>NC_133662.1:162605238-162934260 GCF_037893015.1 Macrotis lagotis | reverse complement strand
CTCAAGTCTCTTTTGACATGGTGGTATTTGCCTCTTGTGCTTAGAAACATTCCTGGAAAATTTTTCCTTTTCTCTGATAGTTCTTATGGTAGTTACAACTTTTGCATATTGTGATGTGTACAAGTCCTGGAATAATTTTACAATTTTATAATACTGTTGGAGAATATGTTAATTCATGGTGGTTACAGCAGATATCAGCTTTTCTGAATTACAATTTTGTGTAGTTGGACAATTAGTTGGATTTGTGTGGTCCAAATTAAAAAAAAACTTAAAAGAATTTAATACTAGGTACATTTATTTACCTTTCAAAACCATTTGAAAAATCTATAAATAAAGAGATATCTATAATATAATGTTTTAGTTATAATTTCTGGAGTTTGCTTTAAGATAAGTTTTATCCTTGGACAATAGATGGAGCAAACATTCTTAACGGAATTTGCTAAATTTATTCTAGTGGTATAGCCTTTGTGCATCTGGGGTTATTTGCATGGCTTCATGTAGACATAGAATATAATTTTAGTGGAGAACATATATTAACATTCAGGTATTAACACACACAAACACATTTGTTGCTTATGTATATATGTATTTGATGTTTGGATTATGGCTTACAAAAAGGTTCTTGCAGAAAAGGATTGTTTTATTCTTTGTATTTGTAATCCCAGTCCCTAGTGTAGTATCTAACAAATAGTAGTCACTTAAAAGCTTATTGGTTCATTGATGAATGTATATGTATTGTAATATGTAGCCCAAAGAATATTCAAGGATTAAAAGCAGCATAGTATAACTAAAAAAAACCCTAGGATTTACTAAATTCTTGCTATGTTCCTAGCATACATTTTATAATTATGAATGAAATAAGTCATTTCAATCAAAGGATAGAAAAGATCATAAGTTGTAAACTGGAAATTTTTGATTACATACAATTGAAAAGGTTTTGCACAAACAAAATCAATGCAATTAACATTATAATGAAAACAGGGAAATAGGGAAAAATTTCCATATCAAACTTTTCTAATAAAGATTTTTTTCTATTTTTTTTTTTAGATTTTTGCAAAGCAATGGGGTTAAGTGGCTTGCCCAAGGCCACACAGCTAGGTAATTATTAAGTGTCTGAGGCCAGATTTGAACTCAGGTACTCCTGACTCCAGGGCTGGTGCTCTATCCATTGTGCCACCTAACCACCCCCTGATAAAGATTTAATATAAAAGATACATATTGAGCTGATTCAAACATAGGATGCCCCTATATATAAGATTAAGATACATTCTTCAATAGGAAAATGGTCAAAAGATAAGAATGGATGGCTCTCAAAAGAAGAAAAGTAACCATATAAAATGTTTTAGATCCCTAATAATGACAAAAAATGCAAATTAATACAACTCTGAGATACTACTTTATTCTAGATTAGTCCTAAGATAGGTCAGTCCAGTAAATTCAGTTGAAGTTTAAAATTCAATAAGAGGCACTACTAGATCAAAAATTACAATGGAAATCAGCTTTAAAAAAATAAACTGAAGGAATCAACTTTAAAGGATACAAGATCAACATAAAATAAGACAAGCTTCCTTAATTGGGGCAAGTGAGTTGAAGTTTGGTGTACTATACAGAAAGTGCTGTGGTATCCAAGTAGAGAACTGGAAGAGGAATTTATATAGGGCACTAAAGCAGAAAGAATGGTCAAGATGCATTTGGGAGACTGACAAAATAACCAGAAGCTGGGAGGGCCAATATCTGGTCAGTCCCAGGGAATTCACTGGCATTAAGATAAGGTCAGCTTCTGTCATTTCCTGGTCAACTGGGTTTGTCAGTGACAATTCAAGCTTTCATACTTATCAAATTGTAGATGTAACATTTTAAACCAACAAAACTTGCTCTGAAACTTATGCAAAATTCAATTTAAAAAATGGCTTTGAGAACCTTCTATATGGTAGGAATGGGAAAAGATAAGAGAGGGATAGATGGAAAGAAAGGAGAAAGGAAGAGAAAGGGGGGAAGAGAAAAAAGAGGGAGGAAGTAAGAAAAAGAGACAAGAGGAGAGAGGAGGGAGTCTTTGACCTCAAAGACCTTGCATTAACTAAGAAGTAATTAATTACAAGGTGTATTCAAAGTCATTAAATATGAAGTATTTGAAAAAAAAGTATGAAGTATTTGGGCAAGGAGAAGGCTAACACTCAGGAGAGTGGGAAAAATCTGAGTAGGAGGCAGTCCTAGAGCTGAGCCTCGAAGGAATATAAGGATTCAAAGCAGTGAAGGTAAAGAAAGAAAGCATTCCAGGATGGGGTGGGGGGCATATGCACTGGTGACATAGCCTTCAAGAAACTACATACATGGTGAGGCATCAAGGGAGGACTTCAGTGTAGATCCCTGGTATATAAATGTTTCATATTTATCATTACTTCCTTTTACTTTGTATCCTAAAGGAATTAAGTTTCTGCAAGTTTGAAACAATTGTTTTAAGTGATTGTGCAGATACTAATCTTCCTCATTGGACAGTTTCCACACCAGGAGTTCCTATAGTAATGAAATTACACATGCTCACCAAAATACACAAACACACACACACACACACACACACACACACACAAATACACAAATAAATCATATAAAACATTCTGTTTGGTCTAGTCCTTTCCTTTTCATGTAGGAGAGAACATACTCAGAGAAAACACCAAATAGTCAAAAATAACAGATGAAGCCATAAATGAACTTTGAGCATGAACACCAAGCTCATTTTGCATTATTATCTTACTCATGATTATTATATTTAAGGGTGCTGGAGTTCTGCTCATCTAGACTTATAAAGGGAGGTGGCTCCAGTGTTCTAGAAGCCCCAGATTAGTCTGCAATTCTTGTAGAGCTAGCTAGCTCTTGCTTGACCTTCACCTATGTCGTAGTATGATCTGGGGGCCTTATCACAAACTAGTACATGGCCTTTTTATTAAAATCAATAAATAAGGGCCAGCTAGGTGGTGCAGTGGATAGAGTACGGGCCCTGGATTTGGGAGGACCTGAGTTCAAATCCAGCCTCAGATACTTAATAATTACCTAACTATGTGACCTTGGGCAAGTCATTTAACCCCATTGCCTTGCAAAAAAAACAAAAAAAAATAATAAATAAGAACTAGGTAAGTTCACTGTGAATTTGAATTATATGTTCTCTAAATTCAAAATTTTTTTATTGCCTGGAATAAGATGTCTTTGAAAGGGAGTAGTTCCTATTTCACAATAATAGTTAGCATATATGTGATATTTTAATGTTTGCAAACACTACAAATGTCTCATTGGATCCTCACAATAACTTATAAGGCAGTTGCTATTATTACCCCTTTTTTGTGGATGAGAAAATTGAGAATGAGACATTGACTTGCCCAGGTCTACCCAGTTAATCAATGTCTTTGGTAGGATCTGATCTCCCATAAATGGTATCCAAGAGGAGATGGTAAAGAAAATCCAGATCATAGTCTGAGGAGGGATGAAATATTACTGATCTGAGTTAAATCAGTAAATTTCTGAGTTAAATCAGTAAGTTTCTGAAAGGAGGCATTAAATTATGGGGAGAGGTCTGCCTTCCTTCATCTCCCAATTTACAGAGTTGACATGACACATAAGAAGACACTAAGGCATGATAGAGAAGTTTGAAATGCATTATGGAAAAAATATGCTATTCCATTTACCTAATGTTATTTGACCTTCTGGATATCTCCTTCACCACCTTAATTTCTTAGATCTGTATCTCATTTAGTTCTATAGTGCCATCAATCATTTGACCATTGAACTGTAAAATATTTTCCAACATCCTAGAATGGAGTTCTCCAACTGGCAAGAAATAGCTTTCAAGTTCAGTATTCAAGATCAGATGTCAGTATAAAACTCATTTTGTTAATACTTTCTTTAGCACCTTACTCTTCACTACCATGCTTCTCTCTAGTTTTCAGTAAGTCCTAATAGATGGGTAGAGTGCCATAGAGAGTAAGTCCCCTACCCCAGTGACTTGGCCACTCATTAGCGATCTCCATAAGTAAGAAGAAGACTTCAGAAAAATCAAAAGCAGCATTTTTTAAAATAGAGACATAAACTCCCTTGACTCCTAATTTTTAAGTCCTACTTCAGCACATATTAAGTCTATCCCTCTAGTCAGTCCTATCCTCCTCCCTGATTAGCTTTCTATCTCTGGAATATTCTAGTTTTCCAGGACAGGTCCCACTCTCACCTTGAATACACACACACACACACACACACATCCCTATTGTCCCATACATCTTGTTCTTGGACATAGTATCACTATACTATATTTTGATATTAATGTTTTAGCTCTTCTAAGGTTCTATGGTTTGAAGGCTATCATGATTTTAAGATGAGATCAAACTAGTCTAGATGTGTATCAATAAAGTTCTTTCTGGTTTGTTCATTGCCTGTTTTTCCAGGCAAATAACAGTAGTAGCAATATAACAATGATAAGAATCTATATTTGCATAGCATTTTGCAGTTTATAAAAATTTTCATAAGCATTGTTGTTAATTAATAAGAGTAATAGGGGAAGGTAGATGACACAGAAGATATAGTATAGGCCAAGAGTCAGGAAGACCTGATTTCAAATCTGTTCTCACTTATTGCCTGTGTGATCCTGGGCAAGTGACTTGACCTTTTGTCGCAGTTTTCTCATCTGTAAAATGAGCTGGAGAAGTAAATGGCAAGTCACTCCAATACCAAAATTAGCTGGAGAAGGAAATGGCAAATCACTCCAGTACCTTTGCCAAGAAAATCCCAAATGGGATCATGAAGAGTTGGATACAACTGAAAAACAACTGACCAAATAGCAACTAGAATGTATATAGTACTTTGAGGTTTGCAAAACGTCTTATGTATGTTATTCCATTTGACCTTCACAATCTATTAGGGAATTAATATTTCTAATCTCATTTTAAAGATGCAGGAACTGAGACTGAGAGAGGTTAAATGTTTTATCTAAAGTCACTAGAAGAGCTGCTGTTGGAATCAGAATGTGAACTTAGAATTTCACATTGCACAAAACAAATGACTTTTCTTGTAGATCCCTCTTCTCAACCTGAAGCTCAATTAATTTCCTTGTGAATTCTAGGTCAGTTCACCCATCTAGAATACAAAACCCTTTTGAGTACTGTTTATCATAGGCCAAAACTATACTGCTTAGATACCTACTAGGACCAGATGGAGTAAACATCTAGCTAGCCATGTGGTTTCAAAAGCATGCAGAATATCTAGTTGTTTAAGGAAATGCCTCTTCCACAAACCTGCT
Source organism: Macrotis lagotis (assembly GCF_037893015.1). NCBI lineage: Eukaryota > Metazoa > Chordata > Mammalia > Peramelemorphia > Peramelidae > Macrotis > Macrotis lagotis. The sequence goes on along the minus strand of NC_133662.1, from coordinate 162,928,982 downwards.
GAAGCCTGAAATCAATCACTTTTAAAAAGATTGCTTTTACCTAAGTTACTTATTTTGGTGAATTTTGTTCTCCCTGTAATCAACTAGATAATTTCCTACATTCTTTCCTTACACTTGTGGGTTTAGACATTACATCTAGTCACTGAGCAATAAAATCACATTTTGTTTAAAATATCTAGTTACAGATACCCAGTAAGTATTTCCTTGAAATTTTCCCTTCTGCAAATAAGGCATTTGTATTTGTTAAGAATTTGGTGCTAATCCAAACAAAAATTTTAATGGGCCTTATAGGACTGGAAAGTTAAATAGAAATAGTCTTCATCTCCTCAACACTCACATACTCATTTAATGTATATTTATATGAACATCTAATCCTTGAACTATAACTAGTCTAAAGAGAACACAACTTTCCTTTTACTGAAGATTCCTTATTAAAATATTAACTTAAACTATTAACCTAAACTTAGACTGTTAAACTATATAATTATGTGTATATATGTATATATACACACACACACACACACACACACACACACACACACACACACACACACACATAATTGCTGAAATAAAACCACAACTTTAAATTTAGAATTTTAGGGCTGAAAGGTTTCTTAGAGTTTATCTATTACAAGTCCTTCAACTTATAGATAAGAAAACTGAGAACCCAAAGAGGTTAAATAATTTGAGCAAGGCCATCCAGTTCATACAACTAACTAATAACAGCAAAGTAAAGAATTCTTTTTCTATTCATTATACTGGCAATAGTTATACAAGTTTATACATGTTAGCTGCTAATTGCTAGTACATGCTTCAAAGACCAGAATTTCTAAAAACAAGTCCATTTAATTAAAAGTAAAAATAAGCCAGGAATACATCCTACCACATTCTCTAAAACTTCAGCATAATTATATTTGAGTACCACCATATAACTTTTTTAAAAAGAAGAAACTTATGATTTCAAACTTCATTCTATTAGATATTATTTCTGTTTTTATTCTAGTTTATAATTAAGAACTGAAAACCTATGCATAGTTCCTTTCTTTTAAAATGAACCAAAGAAATACTGCTTTGTAAGAAGGATAACAGCAAATCCAAGACCATTGACTGAAAATGCTCCAAAATTCTCTGAAGGATAACTATTAAGGATTATAGGCTCAAAATAAAATTTTCTGTTGTTCGTGAGCTCATACTTTCCTGAATTATCTTAACTATTTTTCCTCAGTTAAGCTGGGATGTCCTTCATCCTACTTACTACTTATATGATGTTGGACAAAATGCTTAGTTTCTCTTTGACCCCTTTCTCCCATTTATAAAATGCAAGTGATGTCTGAGATCCTTTTTAGCTTTAAATTCGTTTTTATATGATCCTTGGTTTTTTTCAACTTAGAGAATGAGAAACTATTGTTTATTAAGAGTGGTTTGACCCACTCTTCAAATCCTCTCTGAAGGTCAAATTACTTCTCCCACCTTGGAGAGATTGGAGATGAATTGAGAATGCTATGGACAGGACTTTGGGGGCTCTTCCAATGACCCATAGAGATATGAATCTGAAAGTCAGGAGTAGCAGCACTAACAAAGATCAGACTCTACCACTCTGTTCATCAAAGTTCAAAAATTAAGGAATAAAAGAGGCATAGGGAAGTATGAGTATTTTATAGGTTTCCGGACAATGCTATACACATAAGTGATATACATCCTGGATAGAAGACAAACCAAAGAGCAGCATTAGAAGCAACTACTTAAGGGCCTGAGCAACCAAAGCCATTAAATATGGAGAAAGCTACTGTGTTTACAGATAATCAACCTGTCACCAAAGGCTGCATCTCAGACTTTCTCTTCTGTTCCAGAAACCTCTTCATCCTGGAAGCTCCCTTAATGAATCTGGACAACTCACAAACCCACAAGATCATAGTTCTACAGCTAGAAGGGACTCAGAGGCTATCTTGCTCAGCTCTCATTTGGTTAAGATTAGGGAGGATAATTAAGAGTGATGCTAACAGTGTTTCATAGCCAGTGTTTTATTATAAACACAGAGGCAACAAGATATATTATTTCAGGAGTGGTTAAGTGAATGGGGCGCAATGAATAGAGCACCAACCCTGGATTCAGGAGGACCTGAGTTCAAATGTGGCCTTAGACACTTAATAATTACCTAGCTGTGTGACTTTGGGCAAGTCACTTAACCCTATTGCCTTGTAAAAAAGAAACAAAAAGGGGGTGGCTAGGTGGCACAGTGGATAGAGAACCAGTCCTGGAGTCAGAAGTACCTGAGTTCAAATCCAACCTCAGACAGTTAATCATTACCTAGATGTGTGACTTTGGGCAAGCCACTTAACCCTATTTTCCTAGCAAAAAACTAAAAAAAAAAGAACTATCATTTCATAGGATATTTGGTAATTGAGTTCTTTGTTATTCAGTCATTTTTTAGTTATGTCCAACTTTTGTGACCATTTGAAGTTTTCTTGAGAAAAATACTGGAAATGTTTGTCTAGTTCATTTTACAGATCAGGAAACTAAGACAAAAAGGGTTATATGACTTGTTCAGGTTCACAGTATATGAGGCCATATTTGAACTCAGCACCTAACTAGTAAGTGTCTGAGGCCATATTTGAATGCAGGAAGATGAGTTTTCCTGACTTCAGGTCTAGCACTCTTTCTGCTGTGCCATCTAACTACCCTGATCATTGATCATTGCAATACTAATGATAAATATCTGTAAAATATTCATCATGAGAATATAGTATTACACTTTCATTGGGCTATTAATATTGCTCTAATTATTTCTACTCTATTGCCTCTTCATGAGTTCATAACTTGGGGTTAATGGAGGAAAACTTAGTACAATGCAATTTCTGTTAGATTCTGCCATGATGGAGAGGCTTTAAAGTGAGACTCCATTAAAAAACTATATGTATTTTCCACAGGCCAATCTGGTTAATTTTAGAAAGGAACATCACAAATTTGTCATTTGTAGATGACATAGTGCTCTCCCTAGTTTCCAATCAGTAGAAAGGTTACCTGGTAATGATTCTTTTATAAATTAAAGAAATTTTAATAAAAGATCCTTAGTTCTGAGTAGATGTTTCACTTCCATGGTGGTAATGATAGAGTAGTAGGAAAGAGCACTGAAGTAAGAATGGCATATATATTTAGACCATCAAATCACTTCAATCTGAATGTAACTAATCTACATTTGAAGCCCTTGTCCAATGACTGATGAATGGACATATTGTGAGAGAGCTGAATCATATCAATCTTGATACTCTTGATAAGAAAAGATAATGGAAGTTGATCTACTACCTGCAACATCTTGTTGAAGATGAAGTGATAGAAAAATTCTAGGAATTTGATAAGATCGGCAGAATTCAATCAGCATATTCCGTAATGTGTAATATGAGGAGAAATACATTGGAAAGTATAGTTCAGAATAAAAGGAAAAAAGAATAGTCAAAGATGTATAGATTGTATATTTTTATATAGTTATATTTTTATATAGTTAATTCTTTCATTGAAAAAAGAAAGTAATGTGTACAACACCCTAATGACCAAAATATGTATTTTAATAGATAGTAAAATACTTGATATTTATGTGAGTTATTCCTTAGTCACCTGTGTATAGTCAGACCACACATAACTAAGATAAGAATTAGGAGGGGATAATGAAGAAAAATAAGAAAAGGCATATTAAACATCACTGAAACAACTGATTTAATGTAATTTCCATTGTCTGTTTCCCATTTTTATGTTTGTTATTTTAAAAAATCAAATAAAATGGAAAATAGACAACAGAAATTACATTGATATCAATTAAATTTTCAATCAGAAGCTTAATCAAAATAAATTAATTGCCACTACAAAGTGACTAGTAAATTGGTCAACAAACATACAACTTACTTGCCAGATGGTGAGAGGTGACTGACAAAGTCAACATCAGTATTGAAGAGAAAGTTATTTGTAAAATCTTTTAAAGAAGAATAAAAGATGATTTTGAGAAGTATCTCATAAAGCATATAGGAAAAAATGGAGGATTAAAGAAAACTTTGCCAGATATACAATTAAATAAAGTAGTCCCAAGATCATTTGAGGATGAAAATGGGAGTACTACAAATAGGAAAAAATACTGATGAAATCATAGGTATATTTGAGTATTTGTATTCATTAAATATTTCTTATATTTATGTCCATTAAATCTTTCTTATATTTATATGTATGTCCATTAAATCTTTCTTCATATATAGTAGCTATTTAATTGTTTTTCAGTTATGTCTGATAGTAAATACCTTTATGGATTATCTTGGCAAAAATATTGAACTGATTTGCCATTTCATTCTCTAGTTCATTTTACAGATAAAGAAATTGAGACAAACAGGTCTATGTGACTTGCCCAGGGTCACACAGTTAGTAGGTGTCTGAAGTCACATTTGAATTCAGGAGTTCCTGACTCCTAGCTCAGCATTCTATCCACTGTACTACCTAGCTGTGCATAATATTATAGATATACTTCATATATTGTAATATGTTCTGATATATTTAAGAATTATAAATATACTACCCAAAGTCTCCTTTATGAAATCATGAAAATATGAAGTAGAATTGATTTTAGCATCTACAGTGGATCATGTAGGATGGTGCCCCTTATAGAATCATTGACAGATCCATGAGTACAACAAGAAAATGACATGAAAAAAGAATGCAACCAATAGAGTATTCTCTGAAGATGATGAGGTAAATCAGAAATTCCTTGAGGCCTAATCTGTTTCCCTAAAGGCCTAATATTTAATATTGTATTAAAAATCAGAAACCAACTATTTGTTATTTATAAGAAATACATTTAAGAATGAGAGAGATATAAAGAGTTAAAAGGGAGGGTAGAAGTAGAATTTATTATGCTTCAGTTGAAGCAAAAAAAGTCAGGGGAACACTTATGATCTCACACAAAGTAATGGCTAAAGTAATTTAATTGAAAGAGATAAATAGGATAACTTTATTTTGATGAAAAGTACCACAGCAATGAAGCAATATTAATACTTAACCTATATGCACTAAATAGTATAACATCAAAAGTTTTTAAAAAGTTAAATGAATTAGGGGCAGCTAGGTGGCTTAGTGGATAAAGCACTGGCCCTGGAGTCAGGAGTACCTGGGTTCAAATCCGGTCTCATCCACTTAATAATTACCTAGCTATGTGGCCTTGGGCAAGCCACTTAACCCTGTTTGCCTTGCAAAAAAAAACCCTAAAAAAAGTTAAATGAATTGCAAGTTAAAATTTTTTTAGAAAGATAATAGCATAATAGGGGAACTTTAATCTTCCCCTCTCAGAACTAGATAAATCTAACAAAAAATAAATAATAAAGAAAGGATGTTTGTTAGTGAAATTGTGAAATGATCCAACCATTTTGGAGAGCAATCTGGAATAGTGCCCAAAATGTTATTAAATTCCTTATACTCCTTGGCTCAGCAATACTATTACTTTATTTATTTCCAAACATGGTTAGGGGAAAAAAAGGAAAAGAATCTCTACCTTATAAAATGTTTATAGCAGCTCTCTTTGTGGTGCTAAAGAGCTGGAAATCACAGGTATGGCCATCAATTGGATAATGACTGAACAAGCTGTGGTATATATGATTGTGATGGACTACTACTGTGCTATAAGAAATGATGAACTCAGCGATTTTTGGGAAAAAAAACATGGAAAAACTTGAACAAAATAATAGAATGAAATGAGCAAAGCCAAGAGAACATTGTAGGGGCAGCTAGGTGGCATAGTAGATAAAGCACCGGCCTTGGAGTCAGGAGTACTTGGGTTCAAATCCGGTCTCAGACACTTAATAATTACCTGGCTGTGTGGCCTTGGGCAAGCCACTTAACCCCATTTGCCTTGCAAAAAAAAAACAACTAAAAAAAAAGAGAACATTGTAAATAGTAACAGCAATATTGCTTCAAGAACATGCATAAGGCAAAGGCAAGGTGGCAGCGTAGAGGCAGGAATTCCCAGAGGGTCTCTTCCAAAATGCTCTAAATAGCTTAAAATTATGACTCTAACCAAATTGTAGAGGGGTAGAACCCAAAGAAAGACCAAGTGAAGCAATTTTCTAGCCAAAGATAATTTGGAAGATCTGTGGAAAACCTCTGTTTCACTAGGGTTGGAAGGAGTTACATAGCCAAGGCTGAGCCGCTTGGGAGTAAACAAGCTCCAACCTTCCAGAACAGCACACAGGGTGCCCAGATCCCTGGGAACACCAGAATTCATGGCAGCAGGAGTGGTTTCCAGTCCTCCTAACCAAGGGCTCACCAAGGATAATCTGGAAGTTCAGCGGGAAAACTTTTCCAGAGTTAGCAAGGAGCCCAGTGCAGCTTAGGCCTCAGTGCAAACCCAGGCAGGGAAAATGGAAGCAGACCTGTAGAGCCATCCAGCAGAGAGCACCCAGCAGCTGATTCCAGAGTGCTCAGCCAAGAGATGGAAAGAGGATGGGGGAGACTATTCAGGTCTTTCCACTATCCCTGGGCCAGGATTCTGTAACTTTGTCCATTTTCAGTCCCTGGTCCATATTCAGTCCCATATTCAGTCTGGGGACCCCTATTACCATCGCAGATCAGGGACCCTCCTCACAGCTCCAGGACAGAGGGGAGGGCTTGTGGTCATCCACAGACCAGAGCACAGGCCAGGAGAATAGTCAGAGCCTCTCATAAGACTTTGAAGTAATTGAGGTTCTTGGAGGAGTGTCTCCCCAAAACACTCCAAAAGCTTGGGAAACATGCTAAATCAAGGTCATAGGCTGGGGAAATGAACAAACAGAAAGAAAAGAATCGGACCAAAGATAATTACTTTGGTCCCCTGGCGGACCAAAACACACACTCAGAAGATGACAAAGGCAGAGCTTCTTTAACCAAAACCTCCAAGAAAAGTAGTAATGGGTCTCAGGCTATGGAAGAGCTCAAAAAAAGATTCTGAATATCAAGTAAGGGAGGAAAAATTGGGAAGAGAAATGAGAGCAATGTATGAAAATCAAGAAAATCAAGTCAGCAGCTTGGTGAAGAGTATACAAAAAAAATGACAAAGAAAGCAACATGTTCCAAACCAGTCTAGGCCAAATGGAAAAAAGCAGTCCAAAAAGTCATTGAGAAGAATAACATAAAAATTAGAATTGGTCAGATGGAAAAGGAAATAAGGAAACTCTCTGAGGAAAACAACTTGGATGTAGATTGGAGCTAAGGGAAGCTGATAACTTTGTGAGAAATCAAGAAACAATAAAACAAAACCAAAAGAAAGAAAAATTAGAAGAAAATATGAAATAGAAAAATAACTGACCTGGAAAACATCTAGAAGAGAAAATTTAAAAATTATTAGATTACTTGAAAGTCATGACCATGAAAAAAAACCTTGACTTCATTTTTTTTAGGTTTTTTCAGGGCAAATGGGGTTAAGTGACTTGCCCAAGGCCACACATCTAGGTAATTACTAAGTGTCTGAGGCCGGATTTGAACTCTGGTACTCCTGACTCCAGGGCCAGTGCTCTATCCATGGCACCACCTAGCTGTCCCATTGTGCCACCTAGCCACCCCTTGACTTCATTTTTAAAGAATTTCTCCAGGAAAACTGCCCTGATATCCTAAAAGCAGAGAGCAAAATAGAAACTGAAGGAATCCACCAAAAATCTCTTGAAAGAGATTCTAGCCCCCCAAACTCCCAGGAATATTATAGTCAAATTCTAGAACTCCCAAGTCAAAGAGAAAATATTACAAGCAGCTAGAAAGAAACAATTCAAATATCATAAAGCTACAGTCAGGATTGTACAGGATTTGGCAGTGTCTACATTAGGGGCTTATAGAGCTTGGAATATAATATTCCAGAAGGCAAAAGAACTTGGACTACAACTGAGAATCAACTACCCAGCAAAATTGAATGTCCTCTTTCAGGAGAAAGGATGGACATTCAAAGAAATAGGGGAATTTCAAACTTTCTTGTTGAAACACCAGAGCTGAACAGAAAATTTGATCTCATAGCACAGGACTCAGGCGAAGCACAGAGAGGGTAGACAGGAAGGGCAAATTATGAGTGATTTAGTGATGTTGAACTGTATGTATTCCTGCATGAGAAGATGATACTAATAACTCATATGAGCCTTCTCATTTATTAGAGCAGTTAGAAGGAGCAGATATAGACAAGGCACAGAAAAGAGCTGATTATGAAGGTATAAAATATTATAAAGATGGAGTCAATGGGTGAAAAGGGAATGTACTGGGAGGAAAGGGAAAGGAAAAGCAGAATGGTCTAAGATATTTCACACAAAGGAGTCAAGAAAAAGCTTGTGCAATGGAGTGGAAGGGGAGATGGTGAAGGGGAATGAGTGAGCCATCATTCTCATTGGAAATGGCTCAGAGAGAAAACAGAATACACACTCAATAGGGTAGAGAAATTTATCTTATCCTAGAGAGAAAAGGAGAGGAAGGGGATGGGAGAAAGGGGAGGGGAGGGAGGGGAGGTGTAGGTTGATAGAGGAGACAGAAGATAGGGGAAGAGGGTAGTCAGATACAACAATTTTATTTTATTTTTTTTGCAGGGTGGTGATGGGTGACTTGCCCAGCAATCTGGATAATTGTTAGGTATTTGGGGCTGAATTTGGGCTCGAGTCTTCCTGGCTCCAGGGCTGGTTCTCTGTCTGCTGCCTACTTGGCTCCCCCACAACATTTTTCAGGAGGGACAAAGTGTATAGAGAGAATAAAATATATGGGAGTGGGGAGAGAAAGGCAACTGGCAATAGCAACTGTGGGAAAAAAATGTCGAAGCAATTTCTCTGATGGACTAATGATAAAGAATGCAGTCCATCCCAAAGACAGAATTGATGTTATCTGAACACAGACTGAAGTGCAATTTCTTTTTTCTTTCACTTTATTTTTTGTGGTATTTCTCTGTCTTTGTGGGGAGGGGGCATTGTGTTTACTTCTACAGCAAGTTTATTTTAGTAATGTGCAAATAAATAAAGATTTTGTTAAAAGAGCTACTTTGAGCAAATAAGTTACTTTGACTATTATAAATATACAAATGAACTATTAAGGACATAAATAAAGATGCTATCTGCTTTCAGAGAAAGAACTAATAAATAGAAGTATGTATAGAACAATTTTATGTAAGTATGTAAATATATATATATATATACATTTATATACATACATATATATATTTATTCCTATTTGTATTTAATGGTAGCCATGTATAAGGTGGGGAATAGCGGGGGGAGGGAAGAAATAAAAGGAAAAAATAAATTTGCATGATAATTTCCTATATAGATTTGAAAGAAATAGCAAGTTGTAAATAGATTTGTAGTTTCATTGCAATTATCTTTTTGTTGTCCTATTATGGAAATATTGGTTTTATTATATAAATTAAAAATAAAAAATTAATGTGAAAAACTTTTTTTTAAAGGAATGTGACCAAATCCTATGAATATCCTTACCTGGATTACTTTTGATGAGCAGCTTCAGAAAATGCTTCTTCCTTTTGGTGCATTTGAAAATAAAACCTCTAGCTCCTTTTGCCCTCCCCAATATAAAACTGTGCTACTTCAAATCTCTTGGACACAGACTGTAGTTTTGGACAGTTCTACTTTTCTAAGATTTCATGTGGACTTCTTCGATTCTAGAGGGCCAGAATAGATAGATGAGAAATTGGAGTGCACCGACAAATGTCACTTAGTCAATAATTTTATTTATTAAGAATCTTCTATGCACCAGGGTTTGCACTATTAGGCATAGAAAAGAGGAATAAAATAGTGCTAGCCCTCAAGGAGCTCACAATCTAATTTGTCTGGTGGTTTGTTGTCCAGTCAATTCAGTCATGTTCAACTCTTTGTGACTTCAGTGTTGGGGAGGTGGGGGTGGGGGGAATAGTACATTTTTAAAAACTGTAATAGGGAATGGAAAGATACCCTGAGCACTCTCCTTTAGTTGAGGGTCTGGGAGATCTCCTAATTTTATCTTCTGCCCTTCACTCTCTCCAATCAGAGATAGGAAAGGACTCTAGGGAAAGGGGGTTACAGAGGTTCCTATGAGTTTAAGAGCTGATTTTTACATTGCAAGAAGGTGACTTTGTGGAAACAATGAGGAGATGAGTTTGAGACAATGACAAAATCCAGAAGAGCAGTCAGGTGAGAATTGATTTATCCTTGTCATCTTTTATGTAAGCCATTGTTGATTTCTTCATTATCAGTATACCCCATAAGATTAGATTTTTGAGCATAAGATTTTTTCCCTATTTCTTGAGATCTAGAACTGAAATTAATTTTTAGAATAAAATGAATGACAATACCTACTGCTTAGATTATAACTTGTTGTTCAATGGATTATGATAATGTTTGTCCTTCACTCTTGAAGATGACCATGACATCAAGGAAGTGATGCCATAACAAGCAAATGAATTGGGTCTGAGTGAGGGGGTACTGTACTAAGTCTCCAGCCTCACTTTCTCCTCCAGAGTCTGAGTCCAATGATCAAATATGAATCAAAATGACTTGAGATGGCCCAGATGCCAGTCAATCAGGGTTAAGTGACTTGCCAAATGTTACACAGCTAGTAAGTGCAAAAATATCTGGGGTCAGATTTGAACTTAGGTCCTCCTGACCCCAGAGCTGATGCTCTATCCCTTGTACTGCCTAGCTGTCCATAGCACAATGGTTAGTGCATTGAATTAATGTATGAATGTGTTAAATTCAGTATATAAGAGTTTTTTTGAACAATTAAATGCTATAGAAAGATATTGGGTCCATAACTGAGCAGGTATAATAGATTAGGCTGTATCGAATATGGGAAATTAAGCAGTATTTTTAATCATCCCCAAATTACTCCTGTAATTAATACTACTGTATTAATATCAATATTCTCCTGTTAAGTCATATACCTGTGAATCCTGCTACAATCTCAAAAGAATCAAAATTATGTTACACTAAGAATATTGACAAGTTTAACTATAGTATAATAATGAAGTATATAGTGTATAGTATATTATCAAAGATGAATTCTATCCATTTGAGATTGTGGTATAGGAATGTAATAGAATATTGTTGTTCTATAAGAAATGATGAGCAGACACATTTCAGAAAATTGATATAGGTTGAGATGATCAGAACCAGGATAACATTGTATATAGCCTCAGCATAGTGTGATTTAGCTCTTCTCAGCAAGACAATGATTCAAGAAAATTCTATTTGAAATTTTTGTCAATGAAGTGTTGGCACTGATATAAATTTCAAAGTATCAAAATAAAAGTAAGACAATCTACATTTCCTCATTTGACCTAATGATTCAACTTCTAAGCCTCTAAGCTTTAATACAGTATATAAAGTATTGATCTAGAATGAAAAAGAACTGTGCTCAAACCTGGTATCACATTGTTCAAACCTGGTATCACATCCTGGACAAGTCATTTAAATGTCTACCTCGGTGAGGGGGGGGTGGGGGGGTGGGGACAGCTAAGTGTTGTAGTGGATAGAGCACCAGCCCTGGAGTCAGGAGGACCTTAGTTCAAATCCAGATTCAGACCCTTTAATAATGGCCAGGTTGGGTGACCTTGGGCAAGTCACTCTTAAACAAATGCCTTATATAAAAATTAAATTTTTTGAAAGAACTGTCTGCCTACTTCCAGCCAAGATGGCGGAGAGAAGACAGGCACAGTTCTAAAGTCTCCTGATCTCTTCCCCATCTATCACATGAAACAAACCTCTTAAAAGTAAGCCGAACCAGGAAACCCGAAAGAAAAGCCAGGAGAGGAAGATCTACCTCAGGATTTGTCTCCTGCAGCAGCCTTGGCTGAGTACCAGTGGGTGAGTCTGGGCTACGAGGGAGACGCAGCCTGGGATCAGCCAGATTAACAGCTGAATCAGAACTGGGAGTCTGAGGGCCCGAGAGCCGGACCTGCTGGATCAGTGGTGGGGCTGGACGAAAGGGCTTTGGGTCCACGGGGAAGCAGAGGCGCTGGGGTTGATGCTGTCCCCCTGGATCTTGGGGACCAGGCTGGGGGAAGAGCTCTGGTGCAGGAGAACTGCAGACGCCATCCCTAGGCTTCTAGGGTCTGAGAAACTCTGAGGGCACAACTCCATTGCACAGAGCCCTCTCCTCAAACAAAGGCAAATTACTTCTGCCTCAGGCCCAGGTGTGTGAGCAGAAGAACCAGCCCAGCTGAGGAATCACCTCAGGCCAGGGTAAAGCCCACCATAGATTGAAGGCAAAATAATTCAATAGTTCCAACTCCTGCCTTTGGGCAAAGGGGGAAGGCCTCCCAACCAAGGTCACAGACACCCCAGAGAGGGCAACCAGCACCTCCTACTGGACAGCCAGAGAAACTGCACTCAGTAAAGCCTTCCACGATCTCAAGGCCAGGTGAACCAGCCCCCCCCCCCAACTCAAGGTCTTAGCATAATGAAGAAGGGTCAGCGGAAAGGTGGATCCATAGAAAAATTCCTGGAAGGGAAAGACCCCAACTCAGAGAGACCTGGAACATCTGAGGAGAATACAATCTGGTCTCCAGCACAGAAAGACTTCCTTGAAGAAATAAGGAAGGAGCTTAAAAATTTGGGAGAGAAAATTAATACCTTAGAAAGCACAATTGGACAAACACAAAAGGAGGATAAATCCCTCAGATCATCAATTGGACAATTACAAAATGAGAATAATTCTCTGAGATCCTCAAACGAACAAATGCAAAAAGAAATTAATTCTCTCAAAACCTCAATTGGTCAAATGGAAAGCTCTTTCAAAAGTAGAATTGACCAACTGGAAAAGGAGTTGCAAAAGGTTAATGAAGAAAACTCCTCCCTCCAAAAAAATGGAGTCTACAGAAATTAATGACTCCATGAGACAGCAAGAGTCAGTTAAACAAAATCAAAAATAGAAAAAATAGAAGCAAATGTAAAGTACCTCATCAACAAAACCACTGACCTCGAGAATAGATCGAGGAGGGGCAACTTGAAAGTTATAGGACTTCCTGAAAACATTGAAGAGAAAAAAAAGCCTGGACTTAATATTACAGGATCTAGTGATGGAAAACTGACCTGATATCATGGAATCGGAGGGCAACGTAGTTATTGAAAGAGTACATGGATCTCCACCAGAAAAAGATCCTAAAATAAAAACACCAAGGAATGTTGTGGCCAAACTCCAGAACTATCAGATAAAAGAGAAAATCCTGCAAGCAGCCAGAAAGAAACAATTTAAATATCAAGGAGCCACAGTAAGGATCATGTAGGACCTGGCTGCATCAACTTTAAGGAATCAAAGGGCCTGGAATGAGATATTTCGAAGAGCACGGGAGCTTGGAATGCAGCCAAGAATCTACTTTCCTGCAAAGCTGAGCCTTCTCTTCCAGGGAAAAAGATGGACATTTAACGAAATGGATGAATTCCAAAAATTTCTGATGAAAAGACCAGAGCTAAACAGAAAATTTGGTCATCAAACAAGAGGTTCAAGAGACACACGAAAAGGTAAAAAAAGGGGGGGGTGGTAAAAGGAAAAAAATGCAATCCAGTAAGTTGAAACTGGCTATATCCCAGCATGGGGAAGGGGAGGAAAGAGACTCTCATAAATCTTGGGAAATGTAACTCTAACAGAGAGAATATACCTAGCCAGAAATGATGGACATCCATGACCTATCCATGAGACTGCTATCTAATGGGATGTAACTGGCTTTAACCCCACTTGGGAGAAAGACTCTAATAACTCTCAGGAATTTTGACTCTATTCAATAGAATATACTGAACTAGAAGGGACAGACACTCAGAATTTTCTATGAACTAGATAGAATGATCTAAAAAAATACACTACCTCCCTAAAAAAGGGGGGACAGGAAAGAGACGGGAGGAGGGAGGGAATTGAATGGGACAAATCTCATTACACTAAGAGGTACAAAAACCTATGGCAATAGAGGGGAAGAAGGGAGCAGAGGAGAAACACCTGAATCTTCTTCTCATCAGACTTGGCTAAAAGTCAACCTACATATACTCAGTTAACTTATAGTATTAAAAGGGGAAAAGAGGGGAGGGGGGGACAGAGAAAGGGAAGGGGAATGGGGGAAATAAGGGGAAATAACAAAAGTAAGGGAAGGGAAAGGAAAAGAAAGGGGAGGGTGTGATATAGGAGGGCAAACACACTGAAGGGGGTGGTATTCAAAAACAAAATACTGGGGAATATGGATAAAAGGGGGGGAAAGGGGGAAAAATACAAACAGAGGGAAGATAGCATGGAGGGCAATAAAGAATTAGTAATCATAACCTTGAATGTGAATGGGATGAACTCTCCCTTAAAACGAAAGCAAATAGCAGAGTGGATTAAAAACCAGAATGCTACAATATGCTGCTTACAGGAAAATCATTTGAAGCAGAGAGATACATATAGAGTAAAGGTAAACGATTGGAGAAAAATATATTTTGCCTCAGCTGAAGTAAAATAAGCAGGGATAGAAGTCCTTATCTCAGACAAAGAAGCAGCAAAAATAGATAGCGTTAAAAGAGATAAGGAAGGAAACTTTATCCTCCTAAAAGGTACCATAGACAATAAAGTCATTTCAATATTGAATATATATATTCACCCAGTGGGACAGCACCCAAATTCTTAGAGGAGAAGCTGAAAGAATTACAGGAAGACATAGACAGCAAAACTCTACTAGTGGAAGACCTCAACAGCCTGCCATCAGATCGAGATAAATCGAATCATAAAACAAACAAGAAAGAAATTAGGGAGGTAAATAGATTGTTAGAAAAATTAGATATGGTAGACTTATGGAGGAAACTGAATGGGGATAGAAAGGAATATACCTTTTTCTCTGCAGTACATGGAACTTATACAAAAATTGACCATGTACTAGGACATAAAAACCTAATGATCAACTGCAGAAAGGCAGAAATAGTGAATATAACTTTCTCAGATCACAATGCAATAAAAGTCATATGCAATATTGGGCCAAGGAGATATAGACCCAGAGCAAATTGGAAACTGAATAACCTCATTTTAAAAACTGAATGGACCAAAAAACAAATTATAGAAAGAATTAACCATTTTATCCTAGGTAATGATAAAGATGAAACAACATACCAAAATCTATTGGATTCATTCAAAGCAACTCTCAGGGGATATATTATAGCTCTAAATGCTTATATGAATAAATTGGAGAAAGAGGAAATCAATGAACTAAACATGCAAGTAAAAAAAAGAGAAAGAACAAATCAAAAATCCCCAATTAAATACCAAATTAGAAATTCTAAAAACTAAAGGAGAAATTAATAAAATTGAAAGCAAAAAAACTATTGAATTAATAAATAAAACCAAAAGTTGGTATTATCAAAAAAACCAATAAAATTCATAAACCTCTGGTCAATTTGATTAAAAAAAAGAAAGAAGAAAACCAAATTGCTAGTATTATGAATGAAAAAGGTGAACTCACCACCAATGAGGAGGAAATTAAAGTAATAATTCGAAATTATTTTGCCCAACTCTATGCTAATAAATTTGATAATCTAAGGGAAATGGATGAATATTTACAAAAATATAAGTTGCCCAGGTTAAAATGAAGAAGAGATTAAATACCTAAATGACCCTATCTCAGAAAAAGAAATTCAACAAGCCATTATTGAACTCCCTAAAAATAATCTCCAGGGCCAGTTGGATTCACAAGTGAATTCTACCAAACATTTAAGGAACAATTGGTTCCAATCCTATATAAACTCTTTGGAAAAATAGGGAGAGATGGAACTCTGCCTAACTCTTTCTATGAGACCAACATGGTACTGTTACCTAAACCAGGAAGAGTTAAAGCAGAGAAAGAAAATTACAGACCTATTTCCCTAATGAATATAGATGCAAAAATCCTAAATAAAATCTTAGCAAAATGACTACAACAAGTCATCACTAGGATAATACATTATGATCAAGTAGCATTTTTTCCAGGAATGCAGGGATGGTTCAATATTAGGAAAACTGTTAGTATACTCAATTATATCAACAGCAAACCTATCAGAAATCATATGATCATATCAATAGATGCTGAAAAAGCTTTTGACAAAATACAGCATCCATTCCTATTAAAAACACTAGAGAGTGTAGGAATAAATGGACTGTTCCTTAAAATAATTAGCAGTATCTATCTGAAACCATCAACAAGCATTATATTCAATGGGGAGAGGCTAGAGGCATTCCCAATAAGATCAGGGGTCAAACAAGGGTGCCCATTATCACCACTACTATTCAATATCATATTAGAAATGTTAGCATCAGCAATTAGAGAAGAAAAAGAAATTGAAGGAATTAGAATTGGGAAGGAAGAGACAAAACTCTCACTCTTTGCAGATGACATGATGGTCTACCTAGAGAATCCCAAGAAATCATCTATAAAACTACTGGAAACAATTAGCAAATTTAGCAAAGTCGCAGGTTATAAAATAAACCCTCATAAATCCTCAACTTTTCTATGTATGTCTAGCAAGAAACAGCAGGAAGAGCTAGAAAGAGAAATCCCATTCAAAGTAACCTCAGACAGTATAAAATATTTGGGAATCTATTTGCCAAGACAGACTCAGAATCTTTTTGAAAACAATTATAACACACTTCTCACACAAATTAAATCAGATTTAAATAACTGGGCAAATATCAACTGCTCATGGATAGGGAGAGCTTATATAATAAAAATGACAATTCTACCAAAACTAAACTACCTGTTTAATGCTCTACCAATCAAAATTCCAAAAAATTACTTTAACGAATTAGAAAAAATTGTAAGTAAATTCATATGGAGAAATAAAAAGTCAAGAATTGCCAGGAGCTTATTGAAAAAAAGTGCAAAAGAAGGTGGCTTAGCCCTACCCAATCTAAATTATATTATAAAGCATCAGTCATCAAAACTGTTTGGTATTGGCTAAGAAATAGAGTGGTGGACCAGTGGAATAGACTAGGTGTAAAAGCAGGAGAGGATTATAGTAATCTGCTGTTTGATAAACCCAAAGAGTCCAGCCATTGGGATAAAAACTCCCTCTTTGATAAAAACTGCTGGGATAATTGGAAGTTAGTATGGAAGAAACTTAAATTAGACCAACACCTCACACCCTTTACCAAGATAAGATCCAAATGGTTACAGGACATAGACATAAAAAACAATACTATAAGCAAATTAGAAGATCAAAGACTAGTCTACCTGTCAGATCTATGGAAAGGGGAACAGTTTATGACTAGGGAAGAGCTGGAGAACATCACTAAAAACCAATTAGATGATTTCGATTACATTAAATTAAAAAGCTTTTGCACAGATAAAACCAATGTAATCAAGATCAAAAGAAAAGTAGTAAATTGGGAAACAATCTTTACAACTAATGATTCTGACAAAGGACTCATTTCTAAAATATATAGAGAACTGAGTCATATTTTGAAAACAAAAAGCCATTCCCCAATTGACAAATGGTCAAAGGATATGCAAAGGCAATTTACAGATGAGATCAAAGTAATCCATAGCCATATGAAAAAATGCTCTACATCATTAATTATTAGAGAAATGCAAATTAAAGCTTCTCTGAGGTACCACCTCACACCTCTCAGATTGGCCAGTATGACCAGGAAGGATAATGATCATTGTTGGAAGGGATGTGGGAAATCTGGGACACTGTTACACTGTTGGTGGAGCTGTGAACTCATCCAACCCTTCTGGAGAGCTATTTGGAACTATGCCCAAAGGGCAACAAAAATGTGCATACCCTTTGACCCAACAATACCACTACTGGGTCTATACCCTGAAGAGATGAGGAAAAAGGGCAAAAACATTACTTGTACAAAACTATTTATAGAAGCCCTGTTTGTGGTGGCAAAGAATTGGAGATCCAGTAAATGTCCTTCAAATGGGGAATGCCTTAGCAAACTGTGGTATATGTATGTCATGGAACACTACTGTTCTATTAGAAACCAGGAGGGACGGGATTTCAGGGAAACCTGGAGGGATTTGCATGAACTGATGCTGAGTGAGATGAGCAGAAGCAGCAAAACACTGTACACCGTAACAGCAACATGGGAGTGATGTTCAACCTTGAAGGACTTGCTCATTCCATCAGTGCAACAACTGGGGAACAATTTTGGGCTGTCTGCAAAGGAGAGTGCCATCTGTATCCAGATAAGGAGCTGTTGAGTTTGAACAAAGTACAAACACTATTCCCTTTAATTTGGAAAAAAAACCAGATATCTTATTGTCTGATCTTGTTACCGCTGAGAATTCTGTTCTCTTTTAGGATATGATTTCTCTCTCATCACACCCAAATTGGATCAAGGTAAAACATGGAAACAAAGTAAAGACTGATGGAGTGCTATCTGTGGGGTGGGGGTGGGGGAGGGAAGCAAGATTGGGGGAAAATTGTAAAACCCAAATAATACCTTTAATAAAAATAAAAAATAAAGTGAAAAAACTGTCTGCCTCAGTTTCTTCATCTGAAAATGGGAAGAATAATAGCATTTATCTACTAGAGTTATTTTTGAAGATTATGAAGATAAGATTTATGAAGATTTGAAGAAATGATGAAGATAAAAATGTTATGAAATCACAATTTAAATGCTAGCTTTTTTCCATGTTCTCATCTACAAAATGAGGAAATTGTTGTATTCTACTGTCCTTTCCAAAGTTATATCCTAGAACTATATGATTCTGTTTACAATGAACTCCCTACAAGATTCTGAATAAAAGTTCTATCTAACAAAGGAAAGAAGTTTCTAAGCACTAAGGTTTAGGCTGAACATTTTAATGGTATTTAAGGATGATGACCAGAGAGAGAAGAACTAATGAGGAGTAGTGATCTGCTTGTTTCTTTGAGGATCTTCTAAATTACCAGAATATTTTTTTTCAATTTGGGAAAAATCTAAGTAGGAAGTAAATTAATGGGTCACTTGAGATCCTTTCCAGTTATGTGGTTCAAGGGTAAGATAGTTCAAATTTGAAAATACCTGGAACATAGAAATATTCATAGATGAGAGATATCAATATGGCTATTATCAAAATATTTTGACTTTGAAGAATATAAACATTAAATGATAGAATATAGGCCTAATGGGATTTTACTTTACACTTCAACAAGTACTCAGAATTATTATTAGTCATAGCCAAGGTGAACAAACTTGGAAAGCATAAAAACTTTCTGACTTTTCCTCAGAGAGGTAATTGGAACACAGGAGTTCTTGGCTACCAGTCCAGTTCTTGGATCCCAATTGACTCTTTAGCAAAGTCTAGCACAAGTTTTCTGGTAAAATTATGTAAACAAACCAACTGCTCTACATTCCTCTGATGTGTCTGGGGATTCACCAACCAGTAATTATTTTGATTTATGATAAGTAATTAATTTGGCCCAGGTCTCTTGTCAGTAATGGCCTCCCCTAACAGGGAAATCAAATTAATTTATAGAGGAGAAGCACATTTTAAGCATTTAAGGTGAATGTGGATTTGTGAAGTTTATTATGAATGCATGTGGGTAGGCCTTGATTTTTCTAAAAGTACCTGAAAATTTGTCATCTCATTCATCTAATATCATCAAGCCTTGCTTTCTGGAAAAGGATACCAAGGAACTAACTCATTAATGTCCTTTTCTATGCCTAGCCATGTGAACAGAAGTTTGATGGAAAAACATTTTTGGTTGACTGCTAAAATTGTGTTTCTTTGCACAACTGGACTGTCTGTGTCCCTGAAGGTCATTTTCCTTTGACTATGAAAGGCCTGCTAAGATTTGGTGTAGAAAAGAAATTAGATAATTTTGTTTTTACAAAAAGCTTTCACCAAAAAAGAAAAAGGACCAAAGTTCAGCCAAACTAAGAGTTCCTCTTATTGTGAAGCTGTGGGTTCTCTACAGAGGATTAGACTAATTAACATCTTCCACAGGCCTAAAATATTAATGATTAAAAACAATTATAATATAATAATAGAAACTTCCATTTTAGATGTTTTAAGGTTTGCAAAGAGTTTTACAATATCCAATTCACTGCTCCCAAGGGCTTTGCTTCCAAGGGTTATTTTTGTCTTCATTTACCAGATGAAGAAATTGAGTCACAGAGAGACTCAATTGTTTAAGGGAAAAATTCAAATCTAGGTCTTCCTGAATCTAGATCTAGAACTTCTTCCTTTGCACACACTGTCTCTAAAAGTGGCAAGATATTTAGATTTTATTCCTCAGAAAGCAAATAAATTTTTAAAAAATTATTCTGGCTTGAGAGGGCAGTAAATTTTTCTTTAAATGACTTTACTGATCAAATAGTTTATAGCCTTTAGAATTCTTAAATACCAATTACGTAACTTTGAGAAATGATCCAAATATCTTTTAGTAATTAAGTCAACTTGCCAAACTCACCCTGGCCTCCCTTGCCTTTTCTCCATACCTTTCACAAAGGAAAGGCTCTTCACTTTTACTCTTCCCTCTCCTTCAAACTCTTGTTGATGTTTTCAGTTCTTCAGTTGTGTCCAATTCTTCATGACCCCATGGACTATGACATGCCAAAGTCTTCTCTCTTTCACTATCTCCCTAAGTTTGTCCAAGTTCATGTTTATTGCTTCCATGACTCTATCCATCCATCTCATCCTCTGTTATTCCCTTTCCTGCCTTTAATATTTCCAAACATCAGAAGTTTTTCCAATGAGTCTTCTCATTATGTGGTCAAATTATTTAAACTTCAGCTTCAACTTTGACATTCCAGTGAATAGTCTGAATTAATTTCTTTACACATTGACTGATTTGATTTCCTTGTTGAACAAGGGTCTCTCAAAAGTTTTCTCCAACACCACGATTCAAAAGTGTTGATTCTACAGAACTCAGCTTTTGTTATAGTCGAGCTCTTTTAGTCATACATAATTAGTGGAAAAATTATAGTTTGAAGTATGTGGATTTTTGTTGGCAAGGTGATGTCTCTGTTCTTTAGTATGTTCTCCAGATGTACCTTAGCTTTCCTTCAAGGGAGCTAGGGAGTGTCTTTTAATTTCATGTCTGCAGTTACTGTCAACAGTGATCTTTGAGTTTAAGAATATAAAATGACACTGTTTCCATATACCTATATACCCATTAAGACTATATTTGAGACCTTTCCTTCATAAAGTCTTTTCCAACAAGTAATGACTGTGCTCACTCACCTCTCCCTTCTCCTAATTCCTGTAGGACTTATATTCTGTACCAGAACTTGGGAGTCCAAATTCTAACCCTCAGTCTAGTCCAGACCCCATAATCTGGCCAGATTGTCCTTTTCTATGTATCTCCCCACATAGATATCTCCTGTTTCCCAGCCTTTGCCTGTTCATACTTTATGCCTGAATTCAATTCTTCCTTATTTCTACTTCACAGAAGTCTTCATTTCCAGACCAAAGAATGTAGGAAAGGAAATAAAGTATGACACTGGAAAGAAAAATTTGGGACCATCTTTTAAGAGCTTTAACAACCAAATAGAATTTACATTTTATTCCAGAGGCAGCAGGAAACCCAATTTCCAGTGAGGGAGTGCTATGGGCACATCAGTACTTAAGAAAAATTATTTTGGCAGCTGTGATGAATATAGAGTGATTGAAGTAGGGAGAAATTTGAGGCTAGGGAGCTATTAGGAGGCCACTGAAGCATTTCAGGGAAGAAGTAAAGAGTATAAAGGACTGGCTATGTGAATGTAGAGAGGGGGGTGATATTGGGGAGAGATAGAGATAGAAAAGATTTGACATCTTCTTGTATATAAGGAAGAGTAAGGAATCAAGAATAATATTTAGCTTCTGTGAAAAAAGTAGGGCACTTGACAGGAATAGAAAAGAGTGGTAGAGAGATAGATTTAGGAGAAAAGATAATAAGCTCATATTGAGTTTAAGATTCCCAGAGACATCTACTCAGTGGTGTGAGATTAGAGTTTAGGAAAGCTGTTTAGGATATTTGTAGTATATAGAACTTTTGGGGCCAAGAAGGTGGTGTGAAGTTAGCATGTTCCCAGAGCTTTTCCCTACCCTTGCTAATTGAAGCCTGTACACAGATATTAAAGCTACAGATCCCACCGAAAAAAAAAAGACAAGATCAAAACAAGTTTTCAACTATAGACACCAAGGAGATCTTCAGGGAAGGCCTTTTTCTTTGGCGGGGGGGGGAATGGGGGAAATAAAGCCCAGTTCAGTGGGAAAGCGGGAAAGTCAACAGGAAGTTTTTAGCCACAATGCAGTCCAAGTCCGGACAGCTTGACAAGAGCATAAATCCCAGCAACTATATAGCAAGTGGTCAGGGAGGGTTCCAACTCTAAATAAAGTCTGAACCCTGGGAACACTGGAGTAAAAGACAAGACTGGTTTGAGAATAAACCATTGCATAGGCAGAACCTGAATATAAAAGAGGAAACAAACCTCTATAAATACAATGCCTGGGTTGTAAAGGCAACATCTTGGCCAATGTTAAGCCAGGGATCAAACTCCCACATAAAAAAAGCTTTGGTCTATGCTCCCTTTACCCCAGGAGTAGAGTTCAAATAATCAATATGAGCAAAAAAATTAAAAGAGCACTAACCATGAAAAACTACTATGCAGATAAAGATGATAACAGTGTCACCTCAGAAGAAGAAAGCAGTGAAAAATTAGCAACATAGGAAGTCTCCAAAAGGTCTATGAATTGAACTCAAATCCAAAAGCTCATAGAAGAATTTAAAAAAAATTTTAAAAAACCAAAGAAGATAGGAAGAAGAAAAATAGGAAAAAGAAATGAGAGCCATGCAAGAAATTTATGAAAAATTAACCAAAGAAAGCAACACTAAGGAGTTTAAAAATAAAAATAACCAGCTGGAATAATAATGTAACTCTTCAAAAAGATAAAACTGACCAACTGGAAAAGGAATGCACCTCAGCAAAAAGTAAAATTAACCAATAGGAAAGGAAACACAAAAGTTAACTGAAGTAAATAAAACCCTAAAAATTAGAATTGGACAAATAGAAACCAAAGAGACTATAATATTCCATCAAACAAAGTAAAGTCTGAAAAAAATGAAGAAAATGTAAAGTACCTTTTAGGAAAAACAGACAACTTGGAAAATAGATCCAGGAGAGATAACTTATGAATTGTTGGTACTAGAAAGCTTAGACATAAAAAAGAGCCTAGAAAATATCTTTCAGGAAATTATCAGAAAAAACTGCCCAAATCTGCTAGATCAAGAAGACAAAATAAGTATTGAAAGAATACACAAGGGGCTGCTAGGTAGTGTAGTGGATAAAGCACTGGCCCTGGAGTCAGAAGTACCTGGGTTCAAATCTGGTCTCAGACACTTAATAAGTACCTAGCTGTGTGGCCTTGGGTGAGCCATTTAACCCTGTTTGCCTTGCAAAAAAAACTTAAAAAAAGAATACACAAAACTCTCCAGAAAGAGACACTAGAATAAAAACTCCAAGGACTATCATAGTCAAATTACAGAATTCAGAAATCTCAAATAATGTTTAAAAAAACAAAGACATTAGCTTCTGTAATAACAATATACTATTTATCAAAAATTTTTGGATAACTGGAAAATAGTATGGCAAAAGCTAGGCATAGACCCACATCTCACATCCTATACCAAAATAAGGTCAAAATGGGAACAGAATTTTTTACACATAAAGGGAAATACCTTTTAAACAATGAACAGATCAAGAAATACTCTATCTTGTTAAATCTATAGAAAGGGGAGAAATTTATGACCTAGCAAAAAATAGAATACATTATAAATTGCAAAATGGATGATTTTGACTATATTAAATTAAATAGTTTTTGCACTCTAATAAAACTAATGCTGCCAAATTTAGAAATTAGAAATTAGAAGGGAAACAGAAAACTGGGAAATAATTTTCACAGCTAGAGAATCTGATAAGTCTCATTTCTAGAATATATAGAGAACTGCATCAAATTTATGTGATTACAAGTCATTCCCCAATTGATAAATGATTAAAGGATATGAACAAACAGTATTCAAATTAAAACATTAAAACTATATATATATATAATCATATAAAAATGCTATGATTAGAAAAATGCAAGTCAAAACAACTATGAGGTTCAACCTCACATCTATCAGATTGGCTAAGATGACAAAAAAGGGAAAATAATCAATGTTAGAGAGGTTGTGGGAGGATTGGGACATTAATGCATTGTTGGTGGAATTGTGAACCAATCCATCTATTCTGAAGAGTAATATGGAACTATGCCCAAAGAATAACTGAGCAACAATAACATCAACAACAATTTATCTAAGTTTCTGCACAGAGATACTAAATAAATCCATGGAAGCTAAGGAGGTCACCAAGCTAGAAAGTAAAGAGAGAGAGAGAGAGAGAGAGAGAGAGAGAGAGAGAGAGAGAGAGAGAGAGAATATGACTCAGGCTAGAAACTTGAGGAAAATCTACAGTTAAAGGGAGTGATATAGAAGATGAATGAGCAAAACACAGAAGAACTGTCATAAAATATGAGGGGAACCAGGAGTCAGTGGTATGAAAAAGTAATCTTGAAAGGAGGATATATCCAAGAGGAAAGGATGGTAAGTATGTCAAAAGCAGCTGATAACTAAGGAAGAATAAGGTGTGAGATAAGACCAGATTTGGTAACTAGAGTGTTAGAAACTTTGAAGAGAGCAAATGCAGTGAAATAATGAAGTTTGAAGTCAGATTGCAAAGAGTTGAGTAATGAAATAAGCAATGCATGTAGATAATGCTTTTTCTGTTTCTTTGAGAATGTAATGGACAATACAATAAGATAGTTATTGTGAATAGTAAAAAACAGGAAAATATTTTTTAATGATAGAGGAGATTTAGGCATACACACACACACACACACACACACACACACACACACACACACACAAACACAATCTAGGAAGGCAGCAGAAAAGGAACCAATCAATAGATATAGAAAGCTTACAGATCAGAGAGAAGGGGATTGGATATAAGGGAAAGGAGACTATGCCAGAGAAGATAGGTATCAAGGGTACCAATAAAAATACTGATCTTGGCAAGGAGAATTGTCCCTCATTATCAGAGCAGAAGAAAGCAGTAAATAGTGGGAGAAAACACTAAGGAGTTTTGAGATGAAAAAGAGATGCGATGTCAATTTTCAGTCATGTCTGACTTCATGGCTCTGTTTGAAGTTTTCTTGGCAAAGATACTAGTTTGTGATTCCCTTCTCCAGATTTTTCTTTAACAGATAAAGAAATTGACACAAATGGGGCTGAGTGACTTATCCAGGGTCTCACAGTTAGGAAGTATCTGGGGTCACATCTGAACTCAGAAAGAAGAGTACTCCTGACTCCAGGTTTAGCACTTTATCTGCTGAACGACCTAATTTCCCTGAACTTACCATAATTTTTTTTTCTATTTAGAAGTGAAGGACTTAGTTAATTGTTTGAAGGGAGAGGGTGGTGGGAATAAGAACTGCAGAAGTTCTGAGAGAAGGCCTGTGCCAACTTATGTGGGACATGGGAAAGGTGGACAAGTATCTAGATGGATACAAGAATTTCCTTGCTACAATGAGCCCACAGTTCATAAATATGTTAAATACCTAGTTAGCTCAAGTTTGTGTTTTCCTCTACTTCTGTTAAGCTTCACTTAGAGATTCTATCTTAGTTTTCCTAGCTTCCTTTAAGACTCAACTTCAATTCTGCCTTTCCTTTAAAATTATCTGCAAATACACAATATATGTTGTGTATGTATAAGAATGTATATTTTTACTCCCATTAGAATGTAAACTCTTTGAAGTTCTTGACCATCCTTTTGCCTTTTTTTTGAACCCCAGGACTTAGTTGACACCTAGTAAGTGTTGCATAATATTCTTTTTTTTTTTTTTTTAGTTTTTTCAAGGCAATGGAGGTTAAGTAGCTTGCCCAAGACCACACAGCTAAGTAATTGTTAAGTGTCTGAGGCCAGATTTGAACTCAGGTTCTCCTGAGTCCAGGGCCAGTGCTCTATCCACTGCACCACCTAGCCGCCCCACATAATATTCTTAACTCAGGAACTGTTCTTGGGAGAAGGAATATGGCCTATGTCTTTAAGAATTTAAAGGATTATCTTGGGAGAGGAATAGGATTAATTCCACTTAGTCCCAGAAGGTAGGGTAGGATCAAAGAGGCAAAAATATGACTAATTTGGTAACTATCTAAGCTATGCAAGAGTGGAATGGGCTACTTTAAGAAGTCCTCTTCATTAGAAATCTTCAGAGTCTGAATGGTCAATTGTTGGATAGTTTATAGTTAATTTTTGGATAAGCATGAACTATATGGTGATTAAAGTCCTTTCCAATATTGAAATTCAGTGGTTCTGTAATTTAGTCAAAGAAATAAAGAGGAAGATGAAAGCTTGCTATATGGAAACATTTCATAATAATAATTGTTACCTCAAATAGAATAGATTATTTCAGTTCTTCAAAGAGATAAAATGTAGATATGTGGGTGAGATTCATCAGTAGAATTGTTGGCTGGCTAAATAATCTTTTGAAACCCTTCCACCTCTAGGAAGGACTAAGTGGATTATATCTTAAATTAAATCATATTCCACCATAATGGGTATTTGACAAATGCTCAAAACATATTTGTAAATGGAATGATTGCTTTGCAAAGAAAAACCACTTGTCTACATCTCAAAATAGGTAGTTAATTTAATTTCCTTTACTTCCCCTGGGAAAAAACTCAACATTTTATTGGTATCTCCAAGCTAGCTGAAAGTTATTGCTTTGAAAAAAAAAAGTTAATGCTTTGGTAATGGTAAGGTTCATATTTGACTGATGGTTTCCATGGCATGAGGAAATTCTCTCTACAAAGATACTTTCTCTGTCACATAGTTCCAGAGAGTTACCCAGAACACAATGCATTGTACTCAGGATTTCACAACCAATCTGTGTCAAGGAGGGATAAAGGGGATTTGAACCTTGGTTTTCCTGCCTTCAAAAACTATTCTATATTCATTACACCAGACTACTTTTCAAGTTGAAGTTAATCATTATTCTTCTCATATAGGTAGTTCTTTCAAGGACTTTGTCGAAGGTTATAATGAGGATGAGAGACAGAGAGAGAGATGAGAGTTACAGGAACAGAAAGAGACAGAGTTTGAAGAGACAGAGAGAGAGAGAGAGAGAGAGAGAGAGAGAGAGAGAGAGAGAGAGAGACTTAGCTTCCCAAAGTTTTTCTTCTTTTCGATTCTCCCTCTAGCTACATGCCATCATTATGATTTCTAGCATATTTTTCTGTTTCCATTTGGCAGATCACTTTTAAGTTATAAATACTATCTTAAAACCAGTTCTTTGAACTCTTTGATAACACTACAAACAATTATTAGTTTTGGAGCAAAATATTAACTATAAACAAACAAATAAATGCTATGTATATATAAATATATATATGTATATATATATATATATATTTAATAAGTATGTATGTCTGTATTCTTGTAATGTCTCTAGGTAAATGAATCAGAAGCAATGAAGCTCACAAAAGCAACTGTCTGACTGACACAGAAATACAGTCTTTTCTCTTCCTTCCCTAAAGACCTGTTTTTGAAAGGAAAGCCACCCAAGAGTAGAGGGGCCAAGATGAGTGCTTAACTGAAGTTAAAATAAAGAAGAAACTTTCAAGTTTATCAAAACTGATTCCTTCTTAAGCCTAGGAAAACTGAGTTTCTTGTTAGCTCTCCCTAATAAAGACAAAATAAACAGAGCTTACAGTTCATCATGGGGACAATGCTGCTATTACTCAGAAAATATAAAATGCCCTAACTCAGTCTCCTCTGCTTCACAAATTAGAACTAGACTTTTAGAAGGTAAAACATCATTATTGTATTGACAGTGTGTTTTCTGAAGGTCCTTAACAATCAACCGAGTACTCAGTTTGGAGTTAGGAAGATCTGAGTTCAAATCCATTTCAGATATTTCCTAGCTCTGAAATGCTAGGCAAATTAATTAACTGCTATCAGCCTCAGTTTCCTTAACTGTAAAATGGAGATCATAATAGTACTAATACAAAGGTTTATTTTGAAGATCAAATAAGATAATATTTGTAAAGAGCTTAACACTGCTGCTGATGTTTAGCATGAATTCATCAAATGCTGCTTCCCTTTCTTTAGCTATCAAAGTTAAAGACACACATGTAAATGGACCAGAAACTAAATAGTAAATTGGTTTTTTGTTTTTGTTTTTTCAAGGCAATGGGCTTAAATGGTTTGCCCAAGGTCACACAGCTAGTATCAAGCCTCTGAGGTTGCATTTGAACTCAAGTCTTCCTGACTCTAAGACCAGTGCTCTATCCACTGTACCACCTAGCTGTTCCCCACTAAGTAGTTTTTAAAGCATTTTGAGGGAATATGATTGCCAAAATTTAGATTTTAATCATAAACCTCTAATCACAACAATAAATACTTAAATTATTCAGGTTTATGAAGTAAAATGGTAAACACTTTTAGAATCACATATAGACAATACGTGTAATCGATATCGATATGAGATGAAAACAGGGGACAGGAAGACATCTAGAAAGTTCTTGCTGAATTCTTTTTTTTTTAGGTTTTTGAAAGGCAAATGGGGTTAAGTGGCTTGCCCAAGGCCACACAGCTAGGTAATTATTAAGTGTCTGAGACTGGATTTGAACTCAGGTACTCCTGACTCCAAGGCCTGTGCTTTATCCACTAGGCCACCTAGCTGCCCCATTGCTGAATTCTTTATCTGTGAGATGTATTTCACATTTTAAAAATATTTAACAACAACAAAGTGTTGTTGTTGTTCAGGTGTGCCCAACTCTTCATGACTCCATTTGGAATTTTCTTGGCAAAGATACTGGAGTAATTTGCTATTTCCTTCTTCAAACTAATAATAGCTATCATTTATATAAATTTATATAACATTTTGCAAAGCACTTTACATGTTATCTCAGTTGACCCTTACCACAAACTTACTGGATAAGTGCTTCTATTATTCCCATTTTAGAGGTAAGAGAAGTTAAATGATTTTCCCAGAACTCACAGGTAAAACCTTTGAAGCCCAGCCCTCAGGCTACTATGCCACCTAGCTCTCTGAAAGTTTTGCAGTTTTACCAAAGTGAATACTCACTTTCACTGACAAAATCTCCCCAACTTACTAGGTTTTCATGAGTTGTTGTGATCAAAAAAGAAATCATTAGTGGAACCAAGATTGTGGCAGGAGAAGAATCTCTTTCAGGTGCTCTCTTCCAAATATTTCAAAAACCTTAAAATTGTGACTCTAAATTTTTGAGAGATAGTACCCACAGAAAGATCCAGTGAGGCACTTCTCCAGCCCAAGGTAACCTTGAAAATAAAGAGGAAAAACTCTGTTCCACAGGGTGGGAGGGGGAGGCTAGAGCAAAGGAACTTCAGTCTCCTGGGAACAGCTCCAGGACTCCTGGGAGCAGCAGTGGCTCCCACCAGCAGAAGCAGTTTCATGACCTGCACCCCAGGAAGCAACAAGCACAACTTGGAAGAACAGCAGGGAGACCTCTGCAAGAGCATGTGCGAAGCCCAGACCTTCAGCGCAGCCACTGGCACTCTGTGCAGCCCAGGCCCTCAGTGCAGTTGTGTCACTCAACATGGCCTCGACAGCCCAGATCCAGGAAATGGAAGCAGACCTGTGGAGGCAGCTGCACCCTGAGTGCTCAGTCCACCAAAGGTAAGGGAGTGGAGGGAGACTGCTGAGGTCTGTCCTCTGTCCCTAGAACAAGACTCTGGGAACAATCTAGCCCCCCCATACAGCAGGGACCCCACACACACACAGCCCCGTGGCAGAAGGGTGGCCTTGTGGCCATTCACAGACCAGGAGAGGAGTCAGAGCCTCACACACTGAGGTCCTTGTGGGAGGTGTCCCAATAATACTCAAAAGCTCAGGAAGTGGGGCAGCTAGGTGGTACAGTGGATAGAGCACTGGCCCTGGAGTCAGGAGTACCTGAGTTCAAATCCGGCCTCCGACATTTAATAATTACTTAGCTGTGTGGTCTTGGGCAAACCACTTAACCCCATTGCCTTGTAAAAACCTTTAAAAAAAGCTCAGGAAGCACCCCAAAACCAGGCACAGCTTGGGGAAATGAGTAAACAGAAAAAAAGGAACCTGCTCATAGACAATTACTTTGGTCCCATGGAGGACTAAAATACGCAATCTGAAAATAAAAAATGCTAAGCTTTTGCATCTAAAGACTCCAAGAAATAAAGAAGTTGGGCTCAGGCTATGACAGAGCTCAAAAAAGAGTTTGAAAATCAAGTAAGGGAGATAGAAGAAAAATTGGTAAAAGAAATGAGAAAGATGCAGGAAAAACATGAAAACAAAGTCAGCGGCCTAGTCAAGGAGATCCAAAAAAATGCTGAAGAAAATAACATGTTAAAAACCAGCATAGATCAAATGGATAAAACAGTTCAAAAAGTTATTGAGGAGAAAAATGCTTTAAAAAGCAGAATTGGCCAGATGGAAAAGGAGATAAGAAAGCTCTTTGAAGAAAACAAATCCTTCAGATGTAGAATGGAGCTAAAGGAAGCTGATGACTTTATAAGAAGTCAAGATACAATATTTCAACACCAAAAGAAGGAAAAATTAAAAGAAAATTTGAAATATCTCATTGAAAAAACAACTGATCTGGAAAACAGATTCAGGGAAGATAATTTTAAGATTATTGGGATACTTGAAAGTCATGATCAGAAAAAGAATCTTGACCTCATTTTTAAAGAATTCCTACAGGAAAAGTGCTCTGGTATCCTAGAAGTAGTAGGTAAAATAGAAATTGAGAGAATCCACCAATCTCCCCCAGAAAGAGATCCAAAAAAAAACCCTACCGCTAGGAATATTATAGTCAAGTTCCAGAAATCCCAAGTCAAAGAGAAAATATTACAAGCAGCCAGAAAGATAGAATTCAAATATTGTGGCGCTGCAGTCAGGATCACACAGGACTTAGCAGCAACTACATTAATGGCTCATAGGGATTGGAATATAATATTCTGGAAGGCAAAAGAGCTTGGAATGCAACTGAGAATCAACTACCCAGCAAAACTGAGCATTCTCTCCCAGGGGAAAAGATGGACTTTAAATGAAACAGGAATTTCAAATGTTCCTGTTGAAACAACCAGAGCTGAGCAGAAAGTTTGACCTTCAAGTACAGGACTCAGATGAAGCATAGAGAGTGGAGGAGAAGGGTAAATTATGAGGGACTTAATGATGATAAACTACTTGTATTCCTGCATGGAAAAATGATACTGATAATACTCATATGAACCTTCTCATTTAATAGAGCAGGTAGAAGGAGCTTTTATAGATGAAGCACAGGAGAGAGTTGAATTTGAAGATATAAGATATGGTAAAAATGAAGTCAATGGGTGAAAGGGAAATGTACTGGGAATAAGAGAAAGGAGAGGTAGAATAGGCTAAGATATTTCATGTAGCTTTTGAAATAGTATGGAAGGGGGTAAGGCAAGGAGGAATGAGGGAGCTTTCATTTTCATCAGAAATGACTCAGAGAGGAAATAGCATATGCACTCAATCAGGTATAGACATCTAGAGGAAAAAGGAGAAAAAGGGGGACAGAGGGAAGGGAGGGGGGATGTGGGTGATAGAGGAGAAGGTAGATCATAGGAGAGGATAGTCAGACATAACACATTTTATTTTTTACTTTTTGAAAGGTGCTGGGATTGGGTGGCCTGTCTGGAACCATGGGGCCAGGTGGTTGCTGGGTTTCTGGGGTGGTATGTGGGCTTGGGGCCTCTTAGCCCCAGGGCTGGTGCTCTGTCCTCTCTGTCACTTGTCTGCCCCACAGCACATTTTTGAAGAGGGACAGAGTAAAAAGATAGAGGAAATATAATAGATGATAGTGGGGAGGAATGGATGGAGAGAATTACAATCAACAACAGCAACTGTGGAAAAATATGGAAGTATGGACTTATGATAAAGAATATGATCCCCTCGAGACAAAGCTGATGGCATCAAAACACAGACTGAAACACACAAAAAAATCATTACCTTGTAACTATTTTTTTGTTTTGTTTTTTTCAAGGCAATGAGGTTAAGTGTATTTTCTCAATAGGAGTCTCTCTATATTTTGCTCAGCTAGTTATTGGAGAAAGAATAGATTCTGCAGCTTGTCAGGACCAGTGAGAACTGGTACTCTGCCTTTGAGAACCAAGGATTCCCTCTTTGTTCTAATGAAATCTTGGGAGTAATTGTGGTGCCTTGAACAAGGAAAGTAAAATGGGACTCTTAATCACCTTTGTTATGAAAATATATAATATGAAAATACTACAAGTAGTAGTCTTGATATTTGAAAGCTCAGTGGTTTTATGGTTCCAATAGATGCGAGATCATAAAAGAAACTTCAGAAAACCTAAGGTCATACCATCTGGTTTCTACCATCTGTTATTTTGGAGTCCAACATCTGTCATAGATAGGGAGGAAGGGAAGGAGGGATGGAGGGAGGGAGGAGACAGGTCTCTTCTCATGAATGGAAAAATTAATGTCTAATGGTCATTATTGATCATTGAGTTCCTGTGTAAGGGAAGGAGATATATGAGTTGTGGAGATGAGAGATCTCTGCTTATAGAGAAGTCATTGTTGGTTCCAGAATCTCTTCAGGAAGAAACTTGTAAGGAGAGAGAAAAGATTTTGGAAGGCAGACACGTAGCGGGAAGCTAAGTCTTCAATATATCCCTGTTTTCCAACTTGTTTTCCTAGAGACTATGGGAATTGCTCCTCAGTCTCATCTAAGGGGAAAAGTCTCCAAAGTAAAGTCTTTAGCAGTTCCTAATCATTCAATAACTAAAAAATATGGTTCTTTTAATGGAAATGACACTAAAGAATAAGCATCCCAATCTGCCCTATTTATGTACCCCAAAGTCCATTGAATCTTCCCCTCTGTCCTCCCTTATGTGTGTTGTTCTCCCTTACCATTTAGGAGGAGTTTTTTGACAGCAGGAACTGAATTTACCTTTCTATTTGAATCTCTAACACTTAATGTATTGCTTTGTATATAATAGGTTTCTAATAAATGCTTTTTTATTCAATCATTTATATAGGAATGAGATATTAGTGTCCAACTGTGTTGACTACATCATCCTTGATGATGAAGAAAAGCTATTTTTTTTCAAATCTTTGTAGCTATTTTTTCCTTCCCATTTTCCCCCTGCTTACTTTTCGCCTTTTCTTTTTATCCTTAAATACCTTCAGAATGACTTTCCTTAGTTGGATCTCTCTCCAGTCTTTTTTTTTGTTTTATGAGGTGATGCTACTTCTAATCTTCCATTATCCTTCTCTGCAAGACTTTACAAATGAGTGCATAGTGTAAACCAGTGTTATTCTTGGCTGCTATGTCACTCCCTGTCTAGGATGCTTTTTTTTAAAAGCTCTTTTGTTCTCCTTGTTGTAACAATTGATTTACAGTGGTTAAACTTCCATTTGAAATTGGTGTAATTGATGTCTTTGTCCTTTATTCTATCCATATCCCATTACTCATCATCAATGACATTCAAATAGGTCATAATTGAGTAGTTTTAGTTGCAAGTCATAATTTTTCCTCATTTTGTTCTTTTAGCTTTATACTGATTATGATCAATGGTTTGATTATACATAGACAACTGATTGAGGAAATACTCCCTTATCAGTAACAAGCCATTTTCTGTCCAGTAAAATAGAACTGATTTCATTTTAGTGATACTATTTAGTTCTCATCATGTCCAATACTTCCTAATACTTTTCTCAAAAAAAATATTGTAGAGATGAAGATATAAAGTTTCTAACTAATACTTAAGTCCTTAGACTTTCCCATACCTAATTCCTTATCCAAATTTTCCAATAAATTTCTTTTCATCCATCCTTGCCTTTTCCCACCTTTGTATTAGAGTCATTGAGCACCATCATTATCTTTATTATAGTTCTTTAAAGTTTATAAAGCATTTTTTGACATCATAGCATTTTAGCCTCAAACAAATCAGGGAAGCAGGTGCTGTTGTTATTATTCCTTTTTATATATATGAGAAAATTGAGGAGAATAGAGATTACGTGACTTCCTCAAGATCATACTCCTTCCAAGTACCTAAAGTCGAATTTAAACTCCAGGTTTTCATGACACCAAGTCACTGGCCCATCTAGCCATTTAAGTATAGGTTGGTTTCATTTAGAAGTCTTGTTAAGTCCTTTATAAAATTTCTCTGCCTTTTCACTATCACCAAAACAGGTTGATAACATAAATTGCCATCATTTCCATTTTGGTCTTTTTGCAAATACTTATCATTGTATTGTGATATAAGATGAATAATTTCTCCTGCTTCATTACTGGCTGTGTGATCCTGGGTAAATCATTTAACCTCTGTTTACCTTAATCCACTGGAAAAAGAGATAGCAAACTACTACAGTATCTTTGCCAAGAAAACACCGTGGACAGTGTGGTTCATGAGATCAGAGTAAAATACAACCAATTTCAAGGGGTTTTGGAGCTCTTTTCATCACATCAGTGAATATTTGGTGAAATTCTCTTCCACAAAGAAGGTAAGGGAAGGTAACATGAGGATTGTTCATCCTAAATGGAAGAAAACATTATGACTTGCAGGAGAGAGATTCATCTACCTGGAAAGGATAAAAGGGAAGGACAGAGCATGTTGGAGATTTTGTTAGATAGACAAAGAAAGAAAGGGCATTGTTCACTGGGCATAGTTTGCTGTCTCCAGTAACATCTGAAGTAAACTGATGAGTCTCTGTAGGAGGAAATCAAGCCAAGAGCAAATTTTCTTACTCAAAACTCATTCTCCTTATCTCCATCTAATTAGCTAAACATTACATTGATCTAATATCTGTTCCCTAGGCCAAATCCTGTCTTTCTATCTCACTTATTTCTATAAGTTTTAGAATATGAACTTAGTGAAAGTTATATTACATAGAGATGAAAAAAAGAGAATCTCTGCTAAAGAAAAAAAATCCATGAATTATGTGAAAAAATGAGACCTGAAAGACCATGATATATTTGAAGATGAACACACAGTTATAGCATGTGTAGCAGAACTGGCACATATGTAGGGTTCTATGGGTGGAACTCCCTATATGGAAGGTACTGGGGAATTTACTTCCAGGAAAGTCATGGTGACATCAGGTGCCTTGGAGAAATGTTGGTGAATGTGTGGACATTCAATAAATGATACTTTGAATTGCTGCACAAGCATTCAAAAAAGACCACCATCCTCTGCCCCCTCCCTTAAGTGGATTTCTTCTCATGGTTTTCACTATTTCATTGATGGTATCCAGTTAAAACAATGCTGTAAGGGGAAAGGTCTTAGGATCTCTCTCTACAAGACTGATATGAGTCCAATAAGTCTCAGTACTTCTAACAAAATAGAATAGAATTTTACCAAATTTTGGTAAACTGAATTTTGGTAAAATGGAAATTCAGGAGTCCATTTTGGTTATTTTAAGTTAGCTGAGCATCTTCCCAAGTTGTATAAAGTGACCTTTGGGGCTCATTCAGCCCAACAGTAGCAGAAATAGAAGTACTCTGGCAGTCAGATCCTTTGAATGTGAATATGGTGAAACCAATGCCATGTTGAAATCTCATTATGTCTGAGCCCACTTTTCCACAGAGACAAAGGTGTTATAGGGGAAAATGTGAAACTCAGATGTAGGCAGAAATGATTATATGTTTGTTCTTATATCTTCAAAGTAAATGTTTTGAAAGTTAATTGATGTTAATTGGTTACATGGAACTAGAGTACTAAACAACAGTCAGAAGAACACAACCAGTAGGTGCTTAAGCTGAAGACATTAGAAAATAAACATTCTGACTTCAGAATAATTCCTAGAAATCTCAGATGAAATTGTATCCAATCTGGTTCCAAGGCCATTCATTGTTCCTGAAGTAAACTCATTACAGATGAGTTAATGAAGTATAATAACTTCTACTCTTAACAGAAGATTTAATTTTTAACAAATCTTTTATAATCACATATTTTATATTATTTTTTTCAAACAGGATACTAAATGTTTTACCTGGAGATAAAAGAACTATAAGTATTCTGTTTTAAATGATAAGGAAAAATGCTTAGTAGTATTAGACTCCTCTTAGTATCTTTAGTACTACTCTCATTATCTTTGAAGAATAAGAAACAATGTAAAAAAAATCTCCCAAAGAGCATATATCAGCTACATTTCCACTGAGACTACATCATCATCTTCTTTGTAATTAAAAAAATTAAATAGCTGTCAGACAAAATAAACTTCTGCAAAAAACTTGCATTTTCTATGACATCTTCATTTAAAAAAATGAATGGCAAGAAATAAAGTTGAAAATGTACTTAGGAAAATAGTGTCTAACATTATCCAAATGATCTGGAAAGATTGAGTCACATCAATTTGAGGGGAATTATGCAGGTTTGTTTTGCAAAGGAAATAGCTCTCTTTAGAAAAATATCAAACACTTATCTTTACCAAAAATAGCTGAATTCAGACAGCATGTGAAAAGAAGTATTTGGCAGGCAACGATTAATTGAGGGTAAGTTGGAAAGGGAGAGTATGGTGAGGCAGCAAGACTAGAAACTCACCTAACAGTCTATCAATCTATAAATTTATCTATTGATAGGTTAATCAATCTGTCCATCCATCCATCCATCCATCCATCCATCCATCCATCCATCCATCCATCCATCCATCCATCCATCCATCTAGCTAGCTAACTATCCATTCTGCTTCTAAATTGTCTACTTAAGAGAAAAATCTAGAAAAATCCCATTCTGAAAAATGGTCAGTTTCCTTTTTTCAGAGCCTTTCTGTCACCTACTTTAGAGGCTCCCCTTCAACAATTTTTTATTTGTTTTTTGAGGAGGGTCCCAAATCTATCCTTTCATTTCTATAGGTCCAAGTAATATAGAATACTTATGAAGTGACTATCATAGAGTTTGGCAGAAAGTAATTCCTGCTGCCAAGCTGCTCAGTATAATGGGAAAGTCAACCTGTCAACAGCTGTGTTCGAACAAGCTATATTGACTGGAAAAATTGGAGAAACTATGAGAGGGAAGATACTAAGATGGCAGAATATGGAGCAAGTCAGGGAATTCAGGAGGTAGAACTGAGGAAGGAAACAGTCACATAAAATACCCAGAGTCAGGATATGGAATATTGTGTTTGAGAAACAGCAAGAAGGCTGAACACTGGATTTGAATCCAGGGAAGGGGAGTCAAGATCCTAAAGCATCAGATCTCTTGCCAAGCTTCGTTTAAAATTGTTTTCCCTTCTTTTCCTTTTTCTACTTCAAATTGCTCAAAAAAAATTTTTTTTGCAATGGGGTTAAGTGATTTGCCCAAGGTCGCACAGCTGGGTAATTAGTAAGTGTCTGCTGTCACATTTGAACTCAGGACTTCCTGACTCTATTCACTATGCCACCTAGCTGCCCCACCTAACTGCCCCTCAAAATCTTCTACATATTTTGCTTTAAATTTTTATTAATGAGTTTATATTCTAAACCACTGTTGCCTATGGTGATTCTACCTCTCAGCTAACTGGAATGGTTTCTAGGTCCTTGGGTTCTCTTTGTTTTGGTTACTGCTTTACAATAAGTAAATTTCTATGTGAAATTTTCAGAATTGGTGTCTTAAATTTATATTAGAGATGGTGGTATAGACATCAAGATACTGCTAACTACTACCACCAGGTAGATAACCACAAGACTCCCAGGGAATAACAGTCCTCTAGACCATCTGATCTGCTTCCAAGGGAAACATGAGGGAGAGAGAGAAAGCCAGTTTGACTGGATGGTAGGAAGAGAAGGTGTGTCCAGTAAGTCTGGAAAGAAATGATTTGGTTCAACCCCCAAATAATCTCTTTTATAGTTTCTCTTTATTTCTTTAAAGAGTATTTATCACTTTATCCAAACAGATCTTAAATATAACTAGCCAGATTGACTCCCAGGTATTTTATGCAATTTGGAGTTCCTTTGAGTGGGACCTCCCTTCCTATTATTTCCTCCTGGGTCTTATTATTGCTATATAGAAGTGTTATGTGTGGGTGGATTTCTTGTGTATCCTGCTTCTTTACTGAAACTATTAATTATCTCAATTAGTTTCTTTGCTGAATTTCATGGCATGTCTGACTAATGATTTTCCAGCCTTTGCTTTAGTATAGCAAGCAACAAGAATATCATTAAGTAGCAATTTCCTTGACAGCTCAAGTTGTTAAAAATGTCTATCTTCTATTGAGGTAAAGTCTACTTCTAAGTAACTTTGCACCCATTAGTTTGGAATCAGCACAGAATTAGCTTCTTTTGTCTAAAGCCTGATAACCCTTCCTAGCATAAAGAAGGCAAGACAGGTAAGCTAAGAGGGCAAAAAGGGAGCGTCTTGGAGTAATAATCCTAGGAAAGTCCAAGTTGACCAGAAATTTATTAAGGACCTACTGTGTGCCAGTCACTACACTACAAAGAAAGGCAAAAACATTCCTTGTCTTCAAGGAAAAGCCTCTAGCACTCACTTGAGGCAAAGCTTTAAAGGTAGGGAAAACTGCTGGTATTTAAGGCAAACTGTGATCAAATTCTGTACACAAAACTCTGAAGTGTTGTAAGAAGGCAATTAGGGCCGCTTGGCTACAGCTATTTCACCCTCTTATGAGGGTGTTCTTTCTTTTGCTAGGTATATTCCTAGGTTGGGGGGGGAGTGCCTAGATGATGCCAGACCATACTGCTCAGCTGTCTGTATTCTGAGGTACATAGAATACCAGAGGGAGCTCCAGTAATAGAACTGTGTCACAGGGTTAGCAAAAGCTGCATCTGTGATGGCACTTTCTGAATGATTCCATCATCCCTGGGGCATGTCAATGTCAGCAGTGGTGGCACCCTTACCATTAGAGGCTGCAGGATCATGACAGTCCCTTAAATATTTGAAGACAGCTATCATGTTTAATCTTAGCATTCTTTTCTTTCACTACTGGTAGGGGTAATGGGATGAACACTGAACTTGACATCAGGAGCCTCAGTTCTAGTGCCTGCCCTTCCTCTTCCTAACTGTGTGACCTTGGAAAAGTTACAATACCTCTCTGAATCTCATTTTAATCATCTATTAAATGAAAATGTTATCCTAAATGACTTGTATGACCCTTCCAGCTCTGAAATTCTATCACTGATTTCCATACATCTCAACATCCTGTCTTTCTGCCTCTGGGGTCATACTAATTCATCAATGTCCTATTACAAATAATCAACCCCGACCACAATGACATTATTACCACTGATGATCTGGATAATCTACTCTTATTAACATTTCTTAGGATTTTGAATACATTTTAATAGCCACATTACATTGTTGGATCTCATTATTTTTGGGGTGGTGCTGTCTTATGCTGGGGCATCTGAGTCTAAAAACCACAGAAGGGCAGGTGTAGGATAATAAGCATAATATCATATGCTAATACATGCAGGAGACATAAAGAGAGTCAGTTTTGACAGAGATAGCTTTGGGGGATAACTAGGCATAAACAGGAAGAGCTAAAGAAATGAAAATAAAAAAAGATGCATGTCTAAAAGTGAAAAAGATTGCCTGAAATGGATTTAACTGGGCTAAGAGGTATAAAAGAGGAAGAGTAGGGAGCAAGATCCACTTTTGATCCCCCTGAAGGGAAAGAAAGGACAAAGATCCAAGAGAATATTGTTTCAAATAATTCTCCAACTCTGTCAATTAGTGAGTACCATCAGTTGTCAAGGGTTGTTTCTGTTTTGTTTTGTTTTGGAGTTTTTTGGAATCAGTGTAAGGATGATAGACAGTAGCTTTAGGGTGAGATCAGGGGATTAGAAGCAATCTTATTTAAACATATAGAATATGCACAAATGGAGTGCTTTAAATTAGAGAGTAATATTGTATTGTATAATATAGCATAATAGAGTATAGTATGTTATAACTTGTTGTACATTGTATTACATTGCATTGAATTAGGTTAAATTACAATATATTGTGTTTATATTACCAGGTTCTGTGCAAAAAAAGGTAAAAAAAGAAGTCCCTGTTCTTAAGTAGTTCATAATCTAATTGGAGAAACAAGATACAAACAACCAGGTACAAACAAAATATATACCTGAAAAACTGGAGATAATCAACAGAAGGAAGATTAATGAGAACTGGGAAAAGGTTATAGATTGTGGAAAGTGGGGTGTTTGTTGAGATTTGAAAGAAACTAAGAAGAGGAGATATAGGTAAGTAGTCTAGGTCTCACTGTAGCTCAATTATCACATTCCTATTTTAAGAAATCTTAAGTTATCCTGAGGTCATAGGATCATAGATTTTAAACTAGAAGGGACCATAGAGGTCATTGAGAACTCCTCATGTAAAGAAACTGGGATTGAAGGAGGTTAATTTATCCACCTCACAGATGATATGTGTCTTTCCCAGGCAGAATTTGAAACTGGATCTTTCCAACTTCAACTCCAACACAGATGTTAGGGCAAATCTACATTGGACAAATCATAGTTCATACTGAAAAGCAGCTGATGGCAATGACTCCCTGGTCACAGATGAATGAGAGGAATGAGGGAGGAGGGTGGACCTGATAGAAACAAGTAGTACATCTGGCTGAGGAATTTGGATTTCCTCTTTTACTCATTTCCAGTTCAAAGACTATTGCATAACCTGGTAGGATTAGTGCAGTTCTTTGGAAGTGAAGCCAAGCCATCACTGTGTCAATCAGTATTTCTTCCTCAAGATTCTTTTCAATTTGAAGGTCATATTGAAACAAAAAAAAGAAGAGAATGAGGAAGAGGAGGAAGAAGAGAAGGAAGTAAAGAAGGAGAAGGAATTCAGAAGGTGGAGAAAGAGGAGGTAGAATAGGAGGAGGGAGAGAAACAAAATGAAGAGGAAGAGTAGGAGGAGATGAAATAGAGGAGAAGCAAGAGGAATAGGAGGAGGAAATTCCTTGAAGTATTACTTATAAATATTAACAAATACTCCCTATAGCTAGATGTTGGGAATTTCCTCAATAAATCAAGGATGAAAATAATATATAATTTTTTAATGACTGTCATTAATGTGTTCAGTTCTAAGAAGAAAAAATAAAAACAGTAGAAGATGTAGAAACCCACATCATAAATTTCAGTGATAGAAAATACACTAGGGACAAGTTGATTGCTAAAATGTGCAGCTTCCACATCATATTACTCATGAACTGCAATGCATCTGTACTGTAGTTGCCTTTCCCTCTTTTAGATTCTCTTTTCCTTTCTCTTCCTCAGTGTGTAGGCTGGTCAACAGTATGAAATCAAACTCAGCAAATTCTGCCAACCTGCTTTTTGTCTTCTTGCCCTTCTGAAGTTGATAACTCTATAGGTGAATTTCATTTTGCAAATGAGGGTCCCAGGAAATAGGAAAGATAGCAAAGGTTCACTTTTACTTTCCTCAGACTCTGGCTTTAGACTGAGCCTTTAGACTACAATTTCTAGAAATCTTGGAGAGAACTGTCCTGTTCTGAGCCATAGTGAAATTGCTTGTTCTTCAGCAAGTCATAGTGGTCTAATTTGGTCTGCTATTTCTGGAAATGTTAGATGTTGAATTTAAATTCTTGAAAGTGGTCTGTCTCTTCTCCCTGAGATTCATTCACTGTGATCTGGATTCATCAGCATATCTGATGACTTTGAAGCCCAAGGCAGGATGTGTCTAACTTGGATCCAAAAGGTCTGATCAGAACTGGAAGAGTCTTAGGAGTTGGCTATATGACCGTAAGGTTCATAGGATCATAGATTTAGAGATAGGTGGGGATGCTAGAGATAACTTTATAGAAGATGAAACTGAGGCCCATAAAATTTAAATAATTGAACTAGGACATATAACTTGCAATTTTTTGAGGCAAGATTTGAAATTAGATCTCTAGTATCTATTCACTGCAATATATTGTCTCTCAAGATTTTTTCTCTTTGCTTATTCTTCTCTGTTTTCCCTCCCCATGTATAACCTTTATGAAGCCTGCTGCTCAGCTTCAAATAACTCCTCTTTGACTGAGTCTTCAGCATCCTGAGATACCCTCTTGTGACTCTAGGTCATAGGACCTTAGCTGCACTAGGGAGTAGTTGCCAAAACACTAAGGAAGTTGAGAGCAGAAAGGGAAAATTGAACATAGGAAAGGGAAGTGAAGTTTGGGTAACTAAAGAAGAGTAAAATTTCATGCCCTCTAATCTTTTCATGAGTATGTGATTAAGATTTCATTGGCATCAGTTGTATTTTCTACTAAAACTATTTATGTGACCCCCATGTAGGGCTGCCCTTAACATATCAGAACAATTCAAGCCTTCCAAATATAGTTTATTGGACAAAAGTAAGTTTCAGCATTAGAGGCTTTCTAAGATATCCTAGATACCAAGGGAGATGACAGTTAAACACATCTTTAGTTTTGTTTAAACTTTACTGAAAAGAGCAGGTTCTTGGAACTAGAAAGTGTTATCTTCTTGACACTTTCTATCTATGTGACTAGCCTCAGACACTTACTAGCTGTGTGAAACTGGGAAAATCATTTAACCTTGTATGCCTCAGTTTCTCATCTGTAAAAAGAACTGGAGAAGAAAGTGGCAAACCACCCTAGTATCTTTGCCAAGAAAACCCCAAATGGGGTCACAAAGAGTCAGACACTACTGAAATGACTGAACAATAAAACTTTACCATACACCAGAATTCATGTATTAATAGAATAGTTGGGTTTTATGATTAATGCAAAACTGTCCAGTTGTGATTTCATATAACCAAAGGAAAAAAGATTATTGTAAGACAAATGGAGACCTAAACAGGAAACTCATCAAGATTTAATCCCTGCCTTGAAAATTGTATAAGGAATAGGACAATTAATGAAGGGAGAGAAAAATGGAAGACCTTGAGACATTCATTTAACACAAAGGAAGGAATAAATAGCAGAACTTTTTAGTCAGAGTAAAAAGATAAGATTGGATAGGTTGAGAGGGTGGTGTGGTGAGTAGGTGAATAGATGACCTTAAAAAGTCAAGAAATCCTGGATTGAACTCCTATCTCTTTTACATGCTAGTTGTAGGATCCTGGTCAAGTTATTTTATCGTTCAGTAACTCTGAGATAATTCTCTAAGATTAGAGCCAATGAAATCACAATTCTAACTCCCATTGACCAGAGTGAAATGAGTTAGGAATTAGAGAACTCTGAGTGGATGTAGAAAGAAAGGCTGCAAATTTTGAGTGGTGATATGCATGTGGATTACTTGAAAAAGGCTGATGGAACTAAGAATGAATGGTTGAGTATGTGATGGAACATTAATAGAGAAGTGAATATGTTGATAAATTAGGGTGGCATCTGGGATGGTGCTCTAGGTAGATCCAGTTCTCAATCAATAACTATTTATAACCCTAGATATGGAAAAACTAAAAGCATATCTTTCTCCTGTCTTTCCTTAATACCTTTCTCACTTATCTCCTTAAAAACTCTTTAATTTGGAAAATGAGAATAGAATTAGGTGTGGCAGGAAAGGCAGGGGAGAGAAATTAGCTCATAATCTCTATAACTCTCATATTCATTTTGTCCTTACTACCTCCTTTTCAATTGTCTCACATCTATTCACTATTTCATAGTTCATCCTGCCATTCCCCTCCCCCTGCCCTCCACCATCACCCATCAGTTTCTTTTGTGCTTTAAAAATCTGGCCAAGCAAGGCATTGGCCCTTTCTTTGAAGGTCAGAGATCTGCTTCAGTCCAATATAACCAAAAGTGTTTTGTCTCCATTGGTTGGCCATTGTAAGTCCTGAACTGAACTGGAGTGTACTTAGCTGCCAAGAGGAAACAAAGTTGAGAAACAAATGCCTCTCTCATTCTGTAGGTATGCAGACTCTGGCTAATCCAGAACCATCTTGATAAAGGATAAAGTATTGGTTTCTGGACAAAATCTTTAGGGCAAGGCAGGAAGGGGATGGAGATTTTGACTAGTACTTAACATCTGTAATCAGATGGATGAGTGACTCTACTCTTTGCCAGTTGCAAACAGTCTGCCCCTTCTATTCCTTGGAGGTTGAATGGGCTGCCAAAATACAATAGCAA
Source organism: Macrotis lagotis (assembly GCF_037893015.1). Taxonomy (NCBI): domain Eukaryota; kingdom Metazoa; phylum Chordata; class Mammalia; order Peramelemorphia; family Peramelidae; genus Macrotis; species Macrotis lagotis. Next base: position 162,885,001 of record NC_133662.1, on the reverse strand, counting down.
TATGACAGATGAGGACATGACAGCTGCCAGCATTACAGAGAAAACAAGGGCTAAAGAAATAAAGGTTTTATGACTATCTAGGAGTAGAATAGTCAAGCTATATACTTTTGACTTCACAAGGGAGCATTTTCTTGATTTCTTCTTTTTTGGAGTTCACACCAATTTTCATTTTGAAAAAATGAGCAGGAACTCTGATTCCTTCTGGGATTTGGTCTTTTGACTGTTTCCCTCACAGAGCCTTAATGGGAAAAATTTATTTTAATAAGTCAGATGAAAACATGGGTAGCAATATGGAAACTGAAAATATCAGTTAGGAGGAATCTTAGAAATCATCAAGCCCAATTCCCTCATTTAAAAAAATCTATTTTTTTCCAAATACATGCCAAAATATACAAATTATATTTCGCATTATTTTTTCAATTTTAAGTTCCAAAATCTTCCCCTTCATTTCTCCCTTATCCCTCCTTGAGAAAGGAGCAATTTGATATGTCATACATGTGCCATCATATAAAACATATTTCCATATTAGTCATATTGTGAAATAAAACAGACCCAAGTCTCTCATTTTTAGATGTGCAAAACTGAGGCTGAGAAAAATGAAGGGATCTGCCCAAGGTTACAAGAGGTAGGACACCCAATTCCCAATCCTGCATATTTTCCACATGGCAATAGTTTTTTTTTTCTTTTTACTTGACATGTCTTAAAATCAGATGAATTAAATGCATAAGTAATGGACATATATAATTAACTAATTTGTGTGTAAAGTGTGAAATAATAGGAAATGTACTGCAGTTGAACAAAGGAAGAGTTATGGTAAAATTCTACCTTCAATATTAATATTTTTGTCACTAAACCATCCACTTTCTATTCCTTACTCTGCCAAATGGGGATGATACTCATATTATTCATCTCACAAAAGGGGTGGTATGTCACATTAAAAAGGGCCAGGGGCAGCTAGGTGGCACAGTGAATAGAGCACCGGCCCTGGAGTCAGGAGTACCTGAGTTCAAATCTGGCCTCAGACACTTAATAATTACCTAGCTTTGTGGCCTTGGGCAAACCACTTAACTCCATTTGCCTTGCAAAAACCTAAAAAAAAGGGGGGGGGCTAATCTTGGAGTCAAGATTACTGGAATCCAAGTTTTCCCCTCTAACATATACTAGCTGAGGGATCATGGGTGGGTCACTAATTCACTCACTATGCCTGGGCAGATATCTAATAGAATGTGCTACAGATGAACCACTAAACATGACCAATAAGATGGAAGACTAGAGATTTTTTTCCAACTTTTACAGACTCTCACAACCTCCTCAAGCATAAGAAGTGAAGAAATTATGTCTCTTCAAAGGTGAAGACATCAAATTGGCTAATGAGGGAACATCCTGACAGCAGAACAGAAAAGGCTAATCTGCAAAAGACATGCTCACTCACCCAAAACTCTCCAACTCTGACAGAGGAGCACAAGCTATTACAAGGACTTGTGTCCTGGGGATCCAATCAGCATGCTTCCTTGTTTCTTCCTTTTATGTGCTGCTACCTTCCCCCATTTAAATATAAGCTTCTTGAGGGTAGGAACTATTTCTCTTTTTGCTTGTATTTGTGTCCATAGTACTTAATATAATAACAGGTGCACAGTAAGGGATTAATAAATATTTGTTACCTTGCCATATCTGCTGTTGTAATCTCTGCCAACTCATCTTACCTTTGCTGTCACCCTGCTATTCTTTGACAACACACAATAGATCTCAAAGAGTTTTGTAAAGGAACTGTGAGGATAACAACAAATGTGTGTGGGATCATATGAAACCTGAAGAAAAAGGCACTGAGGCTGGTGAAAAAAATATATACCACAGAGCAGGAAAAAAAAATGATAAGGCTTTGAAGCCCAGCCCACAGAGGAACTGCCATCAGAAGGGAAGGAGTCAAAAAGTAACTAACAAGGTAACATAAGGGCAAAAAGACTGAAATTGCAGAGGAGCTGTAGATTTGAATTAAGGGAGGAAGTTTCTATATTAGAATTTATGTTTATCTATGAGATCACAGGACTCCCCTCCCCAAAAAGACGCTATGATCCAAAATAATACTGTGTATGAAATAAACTGCAAACTTAAAGGCACTTATAAATGTCAGTTACTATTTGTCTATGCAATAGATACAGTAGAGATGAAATAGAATTTAATTCTTTTGACAAAAGCAACATTTTTCTAATTTGAGCTGTCATAACACTGACATTTCTGGGGATTATTAAAAATTTACCTTTTCCTCACCTGACTCTCATCTCTTCTGAGCAGCATATGGCTGTTTTTGTTAGGTATTCTCTCAGCTTTCTTCTCTCTTTTACCCTGATCCTTACTCATTAGTTTTTACTGTACTGGTTGGCATGGAGACCAGCTGGCCTGGGTTTATTATACTGTGTTGTTATCATCATGATCACTATTATTACTAGTAATATCATTTTTATGGGTGATACAGAGAGTAGCAAAGAAAGTTTAGAACTGAAAATTCATATATAAAACATTTAAGAATCTCTACAGTAGAATAAGGAAAATTTTCAGAAAAGAAGGAAACGGATTTCCCTTTTCAAAAATTATGTTTCAAACCCAGCTTTGCCTTCCAGGAGTCTTTTAATTTGGGGAGTCACTTCTAAAGTAAATTTTCAAGGTTAAAGAGTTTTAAAAACTAAAACTCACATTTTCTGGCTAACATTTGATCCTGGGCAAATTATGAAGATGCAACCTCAACTGTCTTCTCTCCCCTTTGAGAGATGCTTTACTTTTTTCATAGCAATCTCTGTAGACATGAACTACTTTAATGTTCTCTCAGACCCCCTACTCACTGCACAGAAAAATCCTTATCTATTCCAATTCTACTCAGGCAGCATCCATGCTCAAGAGTTTTCCAACTCCATGATGTACCTTTAAAACTTGAGTGTTCTATCTGTAATTTTTCTAGTTTCTAGTTTCATGTTATTGTGATCATCAAAATTAAGAGATTAGTGTGTCATTCACTTCAAGGAGATACATCTGCATGTTGAGAGAGACTTCACTGAACATGTAGTAAAATGGAAATGTCAAAGAACAGGTTTTGACTTTTTTGAATCCAAGCTCTTCCATTTATCTGAATGACCTTGGACAAGTCACTTCTTTATTTTCCTAGTCTATAAAATTAGGAATTTGAATTTAGATGATAGCTGAGGTCTCTTCCATTTCTAATATTTGGTTGTATTATTTTTATTGGGAAAAGAATTGCCCTCAAAGTAGGAATTTAAAATTAAAGGGAAAAGAGTGAATAAGAGATTTCTGGACTTGGTTCAACCTTTCAGTAACCCTCAAATTCTCCAAGGTAAGTCAGCTACCTTTACAATCTTACCAAGGGATTGGACTTACTGTTACACTATAGAGAGATAGGTGATAGTAGTAAGTTCTTCCTCAAGGTCTGATTATTTTAAGAGCTTTGTAGTTCTGACTTGTTTGTTTGGTCTTTCAAATTCACCAGCCAGACACCACTTGGAGAGCTCCTAGCTTAGCGGCACTGTGCTTGATGACTAATGCAATTAAATAAGTCTTGGCTCTTGGTGGAGTGCCACAATAACAAATCTCATCGTGTTAAATGCTTCTGCCAGATGGATTGCTCAAACACTTGGAAAGCACTCTGGAGCACACATACTTCATCACTGCAGGCCCAGTTCATGGAAAAATGACATGGCACTTGTGGGGGTGGTAGGTGCCGTCATTTTCTTTTAGACAATCAGCCCTACAACTTTTATGGCTCATATTGTCTTAATTTCCTCTCCTGCGGATCAATAGGAACTGGATATTAGAAGCTCACTGTATGTAGGTGACCTTATGACTATTAGCTTATTAAAGAGAGTAAATCATTTTTCCAAGAAGAATATAGAGATTGTATGTGATGATACTGGGGCTTACAAAGTGTTTTCAGAGATCATCAAAACTGGTCTTCATTTATCCTTCATTAATAAGTTGCTCATTCCCTTTACAATATTTATTGTCTATTTCCTGTACTTCCTTAGAGGGAGATTTTCACATTGGTTTTAAACCATATTAGTAAATCACTCTCACCTTTCCCTTGCCCCATATCTTTTTGGTATTGTGCTTCTCTAATACTATGGTTGTGAGGATGTGCTATGTAATGCCAGCTTAATAACCCCAAGGCCTTTATTTCTGAGGTTTTAATTAATCATACCCTGTTATAAAAAATAGTACAACTTTTCAAGCTTAGGAACCATATACAGGCTCCTCTGGTCCATCTTAGTTTTTCTTCTGCTTTATATAGATTACATTAAATAAAAAGTTAGGAGTACAAATGTAATAGCTCAGAGCCCCCAGTTACAAAAATTGCTAACATTTAGACAGATTTCATTTCCTGACTTAACTTAAATATATGCCTATATCCCTAACACCTGGACTAAGTGACATAAGAATTTATTTTCTGAAAAAAAAAGACAGGAAAAAAAGTAGAATATATTATACGGCCTATTTAAAAGGAAAATTAGGAATAGAGAAATATTTTTTTTGATTGGAGGGTGGGGAAGGTAGGGTGTACTTTCCTCTAATCTTGAAGAGTTTGAAATTAGGATACAAATGGCAATTTAAGTTTGTCTTCTACTATGAAATTCTGGCAGACAGCCCTTCTCAAGTTCTCCCTCTCATTGTTCAGTCTTACTTTCTTGCTTCCTGTTACCCATTGCACCTGCCACTGATTCTTTCTAGCTTACTCTTGAATCCCTTTTTTGTTTCAGACTACCATTCACAGACTACGTCTCTTATGAATCACAGTATATGTTGAGATTAGTTATCCTTTCAAGCTACAAATTCCAGGGTACTGGGGTGCCAATCAGTCATCCCCCAGACCTATGTTTGAAATTAAGGGCTATTATTTATACCCATTCTATGGATGGGGACACTGAGATTGTGACTATGACTTACTCAGAGTCATACAGCTACTAAGTTTCAAGATAAAGATTTGAACTCAGTTCTTTCTGACAACAAATTCAATACTCTAAACTTCTTGGTGGCCAAGGATGGCCATAAAATAGCTCTTGAAAGATGGGTAAGACTTAAAGGGATATAGGTGGGGAAAGACATTTCAAATAGCAAGCTTATCATGAGAAAAGAATTGCCAATAGAAATTAATACAATATATACCTGAAGTAGAAAAGAAGCTTACTAAGAGCCTAGAAAGTCAGTCAGAGGAGTTTAGACTTGATGTACTAAAAAACAAAACAAAACTGTGGTATCTGATTGGGCAAACGTGGCTAGGGAAAAATTAGCCTGAACAGTAAGCAATATGAATTAGAGAGGTAAGGAAGTACAGTCAAGGAGACCAAAAGAAAGCTATTGGAACAATCCTCACATTGAATTAAGAAGGATCTGGATGATGGTAGTGAAATGGAGAGAGTATGGAAAATGGAATACTCTAATACATCATCAAAGTATGGAAGAAACCTTGGATTCTAGAAAATGCTTCAAGCAATATGGAAGCTCTGGTAAGTATAATAGGGACAGAAAAACTGATTCCTCGCTCAATGACAGACAATATTTATGTCTTCTTAGGAACAGCCTAATCAAAGTTTCCTTATTACCAGAAAGTTGGCCACCAGGTAATCAAACCTTAGTTTCAACAAATTATTGAGCTGTTTGCTGAGATGTGCGAGCTTCACAATATGGTAAAGAGCATAAACATAATAACAAAAACAGATGAATAGAAATGTTGAATCTGAACAGGGGATACAAACAGAAAGAATGAAAAAATCTCTACTCACAAGGAATTTATATTCTAGGGCAGGAGATAATGAGTTTATGTATATGTATATAAAGAATCACTATAAAATAAATATATGAAAGGGGGCACTATGAAATATATGAAAGTATAGGGACAAGCAGTGGGGGAGGGGGCAGGAAAGGATCTTATTCCTAAGTTCAATTCAGGTCACAGATATTTACTGTGTGACCCTGCACAAGTCACTTAAGCCTGTTTGCCATAGTTTTCTCATCTGTAAAATGAGCTGGAGAGACAAACCACTCTAGTATCTTTGTCAAGAAAATCCCAAAAGAATGAGACACAACTGAAAATGATCAAACAAAAACAATAAAAAAAATGTGAGTTCAAAGCATTTTTCATTCAAACAAATCCAGTTTGGAGTTAGAGTAATAGGGAGAAGCCAGGATATGCTTTAGAAAAATCTGACATTTCTTCTAATTAGTAACATCATTTTTATAATTAGTACAGTGATTTAGTTATATAATAGGCTGGAGGCTGTCCATTTTATTAGCTATGGAGAGAGGGAAGAAGGTCTCATTAAGTAATTTATTAATATAAAAAAATTGAGGGAACATATTTAGTTTAGAAAATATGATGTTAGTTCTAAGAAAATTAGATTGGGAACTTAGAAGGAAACATTTTAAGTACATTTCAAATCACTTAAACAATTTCTTTTAGATTATATGTAATCTTCAAGTGATTACAAAGAAAAGAGCTCTCCCTCAGCACAAATGCAATACTTACATTTCTTTCCAAATATTCTTTAATTAGGACTTTGTGTTGCTATAGGATGAGAAAAGAGAACAAGTATTTATGAAGTATCTATGAAGTGCTAGTATTGTGTTAAATGTTTTATAAATATTATTCATTTGATCCTCATAGTAGCCCTGCTTTTGTTCCAAGTTAACTTCTTTTTGTAGTTTTAAACTATAAAATAATTTTAGGTCAAACGATTTTGTTTTCCTAATGATGGCCCAAATAGCATCCTGACACCACCATTTTCCATATATCATAGTCACAGTAGAGATTAGCCCATGGTTGCCCATGGTTGCCATGATCCTTTTCAGCTCTCTCATGGTCCTAAATATTTATGTTTTGAGAATGTTCACTTTGGCAAGTAGGTAGTACAGTGTGTATATGAACCTAGAGTCATAGATCTGGGTTTAGATCTGTCTTTATACTTACTTGCTGTGTGACTTTGGACAAGTCACTTAACTTCTGTTTATCTGTTTCCTCAACTATAAAATTTACCTTCCAGGATTGCTGAAAGGATCAAATGATATAATATTTGTAAAGCACTTAGCACAGTGTAGTTGCTATATAAATACTAGTCATTATTATTATTATTATTATTATTATTTCATGAATGGATAAAATATCACCAACAACCAAAACAAAAAACTCATCAAAATTAAAAAAACAATAACTGAAAAATATGTGATTAAAATGAACTTGGGGAAGAAAGGAGAAGGTGAATCTCTCTCCCTTCTTTGCAAAGATCAGAGACTACAGGTGTGTAACACTGCATAGACTCTCAGAAGAAGCAGATGTGTTAATTTTGCAGAACTGCTTTCTTTTTCATTTTTTGTTCTTTGTTATAAAAGATGATTCACAAGAAAGGAAACATTGAGAAATGGTGATATAAAAGCAAAAAAATCAATAAGAAGAAAAAAGAAATTTCACCCATTTCATTGATTATGAAAATGTAGATGATTCTTTATCATGTCTGCTTTGAGAATGGAGGTCCTGTATCCTCATATTCCTAAGGGGAAAAAAAGTGCATCGGGGTGGGGAAATGTGCTGATGTGGCAACATCTAAATGTGTCTTTAGCTAATACACAAAATATGAGCAAAGTTTTCTATAACCATCATTCAAATTTGATTTTTTTGTAGAATGTTTATGTAGAGCTTTGGGATTCTACCTCTATCAGACAAGGCATTCCCTCTAAAATGATCCAAGAAATAGATAATCCTTTTTTGTTACAAGGAAGCTGATTTCTTTAATGCAAAAAGGCTTAAGGAAAAACTTGTCTTTGGGTCAAATATTAATCAAAAATGTATTTTTCATGTTGTTTTGGTGAATTAAACCATAGCAGCAGGAAATGACTGCTTGGACCAAACCTCTAAGTAAATATTTATCTTTGTCTTGCTCATAGCAACATGCTTATAGAAAGCGACAGTATAACTGGTACTTAAAAATTAGTCATTAACTAAGTTGAAATTAAGGGGCTAGTTTCTTATTGGGCCAGTGATTTGTTTTATGAAGAGAGAGAGACCCACAAATTTGATTTCTCCACAGGTTCTGGAGTAATTTTTTTTTAGATTTTTCAAGGCAATGGGGTTAAGTGGCTTGCCCAAGGCCACATGGCTAGGTAATTATTAAGTGTCATGTCGGATTTGACCCCCGGTACTCCTGACTCCAAGGCTGGTGCTCTATCCACTGTACCACCTAGCTGCCTCTTGGAATAATTTTTAAAATTAAAAAATATTGATTAGAGTTTTTGGAAACTCAACACCTTTTCAACTCTTTGAATTGCCTCTCCTTTCTGACTGGAGGACTGGTGGAACAACATTTAGAGAGGCCTTAGATTCAGCCTTTTCAAGTAACTCTCCATTTTTCCATCAGCACCTCTGCTTGGTATTGACTCCAAGGAACAACATAACCATATATCAGAAATTGGTCAGAATACATTAACTGGTTGTTGAGAGCATTGTAGAATGAGTGAGGATGGCTTCTTAATTCTTCATTGAATCTAGGAACACATTGATAATGGTGAGTAGTCAGTGCGGGTCATGACTCAGCTACAACTTTTCATCCTATAAAGCCATGTTCTTCTATAGGGGGATTGACTTATTGTGGTCAAGTTCATTGTTTTGGCATTGTTTGGAAATCGTTGAAACATATGGATTGTCAGTCATGTACCCTTCTCTCTTGATTTCTAATTAGGCTGCATTCCTTTTCTAAAACATTTCTTGAATAATTTGTTTTCTACCACTTTTCCTATACAATTCTTTGTTGGTATAGGATTATAGTAATAGGGTTGGTGCCTCCTTGTGACTCTCCATTGTTCTTTGGGTAATCAGCAACTCTGATTCTTTCAAGACTGTAGTATTCATAAGTAATCCATGAGTAGCTTCCATAAGGTGTATATAGTATTGATCCTGAAGTCAGGAGGACTCCTTCTCAGTTGTCCTCACCTTTAATATTCCTCTCATACTCAGTTGAGCCTTCTCAACCAGTGACTAGAAAGTTCTCAGGTAAGTTAGTCAGAAGATTGGCAGTCCAGAATGAGTTTGCTCTTAGGTCTCTCCTGTTTGACTCCTTTCTAGGCCCAGACACTGTGCGATCCTAGACAAGTCACTTAACCTAGATTGCTTCACTTAAAAAAGTGCAACACAACTGAATTCTCAGGGTGAAACAAGATAATTATAATTTGAACTTAATCAGGAGCTTAGGGTAGAGAGAATTATGTCCAGACTGGTATCTTTTGTCCTACTTCCCTTACTCTTAGAGAACAAATGTGACCACAAATATTTCCAGGAAGAAATATTCATCGAGGAACACGTGATAAGAGTACATAGAGAGAAAAATCCCTTCTTCAAAACTTCAGAGTCGCCAAGTCTAATGGTAGAATCAAACACATCATTGCTCTTTGTTGGACTCAATGCTCCCCGCCAGGTATAGCTCTCCCCTTCTCCATGCTGAACATTGGATCTCAGCAATTCTCTGTTGGGTACTACATCTAAGTTGCTAATGCTAGAAATCACAGATTTCTTTTTTTAATCTATCCAGCCATCTTCAGGATCACCAATATTCAGAGCTGTAGCTAGAATTTTTGAGGATAGGGCATGTTGCCTGTGTTTCAGTCCAATAGAAGTGATGCCAGTAAGAGGTCAGGAAATAAAAGATCCTAGAACAACAGACACTGCAGGAGGCAATTGTAGGTAGAGGAGATTAGCCTAGTCTGTTTCAACATTCTCTACATAGAACATTCTGGGGGAAAGTTCTGATCATTTTATCCTAATTGTAATTTTACTAATACTATCCAGCTTCTAGCTGTAGTTAATAAGCATCTCTGCTGTGGGAGGGCTCTATCAACATTCACTTTTAGTCTCCTACTGTGCCTTATCTATCACACTCAACTGACCTGTTATCTTCAGTAAGTTTTCCACTATGGTCATACTCATCAATTGCCCTCATCTTTAAAATTCCTTTCAAACTCACTTCTCAACCAGTGACTAGGAAGTTCTCAGGTAAGTTAGACAGAAAGATAGGCAGTCCATTTAAGAATGAGTTTACTCTTAGGTCTCTTCTATTTGATTCTTTCCTTAAATGAGTTTATATAATATCTTTGAATTACTTTGCCCTTTCATGTCCATTCTGAGTCTCTCAGTTCTGCTATTATCTGATTTATTATCAGAAATTCATTTTAGTTCCTAGTCTTATCATACTCACCTTATCTAGGCAAATATTTACAGGACTCTATTTTCTCAAACAGAAAAGGTGATACTGTATTGAGGAAAGTGTTTTAAATCTGACCCTATCATGCTTTTTTTTTGATGCAAAGAGCAATTTTTAGACTATACAGAGAAGGCCAAAAAACCTGGGGATTATGGTTCCATCTCCACCAATGAAACAGAATTAAAATTTTTCCAGGATGCTATATTGAAAACAATTTGGTATGTTGGTTATTATATTTGGTTACACGACTTTAGGTTCCAAAGGTAATTCCAGAGTATTAAATTTTGAATTTTGATTAAAAAATTTATTATTAAGGATAATCATATGACTCCTTTGCATCATGTCCAATGATTATACCAAACATTTTCACACATGCTTTGATAAATCTCATGAAGTGGTCCAGCTAAGAATTATCATTTCCATTTTCCTGATGAGAAAAACAAGACTGAGAAAGTTCAAATAATTTGCACAAAATCATCTTTTCAGTTGACAGAAATAGGGTTGTAAACTGATTCCCTGTATTTTGGTGTTTCTAGGATATAATTCTACAGAAATAGTAGGATCTTTCACTAGAGATTAAAACTTACTCTGTCAAAGAGATATTAGTCAAGACTATATTTATTTTTAGTATAACAAGAAAGATGGAATAGTAAGACATGGAACTGAGAGAGTTTAGACAGAAAAGACTACTGTTCTGATCACTTCCACCTGTCCTAGGTCTAACAATTAGGGCAGAGTGACAGCTGACTGAACGGGCATTTCTTTTTAAGGCCAGGATAAACAGAGAAAGAGCAGGGCTGGTTTATTTTGAGAAAACTGGACAGCACAATTTTGTAGTTAGAAAAATTTGCTTTTTAAGAACAGGGAGGTGGGAGCTGGGTGAATCTTATGATGAGAATTGTGTTAGGACTCTGGAAATTACTCCTCTTATTCAGATGGAGGAACTTTGATTATTTCCTCTGGAAATGGCAGCCTGAAGATCTTCGCTCTCTGTGTCTTTGTAGTAGCCATCTGTCTCTGACCATTCTATTTGCTGCCCTCAGCACATTGAAATCTAGGTTGTCATGACAAATTTGAACTTGAGAAGATGAGTCTCCCTGACTCCAGTCTCCCTGAACTCTATTCACTAAGTCACCTAGTTGTCTACTAACCTTTAACTTTTAGGGCCAAAGCCCAAGACAGCCTTGGCTGAGATGGAAACCACTCTTGGAGTCCGACAGTTCTCTGTCTGAGTTTCTGTGGGAAGGATAGAGGAAGGCTTTCTAGAACCAAGAGATGGGTGGAAGAACGTCAAGAAGAGCAGTGAGGTGCCTAAAACCAAGCAAGTAGAGAAACTTCTGCATTTGGTGGCAGAGGTCCTGTATACAAACCCCAGCTCTGCCATCTATTATCTAGGTGACATTCCAGAGTCTCAGATGCCTAAATAAAAAAAAACAAAAACTGTATTAAGGTTATGAGGCACTAGGCCTCATACAATTTACTGTTGAACTTGAAAGAAGAGAGTTTGGGGTTTAAATCCTGCCTCAGTCACTTTCTAACTGTGTAACATAGGACATGTGACTTCAATCCTCTCAGTCTCACTTTCCTTATCTGTAAAATGGGTAACCTACCTCATAATTGTTTTGATGATCAAATAGGATAACACATGAAAAATACTTTGTAAATCTCTTGTGTAAACTTAAAGGTGTTAGATAAAATGTTAATTTTAATTAGTATTACTTTCCCCCTCTAAAGTCCTAAATGTGTGTGTGTGTTTATATGGTATTGGTATTTATGTTTGTGTGTTTGTATATGTATTTGCATATGTAGTTTGTTTATGTGTGTGTTTGCATGTATGTTTGCATATGTGTATTTGTGTGTATGTGTTTCACTGATTGTCACTAAAATGAGGCAGTTCAAAAAAGAAGGTAGAAGGTAATAAACAATGAAGGCCCTCGTGATCTAGTGTTTCTGTCAAACTAGGAGATAAATAGGAAGGAATCTATTGCAGCTAAATTTACATCTCTTTCTGTGTTTGTTATTTTTTTATTTGTGAGGGGAAAAGGAAGGGTGGCCTGGTGTCCAATACACATTAACCAATAAAGGCAGTTAATTCAGACCTCATGTGCTACTTTTAGGCCAAATTCGTGTTAAAACATTAAGTGTCTTTCTTCTGTGGGACAGACTGGCAAGACAACCCCCGGAGGCAGCTGTGATCCCCAGCTAGTTTATGGCTCCTTCATCATCTCACCCTGCCTTTGGACCGGATTCTGGACAGCCTTCCTTCACTGAAGGCTGAAGAAGCAAGACAGGCTCCAGTAGCTGACCTGGGCAGTAGGCACAGGCACAGCACAGGCACAAGCAGGCAGTCAGCTCCCCAGTGTGGTCAGATATTGTCAGTTCAGCCATCCCTTAGCCTGAGAAGGAAACTGTACTTCTTGCTCGGCATTCAGCTGCAGGTCCTTCCTATGTGTTTTTTTCTTTCAAAAGCAGCACAACCCAGCTGATGTGATGGCCAAAAGAGCAAGACAGCCTCATTGTGCACAATCCAAGATTTCCAGAAAACTTATGGGTAAATTGAGTAAAGTCTAATTTAAAAAAAAAATAAGACAACTGGGAGAAATTCAGTTATTCCTTCCACATGACAGGGGTTAGGACCACAGTGCTCCCACAATTTCTATATTGATCCACAATACATTAAACTTATGATAAAGAAAGTCAAAATATGGAAGGGATAGCTGTACTTCTTTTTATAGGAACTTTCTAGCAAATCCTCAGTATGCTTGTTAACCTAACTTACAAATTTTATATGTCTGCTTTCTTAAAACTGATACAGTTGGGGTGGCTAAGCATTGCAGTGATAAAGCACCGGCCCTGGAGTCAGGAGTACCTGGGTTCAAATCTGGTCTCAGACACTTAATAATTACCTAGCTGTGTGGCCTTGGACAAGGCACTTAACCTCATTTGCCTTGCAAAACAAAACAACCTAAAAACTGATACAGCTGTGGGACTAAAACTTTTGGATCAGTGATTAGGATCCTAGACCTAGGGCTGAAAGGAACCTAAAAGTCATCTAGCCCAATTATCTTTCTCCAAACATGTAAACGTTAAGGATCTACTATGTTCCAGCCTCTACAGTGAACACTAATAACATGAAAAAAGAAATGAAGCATCCCTAAGAGAAAACTGAAGCTGAGAGAGCCCCAAGTTCAACAGAAGATTTATAGCAGGGTCATTATGCAATCCCTAGACTTCTGGTGTTGTGATACAATGAATAAAATGCTGTACATAGAGTCAGAAGACCTGTATTTAAATCATTCCTCTGTTACTAAATGCTAATAGGATCTTATCTTATATGTGTCACTTAACTTCTCCAGAAACAGAGGTTCCCTTATCTATAAAATGAAAGCAAATGACTAATGACTTCCAAGTTCCCTTTCAGCTCGAAAGTCTGGGTTTCTATGAATAGATCAGAGTTCTTTCTTCAATACCACATTGTCTTTCTCCCTATAATATTTGAAATTTATTTTGGGAGTCCATATTTATTTCACTGCTCTTAATCCTTTCCCTATATTAATGATGGTTTTTGTTCTTGCTTTTATTTTTGGTTATATTGTGGGCATTGGTTTATAGGAGTAGAAGAGATAAGTATGAAATAAATATAGAAAGGTAAGTGGTTGACAGTTACATTGGGAGGGCTTTAAATGACAGGTTGAATGATTTGTCTTATATCCTAGAAGCAATAGGGCTGCAGGAAAGATTTTTGAGAAGAGTACCATGATCAGGTCTTTGTTGCAAGAGAGCTGTGTAGAAGATATATTAGAGAGGAGAAAAACTGGAAGTAGAGTGACCAACTGGTATCTAATTGTAATAGTCCTTCAAATGCTCCCTCCATCTTTCAGTGTCCTTCTTAACTACATTATTTTTTTAATTGCCTTGTGCTTATTTTGTATTTTGTTCACATATTTATTTTGTATCTGCTTCAATGTAAACATCTTATTTCTTTTGATGGAATACAAGTTCCTTAAAAGGAGTCTGATTCTTTTTTGTCTTTTAAGTACCTTAAAGATTCTAGTTAGATGCTCCTTGATTGATAGTTTGAGTAAGAGATAAGGGTCTGAATCTGGGTAATGATTGTATGAATTGGGACAAGGTGGAATAGATGAAAGAGAAATTATGGAGTTATAATGAATAAGATCTGGTAGCTGATTGGATATAAGACTTAAAGTAGAAGAGTTAGGAATGACTTCAAGGATCTGAAGTTTAGCATTTAGAAAGCTAATAGTACCTAAATAGAAATAGAGAAATTGTCAGTATAATAGGTTAGGTACAAAATCTGCAAAAGTAGACCAGCACAGTAAATAGCATAGCATTTACTATGCTACAAATATCTCCACCCTCACCTCCCATGTGCATACACATATCATGGTTGGGCACTCACTTATCACCAAAAACTACTAAGAAAATAGGAAAGCAGTCTGGCAGAAATTAGGTAGAGACCAACATCTCACACTAATATCAAGATAGACTCCAAATGGTTAACATGACTTAGACAAGTTGGCTAAAATGGGATTTGGCCTATAGCATAATTTTTAACCTTTGTACCATAATCTTCTGCTAAGTGACGTTTTTCTTATGTATGTCATAAAATTATTTAGCATTTCGATCTTAGTTTTAGTATTCATGAATTTGAATTGTACCTCATATTTTAAAGGGGGAAAATGAGACCATTTAGCTATAAGCTCTTTCTTCTCCCCTTTGCTTCATTTCCTGTCACTCAGATACCTTTTGCCAGTATCTTTTTCAACTCTGCTCACACGATAAGTCATCTTACTCCTTGTCAAGCCTAAGCTTCAACTTGTTCAAGTGATCCCAATCCATCCAATCTCCTCCAACAGATTGCCCTCTTTGTCATACCCTCTTCTTACTTATTTCCCTCTCTACTTGTCCCTCCTACCTATCAACTCACCCATGTCTCCCCAAACCTGAATCCACCCTCATTTTTTCCTTCCACTCCTACTACCATTCTGTAAATCTTCTGCCCTTTGGAGCTAAAGTCCTTAAAAAGGCCATCTACAATAGATGCCTTCACTTTCTTTCCTCTCATTTTATTCTTAATCTCTTACAATCTGGATCCTGAATTTAACATTCCCAAAGCTGCCAATGATTCCTTATTTGTCCAATCCAATAACTTTTTCTCAATCCTCATTCTTTTAGACCTCTCTTTAGCCTTTGACACTTTTGATCACCATCTCTTTGATGCTCTCCTCTCTCTATGTTTCTACAATACTGTTCTTTACTAGCTCCCTTCCTACATATTTGGCCATTCATTCTCAGTCTCATTTACTGGCTCTTTATCCAGAGCATATCCTCTAACCATTGGTATCCTGAGCGTTCTGCCCAGGGCTCTTTTCTCTTCTTCCTTTATATTACTTCATTTCATGATCTCATTTTCTCCCATGGAATTAATTATCATCTCTACACAGATGATACTCAAATTTTCCTTCCCCAACCTCTCTGTCGATCTTAAAACTTACATTTCCAACTGCCTTTGTGACATCTTGAACTATGAGTTCAGTAGACATCTGAAGCTAAACATCTCCAAAATGGAATTCATTAACTTTTCCCTAAATAGTCCCTCTTCCCCCACTTCCACATTATCTTTTACTATCCTCCCAATTTCCAGGCTTCCAATCTAGGCATCGTCCTGCATTGCTCACTAATTCTCACCCTCCATATCCAATTTGTTGCCAAGGCTTAATAATTTTGCCTCTGCAACATCTCTTAAATAAACTCCCTTCTTTTCTCTGATGCTGTCACCACTCATATGCAGGCCTCATCATCTCATTACTGGACATATTACAAAAGTCTACTAATGGATCTGCCTACTTCAAGTCTCTCTTCTCTCTAATTCCTCTATTTGATCACAAAAGTGATTTTCCTAAAGTGCAAGTCCAACTATGTCACTCCCCTACTTAATAAACTCCAGTGACTCCCTAAACCTAAGATTAAATATAAAATTCTTTGCTTGTCATTCAAATTTATTACCTAGAGTCTTCCTATCTTTTCAATCCTGCTATACCTTATTCCTCAGCAAAAACTCTTCAATCCATTGTTACTGGTCTCCTAGCTGTTTCATGAACAAGACATTTCATATCTCCAGGTATTTTTCCTAACTTTCTCCCAAACTTGGAATGCTTTTTCTCCTCAATCCTAACTACCAATTTTTCTAGCTTCTTTTAAGTCCCAAATAAAATTCCATTTTTTAAAGCAGGAAGCGTCTCCCAACCCTTCCTAATTCTAGTGCCTATTCCTGTTAACTATTATCTTTTATCTAGTACCTAGTATTTAGAATATATTTGGTTGCATATTGTACCCTCTTCCAAGGGTAGGGATTGTTTTTACCCTTTTTTGTATCCTCAGAACTTAATACTATGGAACTTAATAAACATTTATTGATAACTGACTACTTCAATTTTGGCAGGTAAGATTGGTTCATCTCAAAAAATTTACTTCCAGTCAATTGGAAGATGTCTTAAAATATTAGATGGTTCTCTTATGAGAGATATATTTCAAGCTTATAATGTATAGCCTTGACCTTGTTCAGAATTGCCACAATCTCAGATTTATTGATTGATAGTTCTCACAGAAATACTATCCTTCTCCTGGATAGTAGAATCCAATGTGATGACTGTTAAAACATCTGTCTCTGCACAGTTGTCTGCCCATACTTAGAAGGAGAAATTTAGGAGATTAGGAAAACAAGTAGTTAATTGTGGGAACTGAGTGTATCACACACTTGTGACTTAATTATGAAGCCAGTTCAGTTCCCTTTCTATCCAATTATGAATCAAGTCTAACTTCTGTCCTGAGAGAAAACTTTATTTAGTCATGGGAATTGAGGAAAAAAAAAACTTGTGCTTCAATGTTGCACCCATCCCTGAATTACTGGGCAGCTGAAACACTTGAACCTGCTGCTTAGAGATCCATAACCTAGGTCAGGGCTATCTAACCTTAGGTTATCTTAGGGCTGCATTAAAATAAAATAATTTTTTGAGGACTGCACCCGGAGGAAAAAAATACAGTACACTAATATAATAATTTGTAGTCTTATCTTAGGTTTAGCAAGCTCTATGAAAAATCATAGTACTTTTAACTTCTTAGAAAGTGGGGGGATGCACATCATCAATACGATAGGTGAAAGGGCAAAGTGGGAAAGCAATCACAAAACAATAAAGTGACAACATAACAGTATAAAGGTAGGTGCATACTGACTAGTCTGCATCATACAGATAGAATACATCCCACTTCTATTGCTGCACCCAGGTCAAAATGGATACAGGATTTAGACATTAAAGGGCTATACCATAGGCCGATTAACAGTGTTTCTTGAACTGTCTTGAACAGTGTTTCAAGAAACATTTTATTTGTCAGATCTATGAAAAGGGCAAAAATTTATGATCAGACAAGAAACTGAGTACATTATAAATTGCAAATGGATGATTTTGACTATATTAGATTAAAAAGTTTTTGCACTAATAAAACCAATGCTGCCAAGATTCAAAGGAAAACAGAAAGCTGGGAAATCGTTTTCATAACTAGGAGTTCTGATAAAGATCTCGTTTCTAAATATATTGAATTGAATTGAATCAAATTTATACATTACAAGTCATTCCCCAATTGATAAGTGGTGAAAGGATATGAACAGGCAGTTTTCAAATGGAGAAATTAAAGCTATATACATATATAATATATATATAAAATCATATGAAAAAATGCTCCAAATCATCACTGATTAGCAAGAGACAAATTAAAACAACTATGAGGTACCACCTCATACCTATTAGATTGGCTAAGATGACAAAAGGGAAGATGAACAATGTTGAAGAGATTATGGAAGATTTGGGACATTAATGCCCTATTGAGAGAGTTGTAAACTGATCCAGCCTTTCTGGAGAGCAATATGGAACTATGCCCAAAGAACAATAAAACTGATCATACTCTTTGACCCAGCAATACCAATACTAGGCCTATATCCAGAAGAAATCATAAAAAATGGAAAAAGTCCCACATGTTCCAAAATATTCATAACAGCTCTTTTTGTAATGGCAAAGAACTGGAAATTGAGGGGATGCCCATCAATTTGGGAATGGCTAAACAAGTTATAGTACGTGAGTATTATGGAATACTATCATTCTATAAGAAACTATGCCTGGAAAGCATGGGATAGCTTATAGGAATTGATGCTGAGTGAAGGGAGTAGAACAAAGAGAACATTATATACATTAACAACATTGGAGTTGATGGACTTTAATGAATGAAGATCCTCTCAGCAATTCAGAGAGCTAGGACAATCCTGAGTGACTTGTTATGGACAATGCTATCCACATCCAGATGAAGAAAAAAAACAGAAAAACAAAACAATTACAAAAAAAACCTTTCAGAATGTGAAATAACACTAAGTTCATTTTTTTAAAATTTATTTTTTTCCTATCTCATGGTTTTCTTTCTTTTTCCCTTAGTCCTAATTCCTCATACAGAAAATGACTAGTTTGTAAATATGTTAAACACAAATGTATATGTGTACATTGTTCATCAGACTGCTGCTGAGGGGAGGGGAGTGGGAAAGGTGAGTGGAACAAAAGTATGTAACTTATAAATATGCATGCATAGACATGTGGATGAATGTTGAAAAGCTTTCATAATATGCACTTGGAAAAATAAAATATCAATTGGGGAAAAAAAGGGGACAAAAAAGGAGAAACATTGCAAAGCTAAGCTTGTGAAGCTTTGTGAAATACTCCTTATAATGCCCATCACTTGAGGAATGATTGAACAAGCTATGGTATATGAATATTATGGAGTATTTGTTCTGTGAGAAATCATGAACAGGTACAATGGATAGAAATCTGGCCTTGGAGTCAGGAGGGTCTGAGTTCAAATCAGACCTCAAACACTTAATGATTACCTAACTGTGTGACCTTGGGCAAGTCATTTAACCTTATTGCCTTGCAAAAGAAAAAAAAGAAATCATGAACAACTGACTTCAGAATAATCTGGAAAGATGTGCATGAACTGATACTGAGTGAAGTGAGCAGAGCAGAACCAGTAGTAACAGCATCTGATTTGTAAATATGTTTTTTTTGTTATTAAATTGACTTTACTGGGACTTATGCAGAGAATCAGTCTTAAGTAATTTTCATTTCAGGTTAGTAAAAGAAAAAAAGAATCCAAATTCTTTTGGATAATCCTAAACTTACAACCATTCATCCTTGTGCATTTGGGATTTTTCTCTTAACCATTTCTTCTCCCTTTATTCTTACACACAAACCATAAATTACTTGCCTTCATAACTCATAGTTTCTTCTCTGAATGCGGATGCATCCTAGTCTGTATTTTTGAGTCCATTTCTTCTCTATCAGAAGGTTGGTAGCATGGTTGATCATCTGGAATCATGGTTGAATAGAATAGAATTGTATTGTATTGTATTGTCTCTACAATAAATTGTTCCACTCCTACTCACTTCATTATGTATCAGTTTATACAAGTCTTCCCAGATTTCTTTTATGGCATTACATTCATATACCATAATTTATTCAACAATTCCCCAACTAGTTGTTTGTTGTCCTTCATTCTCAAAGAGAACCAAAACTATATCACTATGTTAGAGTTAGAATATAGTGTGTCTCAGCATGAGCTGAAAATGTTCTACCACATGTCGGCAATAAATAGTCCATATATACATCTATAGTGGATTGTCTAAACTTGTGCATCTCCTTTGAGCTACTTCAATTCTGCTTTGCTCATAGAGCACAGCATCCTCTCTGATGAAGGCACACTCTGCTGGGCCATCCTGTGCCATGGTCTCCCATGTCATGCAATCAATTCCAGGTTCTTCATAGAGACCTTGAGAGTGTTTTGTTTTTAGTTTTTTTGCAAGGCAAATGTGGTTAAGTGACTTGCCCAAGGCCATACAGCTAGGTAATCATTAAATGTCTGAGGTCAGATTTGAACTCAGGTAATCCTGACTCCAGGGCCGGTGCTCTATCCACTGTGCCACCTAGCCACCCTATTGAGAGTCTTCTTGTACTACTTCTGACCACCTTGTGAGCTCTTGTTTAATGTGTTTACCATAAAATAGTCTTTTAAGCAAGTGTATATTTGGCATTCAAATGACAGAGTAGCATAGTTGGTACTCTAGCTTAGTCTGTTCTCCCATTTTACAGATAAGAAAACTGAGTGCAGAACAATTAGTTACTGACTTTAATTAGAGGCAACTGGAAGTAGAGGTGCTGAACTTGGAATCAGGAAGACATGAGTTCAAATATGATCTCAATATGACCCTGGGCAAGTCACTTAAGTACTGTCTGTCTCAGTTTACTCAATGGCAAAAATCATGATAATAATGGAGACCTACCTTTCAGTTGTTGTGAGAGTCAACTGAGAAATCATTTGTAAAATCAATTAGCATAGGGCCTAGCACATAGTAGATACTATATTAATTCTTATTCCTCTTTCTTACCTCTTTTCCCCCATGCCCCCTAATAGTTTGTTGTGTACAACAGTTTATTGCTGGCTACTGTTCATAATAAAGTAAGAAAATGGCATAAAGTAATGGTAGGGAAGAACACTTCAAAGATTCTCTACCTAGGGATTCTTGATCTTTGTCCACCCCCTCCTCATTTATTTTTAGGATACCAAAAAATAATCTCAGGGTTGAGAAAACTGAAGGATCTCTACACACATAACCCCTCATAATTTGTTGAAAGTGAGAACTCCTGAAATAATTTTAAGTGGTGAATTTTGATAAACATATATAAATTCCAGTGATCTTATAGTCCTAAATTAGGTTGAACTTGATTTCTTTTGGGTATGAAAAGGAAGACCAAGAAACACTTTTCATGCTTTCAGGTAATATTTAGCTAGCTATTTGTCATTCCTAAAATGTTTAGCTCTTGGAAGTAAATTTCTTTTCTGTATCTAATACAGTATTCTTTTTAAGAATTATTGCTGATTTAATCCAACTCATAGTTGTAGGAAACAGTTATTCTGAGAGATGATTGCTGAGGGTTGAGTCTGAAAGTTCTGAGCCAAGCAGGTGCTGATTTTGAATATGACAAGCTGTTTATATATGTAGACTTCAGAACTATTGTAATGCTTGTGGTACAAATGTAATTTTTTCTGGTTATAGACAAAATTGAAATTGTTATTAATAATCATGAAGTATTACATAATTGGTTGCAGAGTCTAAACCCATGAAGATAAGGGAAAAGAGAGAGAGATGAAAGGAAAAAATTCCAAACTACATCAGCTAAGTTTGAATATAGACATGTAAGTTATCAAAGTTACTGTTGAGTAAATCCAGTTAAGCAAAAGGAAACACTGAAAGCAGAGAATTAGAATTGGCAATTAGTAGATCAACTAGTTTGGTCAAAATACTCTGCTTTGTGAGGTACCGGTCAAACACAGTGTATGTGGATCAATTCAGCTTAATACACTAAATAGAGCACCAGCCCTGGAGTCAGGAGGACCTGAGTTCAAATGCAGCCTCAGACACTTAATAATTACCTTAGCTGTGTGGCCTTGGGCAAGCCAGTTAACCCCATTTGCCTTGCAACCCCCCCAAAAAAAGAAAAAAAATTCAACTTAATAGTGAAATCAACTTTACAATACTTAACGAAGAGAGCATTTATTTAATATATATGTGTATATATATATATATATATATATATATATATATGTTACATTGGACAAGGAACTATCTTTGATAGTACTTAAGATTTAATGATGATGCTAAAGTTTATAATTAGAGATTTGTGAGTTACCCTAAAAACGTGAGTTTTGTTTCTTTAGCAGGTTTCTCTGTGTTCCCATTTTTCCTACAAAAAGTTATAGCATTGGTGGGAGGGTGTGACCAGTTCTTTGTGTATTGTTATCTATTTTTATTGTTCATATTCTTGCTTTGATAAGTGAAAATCTGTGATATTACTATGGTTTTGTTTAAAATCTAAATAACCTGCCATTATTGTGAATAGTGGATTGGATTTAAAACACACACACACACACACACACACACACACACACACACACACACACTCTCTCACACATTACTGGGGGCTCGAGACCTAGAGTGGCAAGTAAAGGATATATACTTCTTCTCAATGGGGTAATTCCTAGGAGCCTGAGAGAATTTCAATATCCTTCTCTGGAAACCTAGACGTGCCAATGTGACAGAAGGTTGAAGTGAGCCAGTTCACTTAGAAAGTAAGTGTCAGGGGTGGCTAGGTGGCGTAAGTGGATAAAGCACCAGCCCAGGAGTCAGGAGTACCTGGGTTCAAATCTGACCTCAGATACTTAATAATTACCTAGCTGCGTGGCCTTGGGCAAGCCACTTAACCCCATTTGCCTTTCAAAATCCTAAAAAAACAAACAAACAAACATGCCTATGTAAACTTTGAGATATTAATAGGTGGGTAAGCCATCCCATACACCCATTACATAGAAAAATAGATTGCTGACAATATCCAACACCCTAAGAACTAACAGGTTCTACTTCTAGGGGAGACATCCCTGAGTGTTTTACTAGTCCTTGAAGAATTGTACTCACATTACACTAAATGTGATATCTGAATGACCCATCTCCTTGTAAGAGTTGAAGCTTAACTGTATTAGATCACTTTCTGTCAGGGGGAGGGAGTGAGAAAGGAAGAAGGGAGAGAACTGTAAAACTCAAAATCTTACAGAAATGATTGGTGAAAACAACCATTGCATGAATTTGGAAAAACAAATAAATAAAAATATTTAAATATAAAAAAAGAGTTGAAGCTTAAGCTTCTGGGCTCTAAGCTAAAAGAGATAGAGGAGACCATTCTACTTGTTATAAATGAATGAGAATAAATGGGTGAAAAAAGTTTTTTAGCATTTACTATGTGTGGTGTGCCAAGCTGGATGGATACCATCATAGAGGTATATGTTACAGTGTAAGAAGTTCTTAGATTAGATTAGATTAGTGGAAATTACTTCAGAAGGTCATATAATTGTGTGCAGTTGGGGGAGAAGAAAGTTCTGGTAAGGAATTTAAGGCCCAGAAAAATTAATGGACTTGACTTAGATTGCACACTTGTGTTGCCTGTGTAGTTTTTTTCAGTTTCAACTAATGTTATTTATTTTATCTTTTATAATTACTTCTATCCATTCTATGGCTAAAAATTACATCTCCTATCTAGATATGTGAAAAGTATATATTTGCCTCTTTTTTTTATTTTATGAAATATGGTATAAGATATTAGTCTAAGCTTAATTTCTACCAGGCTGCTTTCCAATTTTTCCAGAACTAGTGAGTTCTTTTGAAAGTAATTTGTGTTTTTTTTCAGTTTACCCAACAATGACCTTTCATAGTTTCTGATTCTTGCTTGTCTAGTCTGTTTCATTGATTTATATCTCTATTTTTAAACCAATGCCAGATGGTTTTGATGACTGTTGCTGAGTTCTGGAAGTGCTATTTCTCTTTTAATTCCCAGATCTTTTTAATATTTCCCTTAGTATTCCAGATCTTTTGTTTTTCAAATGAATTTTATTTTATCTGATTATTTATTTATTTATTCATCTGATTCTGTAAGGTACCCTTTTGATAATTTGATTACTAAGTTAAATTTTTTATTTTTTGGTAATTATTATGGTACTATTATCATTTTTATTTCATTGTCCCAGTCCAGCCATGAATACTGGTGGTTATTCCTCCAGTTATTTATTTCTTTTAGGAGCATTTTGTAATTTAATCTGAACAATTATTTGCTGTGTTTTGGTAGATTAATTTCTAGAATTTTCTGCATTATGTAGTTACCTAGAATAGGATTTCTCTTTCTATTATTGCCTCTTGGATTTTTTTTTTTATTATCATAAAGAGTTTTTTTTTTACTTTTGTGAACTTTTTTTGTAGACTATGACTTTAATGAAATTATTATTTGGCAGCTAGGTGGTTCAGTGGATAAAGCACTGGACTTGGATTCAGAAGGATGAGAGTTCAAAACTAGGCTCAGACATGCCACTTAACTGTGTGATCTTGGGCAATTCACTTAACCCTGATTGCCCTGCATCCAGGGCCATCTTCAGTCATCCTGATCTATGTCTGACCTGGACCCAGATGACTCTGGAAGAGAAAGTGAGGCTGGTGACTTAGCACAGCACCTCCTCACTGAAATCCAATTCACATGCTTGTCATGACATCACCTCCCTTCAAAATGAGGGACAAACATTTGTCTCAATGTCTTCTCTTAATTCCTTGGATTTTCTAATTTTCTAATCATCATGTCTTTAGCAAAGAGAAATCATTTTACGTCTTCTCATCTTTAATTTCATTATCTTATCTTACTAAGGATACTTTAGAGATATTGCTAGCATTTCCAGAACCATATCAAAATGAGAATGGGCATTTTTGATTTTTGTTTTAGATGGATATTTTTTCTAATATTAAAAAATACTCCCCCTTTACTGATACTTTCTAGAATTTTTAACATGAGTATTATATTTCATCAAACACTTTTCTTACAACTATTGAAATGTTCATATCTTTCAGGATTTTTTAATATAATGAATTATATTGATTGTTTATCTTCCTTACATCCCCAGTTAAATCTTACTGGGCCTTGATTTTCTTGACTTGCTGTAGTTAATTGGACAGGATTACATTGAACTTTTTTTTCAATTGATATTCATTACTGACATTGGTGTGTAGTGTAGTTCTCTTTATCTTTCCTTAGTTTAGATATAAAAGACTATTAGGGTGCCTTCTTTCTCAATTTTTGAGAATAAATTTTATAGTATTGGCATTAATTACTCATTAAATATTTAATAGCATTCAACTTTGAATCCAACATGATGTTTTTCCTACTTTGGTATTTCCTTTACAACTAGTCCTATTTCTTTTTCTGATATTTAAGATATCTATTTGATCTTCTGCTATCCAGGAAATTTTATATTTTTCCCCTAATTTGGGGATTTTTACTTATCAGTTCTTTTTCTTTCTTCCCTTTATCAAATTATATAAATTTTCTCCTAATTTTTAAAATTTATGTTAGATAGTTAAGTCAAATCTGTCTTCTCCTTCTTCAACTCTACCCTCTCTTTTTCAATTTGTTAGTTTTTAAATTTTTATCTTAAAAGGATTTATTGCTTTCATTCTCCTCCATTTTTTCATATTCTAGCCTTTGGTTCTTTGACTTATTATCATTATATTAATTTGTTCTTTAGCCTCTTTATTCCCCATTGAATTCAAGCTTCCAAGGTAGTTGCTTCGAGTCCCCTCATAAACATATTCTCTGTTATTGCTTTGTGAATTCTTGTCTTTTCAGCCTCTCTTCCCTTCCTTTTTATTCTGTTGGACTTCCCATTTCCAAATTCCAGGTTTTATGAAGGAGAGAAACATTATCTTTTCCTAGCCTCTTGATTATGTTTGCCTTCCCCCACAATTTTTTTTTCAATTTGCAAAATATTCTCCTCTCTGTCATTTGCTCCTAGTAGCTTCAGTTACCTTTCTCCTGAGGCAGGATAAAAGACTTCTAAGCACCAAAAACCTTGGAGATTATAAACATTGTAAGGTTTCCTCCTCCATATATTGATTATCTCTCACCTCCCATAAAATCATTCTTTATTATGCTCTCCTCCCATTAGTGAGACAAGATTGTCCCCATTTTTTCCCTCTTCTTTCAATCTCTCCTTTTGGCCTCTTTTCACATTTTCCTCTTTTTCCTGAGAATTACAAGGGTTATTTTAGCTCATAGTTAGTAATTGATTTACTTGATTAGGGTATATCTCCCATTTTCCAGTTTCTCTTCCTCTTCTCTCTTGTCTTTTTTGTGCCCTCTCATTCTTCAATTTAGATCCACAATGCATCAGTTTACTTGTAGGTAGTATTGTGAATCAAGGAAGTTTAATCCATGATATTTCAAGTCTATTTCTCCATCAATGCTTCTTCCATTTGACTTTATACCTTTATCCTTGTCTCCTTGTGTACATTCAGAAAGAAATCTCTTAATATTCTGCATATCGTTCTGGTATTAATCCCAAAGATGTCTATTTTTCATTATTTTCCCCCCTTTTCAGAGGTAATTTATTTCATTATCTATGCTGTCCTTGTATTTGTTTATCTTTCTTGTGTTTTTATTGTCTGGGATATTATATAACAAACAACTTGTTTGGATCTTATTTTACTTTTCAGGTGCTTCAAATGTTCCTTTTCTTTGAATGTCCTTTTTATTCATTAATGATTAAGTGAAAATTTGAGACTGTCACATTGTGTTTAATCCTTTGTTCTTTCAGATCCCATTATTCCAACCTCTCCTACTTTCTAGTAGATGAAGAAGATGAAGAATATATTTGAATTTGTTTTCCTTTATGTTTTCAGGTCTTTTTCTTGGTTGTTTGAAGACTTTGTTTTTTGTCACTGGAGTTATTAAACTTAACTTTGTATCTGCAGCAGAAGGCTTTTTCTTTTCTTCTGAAGGTGATCTGTGGGTTTTTTTTCATTAGTACATTGTTTGCTCTGCCCAAAAGTTTTAAGCAGTTTTCTTGTAATTCTTGTAATGTTCAAATTTTTTGATGTGTCATGGTCTTCTAGGAGACCTATAATCCTTAAGCTGTCTTGACACTGACTTCAAAATCACTGTATTTTACTTGTAAGGAATTTTTTCCTTTTAATGTTATTTTTTGCTTCTCTTCATCCAGAATGGCATTTACTTCTATGTAATTGCATTCCAAATTGGTTACTCTCTTTTTTTGTTTCTTTGATGAAATAGGCCATCATGGATTCAATTTTTTATTTTGATGTTTATTTTTGCTATGTATGCCATAAATTCTGCATCTAAAAATCTTATTTCTCTTTTAAACCATTTAGAAACATTCTGCTCTAGTTCCAGGCTCTCTTGGGAATCCACAGGGGTCTTTGCCTCCTCAGATGTTCCATCATTTTCTTTCATCTTTTTTGTTTTTGTTCAGTTGTTTCAGTTGTACAACTCTTTGTGACCCCATTTGGAATTTACTTGGCAAAGATACTGGAGAGGTTTGCCATTTCCTTCTCCAATTCATTTTACAGACTGAGGCAAACAGAGTGAAATTACTTGCTCAAGGTCACACAACTGTAAGTATCTGATATCAGACTTTCTGACTCCAGCACCAGTATTCTAGCCACTGTGCCACCTAGCTTCTCATATTTATCTTTATCTTATAATTATTCATAGATGTCTAGGTTCAAAATCCTGACCTAGAGATCATATTTCCTTCTTTATTTAATATCTTCCCTGTTAGCTTATCTGTTCATTTTCTTCCTCATGAGATCTTAGCTCATTTCTGTATTTTTCCCCCCCTTACATTGCACTAGTTGTCTCTCACTTTCTGGCTCTTTCCTCTGTGATGGTGACTATCTCAAGAAGTGGACCTCAAAATTATCTTATACTTTTCCTTATCTGGAGAATTTGTGAATTGGTCTCTGCCCCAAGAGACTTTCAGGAGGACAGAACTAGATGCCCCATCTGGATGCTAGTCCCCCCCTCCTTCAGGTCCAATGGACTACCACCTTTACTAGTATTATATCCTGGTGGAGCCTTGCTCGAATCTGTAGCCTATAAGTAACTATTACTGCCCTAGCTTTGAAGAGTGGAGTGGTAAAACAGACAGATTACTTCACACACACACACACACACACACACTCACAGACATGACAATAGCTCCTCTCAGTGACTACAGCCTGTTTGATGATGACTGATCTCCCTCCTGTTATGAAAGCAGTTAATGATTGTGGATATTCAGTCATACAGTTGCTTCTCCTAATTTCAGAGCCTGTGGACTCTCTAGAACTGATTTATAGGCCAGAATTCAGGGTAGATTTGGAAGTTTGTCCCTCATGGAAGCTGGAAGGGTGGATGAGATCACAGAGAATGAGAGTTAGAAAAAAAGGAAAAGGATTAGGACAGTCAATATTTATTTTTACTTTTAATACTGATTATAAACAGTCAGCTCTGGGCAAAGCAGGGATTATTTTCATAACCTCCACATCATGTTTTTAATGTCTTTCTGCTTCTGTCTCTTGGTATCTCTCTTTCTAAACATTCAGTGTCCTTATGATGTCCTCTGGCTGCCCCTTCTTCAAGCAGAGTCTCTTTAAAACTTTGGTGTCCCCATCCCTTAAGATTCTACTGTCAATCAAATTGACAAACAAATTTGATCTACTGAGTTAAAAGATCTTTAGATAATTAATTTGTTGCTGGAAGAAAGACCTCTAAGGCTGTCCTTGACAACATCCTGCCTAGTAGTCTTGGAGATATCCTGACACTGTACCCTCTCAGAACTTCTAATCCCTGAGTCCTTGGCCAGGACTGCCATTTCTTAGGGTTCCTAGTGCACGCTCCTTTCATTTCGGGCTCCTATCTGTATGCTGCACACTTATCTACTTCCTCTCCAAAGACCTTAGTCTCTCTCCACACTTTCCAACTGGCCTTCATCTTATTTTCATCACATCAGAGTGTAAACTCCTTAAGGGTAGGTAATTGTTTTTTTGAAGTTTTTTTAGCTAATAGTTGTATTTCCAATGATTAGCTTAGGGTCTGGCACACTGGAAATGCTTAAAAAATGCCTTACCTAGGTCTCTGTCTAGTATAAATTTCTCTATATAGAGGGTTGAGTAATTTATCCAGACACATAAGAAGTCAGCAGGAGGGTTTGAACCAAGGCTCTCAGAGACCCTTTTCAAGGTGCCTGCTTTTGAAGCTCAAAGTGTATGCTACTCCTAGTGAAGAGTTTTATTTTAATAGCATCTTTGATGTCTTAAATCATCCTTCAGCATAGAATGGAGGACTCTCATACTTCCTGTGTGACTTATTCTTTTCTGCCTCAGTTGCCTCATCTGTAAAATGAGATGGAAAAGGAAATGGAAACTACTCCAGTATGTCTACCAAGAGAAAGCTAAATGGGGTCATGAAAGGGTGGAAATGACTGAAATGGTAGAACAACAATAAAATTTCACTTCCATCTTTGAAACTCCAGCATCTGGCATGGTGACTAGAACAAAAAAAACTACTTAATAAATATATAATTATTGATCCCAGTGACCAATGATGGAAATTCCAAATCCAGGATATTTTTGTGCATGAGGGGAATTTTTCCTGACTAAAATAGGAATAATTTTGCCATCTCTAAACATGGAATTCAGCCAGGAGTCTCCTGTCCCTCACTCAGCTTGAAGTTCTTGAAAGCCTCCTGTTCAGTAAGCCTACTGAATGAAGAAGGAAGGATTGGTATTACTATTCTTATTCAAATGAGATAATACATATGTAGATCGGGTAGACCTCATTAACAATCAAGATGGGGTAAAACCAATGGATCTTATTTACCTATTGTTTAAGCCTTGCAGGTTGCCTTACTTTCTTATTTGAGATAGAGTAAATGGTTTTTTGGGGGATCAATCACTTAACTAAGAAGTGTCTTAAATGGGATCAGAACTCAGATGAAAGCATTTGATTGGAAACTTTCTGTTTCTAGGGTGCTCAGGAAGAAAGATCTGGAAAGGATAAAATGTAGGAATAGGAACTGCTAAGAAACCAACAGCAATTTTCCTCTCTTTTTCTCTGCACAAGACTAAATGACTGAGTTACTGAAACAAAGTGTATGGATGACCACTGCCTCCATCCCTATCACCCTGAGAATGGAAGAAGATCCTCTCAACAGATGGTTTTCTCCTTAGGTATCAGAGAGATCAGTGGAGCAGAAATGGGAAGTGTGTTGTTTTTGACCACAGAGGAGGAACAGAAGTTCAAATCCCAGCTAGACTACTTTATGCTTGTACAACCTTGGACAAATTATTAAACATCTCCCAGACTTAGCTTCCTGGTTGTTAAAATCAAAAGATTGGACTGGATGGCCACTGAGTTCAAAAATCTACAATCCTAGAACATATTTTACATTGATATGATGTCATCAACAGCAGTACCTTTGCATATTAGAGAATCAGAAATTTTTGTTGGTGTCAATGATTTCACTCATATCCAACTCTTCATGACCCCATTTTGGAGTTTTCTTGGCAGAAACTGGAATGGGTTGCCATTTCTTTCTCTAGCTCATTTTTTAAAGTGAGGAAACTGAGGCAAACAGGATTAAGTGACTTATCAAAGTCATCCAGCTAGGAAGTATCTGAGGCTGGATTTGAACTCAAGAAGAGTCTTCTTGACTCCAGGTCTGGTAATCTATCCACTTACTTGCTTATAATTAGACCTGGGTTCAAATCTTACTTCTGCCACTTTACTTCCTATGTGACCTTAGATAATTCAGCTTATCTGACCCTTGGCTTCTTCATCTATGAAGTGGAGACTCAACTCCAAAAAACTTTTTTTTTTTACATTTTTATCTGAAGGACTTTAGGAACATCTTTGAGATCACAGGATAAGAACTGCAAGAGTCCTCAGTTTATGCCAACAAGCATTTCTTTGGTGTCTACTGTTTTCCTGGTAGAGCAATGGACCTGGTATTAGTAAGACCTGAGTTCAAATCTAGCTTTAGATACTAGCTGTGTGACCTTGGATCAGTCACTTAACCCTGTCTGCTTTAATTCCTCTTCTATAAAATAAACTGGAGAAGGAACTAGCAAATCTTTCCTGATATCTTTTCCAAGAAAACCCCAGATGAAGTCACAAAGAGTCAGACACCTGAAGAAAGACTGTATATGACTGATGGCAGACCCTGAATTAAGCTCTGGGAATACAAAGACAGACAAAAAGTAAGCTGTGTCATCAAGGAGCTCATGGTCTAATTGGGGAGACAACTTACAAATAATCATGTGTGAATAAGATATAAACAGAATAAACTGTAAAAGTAAGAGATGGAAGGCATTCATAATAAGGGACATCAGGAAAAGCTCATAGAAAGTGGGACTTTTTGCTGGGACTTGAAGCCTAGGAAGTAGAGATGAAGATTCCATGTATCAGAGACAGCTGGGGAAAATGCCTTTAGTTGGGAGACTGTGTCCTGAATGAGAAACAATGGCACCTCAGAGACGATAGCACAATGGTGGACATATAATGAACACTTACAAAATACTTGTTCAGTTATGTCTCCTCCTCTGTGACCCCAGTGAACCAACCCAGTAAGGGTTTTTTTTAGCAAAAATACTGTAGTGAGTTTGGCATTTCCTTCTATAGCTCATTTACAAATGAGGAAACTGAGGCAAATAGGATTAAGTGACTTACCTAGGGTCACACAGCTATTAAGTGTCTGAGACTGGATGTTAATTCAGAAAGATGAGGCCTAGTGCTTTTTCCACTGAGCCACTTAGCTGCCTCATAGACAAACAGAGGTTAAGAGGATTTGCCCAAAGTCACAAAACTAGTAAGTATCTGAATCTGGATTTGAACTCAGGTCTTCCTCCCTCCATGGTCTTATGCTCTATATACTGAGCCACCTGTTTGTTGATCGAAGGCTTTTCCAGATGAGGGCCAAAGAGAAGATATCAAAGGTTACCACAAAGCTCTGCTATAAGTGAGTATCTCAGTATAAATTTTAGATATACTCTCTCTGAGCGATCCTGCCCTGAGCATTCATTCCTTTCTACTTTGTGGATTCCATACCTCCTGCGGAGCCTATTTGGAAGGGCATCACTTCTCTGTCACAAGCAAATGAACCATTCTTTGTACTGAAATGAGGTCAAGTCCTTTTCTCCCCCCTTCTTTTTCTGGAATGTAACATCTCACTCCAAAATTCAAAGAAGACCCTATCTTCTGGAATCTGATACTGTTTCCTAGCAGCTGCCAATTATGCAGACTCCCAAAGTAGAGAGAAGAAAAGGAAGCATCCCTGGCATTTCGCAGCCATAGGACCACTAGAGATGACGACAGATAAGCTCCTGGGGCTGCCCTTGTCAGCTGGAGCAGATCATCTTCTGTCCTTGATTCAACTTCCAGGAGAAATATGAATAGGCAGCTTGAGGGAGCACAAAAACCTTAATAGAATGCTACTAACTGGGGCTCTTTTCTGGTCCATGAGTTCTGCACATCCTCTCTCCCTGATTTCCATCCCCCCAATTCCTTAGTTTTGCAGCTGGTTGTTCTTCTCTGGGATGGGGTGGAGGGCAAATCAGCTATTCTTCCAACTGCAGAGGGCAAATAATAACCAAGCTCATTTCTGTCCCTGCTTCCATTGCTCTTAATTCTGCTTGGCTATTAGCTACCGCTTCTCCCAGGCTGTTGTTGCAGGCTAGGAGAGCAGTGCCCTCTGGTGCACATTATTTTGAAGTGGACTCCCTTAATGGAATTTTCTGATCAGAATCCTTGTTTTCTAGTTGGAAGGGGGAAACTTGAAGATTGTTCCATACACTTTTAGGGGACTGGGAGGTAGTTACTTATCTTGACAGGTCTCATTTCTTGGGCTGGTTGGTTTTTGGTAATCAGAAGAAAAATGCTTAAATGTTTCAGTTTGAGAAGTCGGATAATTTAAAAAAACCCTATAGTATATAGTTGTTAGGTAGCAATGATTTAGAGATAAAGCAAAAGATAGCAGTAGCCTAGAGAACAGCATTAACACTAAAGTAGGTAGTGTGCTATGGTTTTTTAAAAAAAAGGTTCTGGAGTCAGAAGAGCTGAGTTCAAATTCTACCTTGAATATTTACTTTTACCTTGGTAAGGCATTTAACCTTGGTACCCACCTGTAAAAAAAAAGATGGGAGAGGTAGAATAAATGGCAATTATAAGGAGTTTTGTTAAATATTGTTTCCCAAAGCACCTTCTCAGAGGGCAAGTACTATTGAATAACTTTTTGTTTATTAAATAATATTATTATTTGCAATTATATTTAATAGCAGTGATATATTATTATACCATATATTATATAATTATATTATCTATTATTGTTGTAATTTTTATTATTTCTCTCCTTACTCAGAATCATCACAGACTGTTATCTCTTTAAGCCAACAGGCATTTATTAAACCCTTCCTTTGTACTAAGAATTGTGCAAATGCAAAAACAGTCTTGGTCTCAAAGAACTTGGGTTCCATTAAGGAAGAAAAATCATTAATATAACTAGATAAGCATGAAATCTGCAGGGCAAATTAGAGAGAATCTCAAAGAGAAGACATTGCCAAAATGAATGAAGGGGGAAAGTTTCTTGCAAAAAGAAAGTATTGAATTAAATCTTGAAGGAAGCCTAGGAAAAAGAAATGAGAAGAGAGAACATTTCAAACTTGAAGTGCAGCCAATAAAAAAGGCACAGTCAAGAGATGGAGTTCTCTATGAGCAAGAACAGTCAGAATTCACTTAGAATGAGAAATATAAGTAATCAGTTCTCTTTGTTATCTCCAGTACCTGGTGTGTGGCACAGAGGATAGAATAACTAAAATACTGGACCCAAGAAGCACCAAATTCCAAATGTCCTCCACCTGTTTGCTTCAGTTTCCTCATCTGAAAAATAGGTATGATAATAGTACCTACCTTTTCAAGGTTGTTGAAAGGATCAAATGATATAATTCCTATGAAATGCTTAGCATAGCACCTAGTACATGAAATATTATCTATTGCTCTTTAATAAATCTTTGTTGTATAAACCAATCACTTTTTGTGGAACAGATACTCGATAAACACTTGGAGGTTTTGTTTTGTCTCTTTAAGATATCCCTTGGGGCAGCTAGGTGGCATAGTGGATAAAGCACCGGCCTTGGAGTCAGGAGTACCTGGGTTCAAATCCAGTCAGACACTTAGCTGTGTGGCCTTGGGCAAGCCACTTAACCCCATTTGCCTTACAAAAAAAAAATATCCCTTCACATGTGGAGGATTAGAAAAAGAACAGCTCTAAATCTTTTGGTGCTGTTTAAGCTGTAAGCATATGCAGACTTGTTGGGGTATTTGCTCATTATACTTTGGATTTCAACAAGGATTCAGAAGTGAGTTGGTGGTAGAAGAGAGACAGGTACACAATAATAATGTTGTTCAGTTGTGGTTGTGTCCAACTCTTCATGACCTTCTAGAGTGATTTTCCATTTCCTTCTGCAGCTCATTTTACAGATAAGGAAATTGAGGCAAACAGGCCCAGGGTCATAAATGTCTGAGGCCAGATTTGAATTCAGAAAGGGTGAAGTCTTCCTGTCTCCAGGTCCATACTTTATCCATTGTGCCACCTAGTGAGTTCCTCAAGTTGTTAATGGAATTAGGATCATAGATCAAGAGTTCAAAGAGACATCAAGGCCATCTGGTATAACCTATTCTACCCCTATTTTATAGTTGAGGAACAGGGTTAGGAAGGTGTGACACCCACAGTTACATGGGAAGTATAGAGAAAACCAACTCCAGACTGCATGCCCCCATTGCCTTTCAATTTATAAACTGTGGCAGAAGGCATAAAACAGACTCTGCACTAAGACTAAGAGCATATTTTGTATCTACTTGAAGTTTTTCAGAAATTAGGAACTGCATTCTTTGAATCCTCTGGTAGGGGATCACCAAGGATGAACTAAGCTTTGAAAGTTACTGCTGATTTCTTTTTCAACACTCAATTTGGACATAATGAAGATCCAAATGAAAACTGAATGGGGGGAAAAATCTGTTCTTATAAATCAAATGAATAACCTTATTTGCATTTTTTAAAAAAATGTTCCTAGATTTTTAGCTGGAAGGGACCTTGGAGGCCATTCATCTAATCTAACCTCCTCATTTAAGATAAGGAAACTAAGTCGCAGGGAGGTTAATTGACTTGCCCAATGTTGGTTCTTCATTAATGGAGAACCTAGAGATTCTATTCTAGGGGGCAGATAGGTGGTGCTGGGACTCAAGTTGAGAATGTTCATCTTCCTGAGTTCAAATCTGGTCTAAATCTGTGTACCCCTGGGCCAATAATGTAACCCTAGTTGCCTCAGTTCCTCAACCATAAAGTGAGAAAGAATGGACAAGGAAATGGCAAACCTCTTTAGTATTTTTGCTAAAAAACAAACAAAATATAACCCAAAAGGATTCATAAGACTTGAATGTGACTGAAATGACTGAACAACATTCTGACATCAAAATGCTTTTCATTGTTCATTTACATTCTCTCATTCCCACCTCCTACCTCAACCTGTTATGTCACTTGCTTGACAATTTGTTTCCCCTAAATATGATAAATAAGAATCAAGGTAACTTGGACCCAGAGTACAATCTTTTTCCCCTTGCAAATGAGACAGAGCAGTGTGCCGCCAACATTGTGGTGAACTGATCTCTCCAGCTGTGCTTAGGGAAAGGAACTATATTCCAATAAAGGAATCTTATGATTTCACCCAAACTTCGATTTGAGAAAGAGAAGGACATTGGCAAAAGGTTTATGTGTTAGCTAAATCATCTGGGAATGTAAACAGTATTTGGGAACTAATTTGTATAATCAAGTAAAACAAATCATACTTCTAATATTGAGGTGGGGAATATCTAGCTTGCAGGCCTATACTGGTCTGGCATTGTCAAGAGGGACTTGAATAAATAACACATAATAAATAATAAAATTTTATTTTATTTATTAATATTTTGTTTTTATTTTTTATAAATAAAATTTATAATTTATATCATAATACAATTACAAAATATTTATAATTGCATCATAATATAATATATAATATAATTATAAAAATTATAACTTAATATATTACATTATACAGTTATAAATTATAAATAAAATTTATTTTTATTTTATAAATAGAATTTATTGTTAATTTATTATTTATTTATTAATAGAAAGAGGGATTTGAAATTCAATAAATCTAAGAGCTTTAGGGGTGAATTAAATGTTTGTAATGAATTATAAATATCCAAAGGGCCCTTGGAGAAAAAAAAGATTCCCCACACCTGACACACACACACAAATTACCTTGAGTTCATTTCTCCTCTTTTTGAAAGCATATATAGCATGCTTTACCCTCAATCCTCTGGAATTGTGGTTGACTACTCCATGAGTTCTAAAGTTTTTCAAAATAGTCTGATAGACTGACTTTCACTTCTGTTCCCTCTATGAACTGTGCTAATATATTTAAAATATTCTACATACTCAAATGTTCATAATCACATATTTTGTGTTGTTACATCAATATTCCAAACATTTTCACAATAAATCTAGATTAATATCTTGGTTTTCTTATTTGAATTTGTTCATTCTTTCCTCCTTCCTCAATCTGGAATATAGTCCCCCTTTAGCCATAAGAATTTGCCAAGTCATTTGGCCTCAGTTTCTCTTATAACAAACTTTTTTCCCCATGGCATTGACATAAAGAGATGTTTAAGATTCCTTTCAGATCTCTCATTCTATGACACTAACATAAGAAGAGAAAGTAAAACTTAACTGAAAACAATTATCACAAGTAGAATTTAGATGAATATGTTGTTCTGAACCCGAATCAGAGGAAAGCGTATCTTCCATAAGAAAGCATAACACTTAAAATGAGTGTTTATAAATGTATTATTTATCAAACATATCAAAAATTTTTAGAAAATTACTAGTAATACATTCTTGATTTTTCATATTCAAGCTAAAAGAAAACTCAGACATATTCAGTTGAAGAAATTTATTTACTTTTTTTCTATCAACAGAAATGACATAATTATAGACAAGTTTTGATACACAGGAAAACCCTTTCGTCCACTTTTTTTTTTTTTTTGCTAAATGAAACAGCACAATAACTTTTTACATTTTTTTTAAAACAATACACCGCTTTCTTGGGCTGAAGCAAATTGCAAGAACATATCGGTACTGGTATCTTACAGCTACTTACATTGTTTAAGAACAGCAATGGAGAAAAATAAGTTATTTAAATATTGATTTCATATACAGAAAGTGCAACATTGTTAGTTGTTATGTCACTTGCTTGACAATTTGTTTCCCCTAAATATGACAAATGAGAATCAAGGTAACTTGGACCCAGAGTACAATCTTTTTTCCCTTGCAAATGAGACAGAGCAGTGTGCCACCAACATTGTGGTGAACTGATCTCTCCAGCTGTGCTTAGGAAAAGGAACTATATTCCAATACAGGAATCTTATGATTTCACCCAAACTTCGATTCGAGAAAGAGAAGGGCATTGGCAAAAGGTTATGTGTTAGCTAAATCATCTGGGAATGTAAACAGTATTTGGGACTGGCTCCTGCCAGACAACTTTTGAAGTTAAAATTACACACAGTGGACATGTAACAAGTATCTGCCAGAGCCAGAACTCGCTCAGTAGGTTTCTTTTGTGCTTTCCAACAGTCAACAAGCTTAACTTTTGCTCAGAATTGCACCCAACAGAGAATTAATTAAAAATTTGTGATGGTTGAAACCTCCCACCTGTCAGACGAAGTGTACAGGCTGACCATTCAAACCTCAGCTGACAACCACACGCAGAAACTTCAAGGCATTTTGAGGATCAAGTTAAAAGTATAAAGCAAAAGGAGATCAAACAAAAACAAATTGTAAAACCACATGAAAGCTAGTATTGAAAACCCCACATTTCCCAGATTACTTAAAT
Source organism: Macrotis lagotis (assembly GCF_037893015.1). Lineage (NCBI taxonomy): Eukaryota > Metazoa > Chordata > Mammalia > Peramelemorphia > Peramelidae > Macrotis > Macrotis lagotis. The sequence goes on along the minus strand of NC_133662.1, from coordinate 162,847,288 downwards.
AGGAAACTGCCCCTCTCCACCACCCAACTTCTTAAAATTATAGATGGTTCCTAGATTTACTTCAAAACTCCCCTGCCTTCAAAATGTAATCATCATTTCAAAGGCAAGGTGATACAGGGTCTATCTGTCTTTGAAATGCTCAAAAGTTTCTATTTCTCTTCTTCTAGTAAATAAAACATCTATTGGGGGAAAATTCAGGACTGCAGATAAACCTTCCTTGCCTGGGGTTTGTCAAATGCAACTTATCATCTCTGATTCTGGTCTCACAGTGCTTCAAACTGTGGTACTCCTGGTGGCTTACCAAGAGCTTCCAAAGTGTGCCTTTTGTCTTATTCTTCCAATTGTTAAGAGAGGAAGAGAGCCTACTTCCCACCTCCCATCTCATCATTTATCTCTGAAATATTTTCAAATAATTTGATCACACCAGCAATCCCCAACCTCTAGGCACCCTAGTCATGATTCCATGAATGTGAAGGGAGACCCATGAATGCAAGTGTTTAATCAGTATAAAATGACATGATAATTAGGGTTTAAAAAGTTGATAGCTTTAACTGTTCTTAGGCTGTGTCTCAGCAACACCTTTACAGCAGATCTTGGAAAAGCTGAATATTACTGAGAAACAAATCATTAAAAAACAAAATAGCAACAAAAACAAAGTCCAATATAAATGGTTCCTTTGTTTTTTAAAAATTATAGTCTTGCCATTGACCAAAGCATGCCTAATTTTCCTATTAAAAAATGTCACCATAAAGATTTTCTCCTTTCCTCAAAAGAACCTGCTGGCAGTGACAGAACAGGAAAAGATACTTTGGATGTAATGAAATAATTTTTCATGGGGAATTTCATGGCTAAATGAAAGTATTTCTAACTATCAACTAAGCAAAGCCCGGTGTCCGTCCAAAGCTATCAAAACTGTGGCTGTGACATCTATTGTACAAATGAGTGCTTGTAATAAGAAGTTAAAAGATGTTATTGGAAGAAATAAAGCACAACCCTGCCTAATGGGTCAGTTCTGTGAATTCAGCATCTGCTAGAAAACAAATTAACCTGAAAAAAGATGGAACTTGTTAAAATATTTTACATCAGTTTGTGAATACAATGTAAATCCTTAACAGATATGGCTAAAAATCATTTGTCCGAATCTTCATAAATGAAACCTTCTTTGAAAACACAATAAGCATCCAGAAAAGAAAAAAGACAGCAACTTTTTTTAAATGCAACATAAACACCTTAACTCTCCACAAAAATAATCTATGTACTCATTTCTTTCTTTGAAACCTCTTCCTGAACAATTCAGTCTCTTCATGGCTTTAACAGAGATGACATATGAGTTGATAAAATAAAGTCTGGAATGGCTGTGTTCATAATAACCAAGTTGAGGCTGGAATATGATTGACACGGTAACAATATTAATAATGATTAAAATGAAAGTCAGTTACTGTATACACACACACACACACACACACACACACACACACACACACTCTCACATATACACACAAGAAAAGATTATCTCTGTAAATTGTAGACATATTTACTGAATTTGTTAGTCTAGCCATTGAAACCCAAAATGAACGCTGTGCCTAAAAATTAACCCTAAACACTGGCCATCTTACATTTAAAAAGCCAGTTTTTTAATTTGTTTGTTTTTGTCCAGAACAAATCCCAGGATGTTAGATGGCAGTCTGAGCTGAAGATTGGTTACAGGTGACTGGACACTAGTTACGATACGGTTTAAGAGCTTACATTAAGGCAAATAAAAAGCTGATGCTAGAAAGAAATTATTATAAAATGACTTGCTTTATCAAAGGGAAAAAAATCCAAAAAAATAAAAACAAGACTTCTTGTCCCTGGTGCCAGTCTTATTTAATTATTTAATTACTCACCAGTAACTGAAAACGGGTGATATTGTAAACTAACTCCAGAGTCTGTTACTTTGGCCTAGCTAAAACCTGTTTGGCAGAGCAACAGGAAGGAGAATGATGTTTGAGCTCAGCTCCCTCAAACAACTCGCATACTCTTACTCTACCCTAAAAAAGACAGATTTGCAAATTTCATCTGTGGCAGGTTTGCATGGTGGCTCCCATGAACTTCCAAAAAGAAAATCCATCTTTGCCTTTCCTTTGAGGATAAAGAGGATGGCCCTGGTTACTTGTCTTCACTAAGAAGAAAGTTTCCAGGTCTTGGGCAAGCTTTCCCTTGGCTGTGTTTGAAGCTGGTCCCAAGACTGACCCCGCCCTTCTGGAGGCCATTTGTAGAAATTGCACGGGTATTAAGCACAGTGAAAGAAAGGGTAGTGGTTTTTCAAGGGCTGCCCACTTTCATTTACATGGCTTCTGGGTTCAGGGGTGGCTTGAAGATTCTGGCTGCCGTGACGAGCTTACTTATGTGTCTCTCCTCTGTGATGCCAACATCCTGAAGGCAAGTCTGTGACAGAGAAGGTACTTGGCTCAATGTGTTGAATCCTGCTTCCGTAAGGATGTTGGTATACATGGGCAGACCAATGGAAATCAGCCAGTCAGAGACTGAGGTCACACATCCTGGGGAAAGGGGTTTCCTGCAGATTTCTGTGAGTCCTCCACTTGGGATCTAGAGAGAGAGAGAAAGAGAGGAGAATGTTGTGAATTCTTTCATTGTATATGACTTTTTCAGTGTTCTCTTTCATTGTGATTTCTTAAGTCAAACCTCGAGTTTTTCTTTGAGCCCATGTCATGTTTTTCAGCAAGCCCAGAAGGTTGGGATCATTTGCTCATGTCATATACAGTTCCTTTACTGTCATAATTTGCTGAAATTTCTACCTTTTATTACTTTGCATTTAAAAAGAAGGGGAAAAAATTTTTTGTATTAGAAGCAGAAACTAGAAATGTGATTTCATTGCTTTGGAGAATTTCTGGCAAGGAAATTTCCTCTACCAATTTAGATAAATCAATATATATATATATCTGCAACATGTGATAATAAAGGATTGATTAGGCTTTTATGAGGTTAAGTGAATTGTCCAGGATGCTACTGCCAGTAAGTGCCATGAATTAATCTAATCTAGCCTTATATACTTTATCTAAGTTTACATACATATACATACATACATAAATATATATATATATATATATATATATATATATATATATATATATATATATATATATTTCAATTGGGATGTGAATGATCTAATGGAAATGGTACTGGGAGAGAAGGTAAAGGTAAAAGATCTGGCTTTATCTCCAGCTTTATCATAAACTATCCATATGGGCAGGTCATTTTACATCCTAGAGTTTCAGCTTCTTTAACTGTAAAATAAGAATCTTAGATAACATGGTTTCTAAGGTCCTTTCCAGTTCTGACATGCTTAGATTGTGACCTTAGCAATCTTTAAAAGAAATAAGCAAGATAATTATTATTGATCTTTTTTTAATAGTTGGGGAAACTGAGGCTCAGAGAAAATTCCTTTTGATTCCCTAGGCAATTTTCTTTCTATTTAAACTTCATACTAGGCTGGCTCTAGGCAAAATTATTCATCAACAAACAAATAATTACCAAATGCTTCCACATGCAAGGGATATAGAAGATACAAAGAAATTTAAGACATTCCCTTTAAGGTAAATTATAAAGAAAGTAAAGTTCTATTTATTCAGAACCCAACCTACCATTCTGCAGCATTTTTCCACTTGAATAGCATCTCCTTCCTCTTATGTCTGCACACAGTGGATACTTAAATTGTTTTGAATTAGCTATTATTCTCTTTCTATACTCCTACCTATTAAAACCTGATTTCAGAAAGCATCTACTTTAAGTCATTAAACTAATATATATAGATGACCAATACCTTAAAATATTACTTTGCCTAGGGATTTTTCTACTTTAGCAATAGGGAAAAGCATGAAGATTTAATAAAGAGTGTAAGGGACCAGCAACTTGAGGAAATGATAAGGTTGGGTAGATGAAGGGTATATATTAGGAATGGGGATTTTCCATGAGCATGCCAACTCTTAAGACTGGTCCAGGTTGTATTTTTTATGATGGCATTTTAAAGGCAAATAGTACTCTATAAATGGCTCCAATTACAATTTGAAGGAGATGGCACTCAGGCTTCAAATGTCAAGAACAGCATAATGAATGAGTATGTCATGTTTACCTCCAGATGATGGCATCAATCATTTTAGTAGCCATTACACTGGGGAAAAGTATCTGAAATGGGATCAAAGATCAGTTATGTGTTCTGACTGCCTAGTGTCTATCCCTATTATCTTGTCTCATTATGTTCCTTGTGAATCAACAATTCTCAAATTATGGTCTTTTTGGACTCAGATTAAGTCCTTTAAACTACTCTGTGGGTGAGATCATGGGATAGGACAAAATTCCAATTATAAAAAGATGTGTATAAAATGCTTTAAGTATATTTTCCATGACAAATTTGAATATATACATGTGTGTGTGGTTTGTGTTTATTTATAGATGGATGTGTGTATATGCATTGGGTGAATATATATAAATGTATGCATATATGTGTATACATACATACATACATACATATATATATATAAATATATATATATATATATATATATATATATGAATATAAATAAAAATAGAGAGAGGGAGGGAGGGAAGGAGAGTCAGTTCTACCTCAACATTTGTTCCAACCCAATAATTAGGGAACAATTTGACTATAATTTGAATTCAGTGTTAAGTTCAATGTCATCCTTCAGAAATAGCCAGAATGTAGAACTTTGTGTTGCCTCACAATCACAATCTATAAACCTTTCCACATCCATTTCTAAGGAAAACTTTAAGTCTTTTCCAAGGTATAGTTTCATATTTAATGTATTTTTTCTGGGCAGAAGGAGCCATGGATGTTGTACCTCACCCATCTTCCGACCTAGAGAGAAGACTTGACTGTATTTTGAACCTGTAGTTCTCCATAGCCATCTATTCATCAATTTTTATAATCTGGGAATGAAGGTTAAGACTACTTTGAAGAGACTCAAAAGAAGATTGAAGGCATTCCACGGGAGCTTACCGCCATACGGTGCTGCTTCCTGAGCTGCTTTACCCGGATTTGGTCCATCTTCATGGCAATCTCCTTTTCCTGCTGACCTAAATCTTCTGCATATCTCTGCACTAGAGCTTCAGGAATCCCACAACGGCCATGCTGTAATCCAAGGGAGAATTGGAAGAAATTTTAGTAATCATCTAGCTCAAATTCCTCAAGTGACAAGGGAGGAAATGGAGAATCTGAGAGATCAAGTGATCTGACCAAGATAAAGGGGTTGCATCAGAACAGACTGAAACTGGGGCAGTTAGGTAGTACTGTGGCTAGAGAACCAATCCCTGGAGACAGGAGGACCTGAGATCACATCCAGCTTCAGACATTTAATAATTACCTCGCTTGGACAAGCCACTTAACCCCATTGCCTTGCAAAAAACAAACAACAACAACAAAGAACAGACTAAAACCCAAGACATCTGACTCCTGTCCTCTCTATTATAATGCTCTATCTATTGTACCAATCTATCTGCCTATCAAATTAAATAGAACATTCACCCCCCACCAAATCTATCAAATCCAGAATAATGGATTGACCTTCAAATACTATCAAATATCACTAAATGTTTTACTTAAAAACATTCCATTATCTTTAATTGAAAATTGGATGCTTCCAAGAGATTGCTTTTAGGAAATGAATATTCTTTATCTTTCAAATAACTACATTTTTCTAGGAAAATTCTTTGAAAAACTAAGCACTAAATACAGTGTTCTAATATTTTAAGTATCATTGCACAACACTCCAATTTAACTGCTTCTCCAACTATTGATTTGGACTTCCTGAGTGATTTCATAAGTTTTTTAAAGTTTATGAGAGTTATTGATAAAACATAATTTAATTAAAGAAAAGAAAAAAATCACAAATATATTCTTAGTGTTTGATATTTCAACTTTTCTATACTATTTATTATAAAGCAAAAAAAGTAAGTCCCTTCTTGACCCTATAAGTGAATTTCATTACTGAAGTACTAAAACTGTATTATAAATTATTCTTTCCTCTCTGATGACCCCTCACATGGGCATACTGAAAGGTAACAAGGCAGAGAAAGTACTAACCATGTTTCCTTTTATTAGAAGGATCATTGATTTCTGTTTAAAATGAAACTGAAAGGTCATCTGTACCATTCCTTTCTTTAAAAGATGAAGAAACTGAGGCCCTGAGAGTTTAAGGGGTTCTCCAAGGGTCACATAGGAATAAATGGTAGGAATGTGATTTGTAGAACTCATACTCTTTGCATTGATTTTTTTTCTTATAAATGGGGGCCATAATTTTATTCATAGAGAGCAGGAACTATTCAATTTTCATCCTTGTATCTCCAACTCCTAACCTGGTGCACACATTGCCGGTCACATAAGATGTTGACTAATAAAGTGTTCAATTTCTATATATATTTCTCCTTATCACACATGTAGCACTCTTTCTGCTCTTTTATTCTTATGTTTTCACTTTACTGCCATAAAAGATTCTTTTCTGTTCTATGAAAACAGATAATATATGTATAGTGTGTTAGATACCTATGATGTTATTTGCTTCAAATAATTATGTGAAATAAGGCATGAATGATTTATCCAGTTTTATGGATGGAGAAACTAAGCTTACATGGATAGTTAATGGCCAAGATGAGGTAAAGAGTTCTATGTTCATTGCTATAGCAATAAGGATTGGTGCCTCCTCTGTAAGCTACATCTTTAGAGAGTAGTCTAGGCCACCTTCTTTCAAAAGATAACTTCCCTACCAAATCCAAGTACCAAAGTGGGGGAAGAGGGGCAAGAAAAGAATAAATCAGATGAACAGGGTGTACCAGAACACAAGTTCTGATTTCAGTTTTTAAGACCCTTTATCTCACAGCACTTTTTCCCTAATGAATTATTAACATTCACAATGCTACAAATGAGCATAGGACATCCATCCGTGGATCATCAAGATTTCCATTCTCGTTTATTTTGAATGGCTTCACAGGAAAAGGATGATCAGATTAAGTTGGGACTTTGATTTACTGACTGACCTGGATACCTACTTATTGTGGAGCAATCTGAGTTTCAAAACCTTCTCATACCTTATCAGAATATGGTTCCTCAGTGAGATCAATAGCTTCAGCTTGCAACTTATTCTCTACCAGCATGTCCAGATCTACTCCTCTGGCACAGGAGATCTTTCTTGACAAAGGAGGGCCCAGCTTGACTCCATGCTGCTGAATACTAGTGGATTCCGGAAGCTCAGATAGCCATGGTGGGCGTGTGGTCGGGGGGCTGGCAGGCTCCTGTTCTGGGGAAGACCTACAGACTGTTATTGAATGACAGTCACTGGGGCTAACAGGGCTACTCTTTTTAACTGGCAAGCATGGTACATCTGGATTAGAGAAGGCACCACTTTGGCCAATGGAAGCATGATGTAGTCCATTAGTGAGACGTTCTCTGCTCTTTTTGGCAGGAACAGGTGGAGGCTGTGAAGGAATTTTTGGCTGTATTCTTGCCTCAGTGACCCTCTGATCTACTTCCACCCCTTCTTTGGTGACTGCAGGCTTATTTGTTCCTTCAAGATCATGCCCTTTTTTGTGACTCTCTAGGGGAGTCCTTGGTAAAGTCTGTTTAACTGAGGCAGACTGCACTTCATAGTTTTTAGGCAAACAAGAAATTGTCCCATGTGAAGAGATTGTGGATGGGGAGTCAGATGTCTTGGTTTTAATTTTCTGAGAATCAGAAAATCGCATGCTTTGGGTCAGTAGCAGTGAGTCTTGTATAGAGGAGATATCTGAGGGAGTTTTTGCCTTCAAGCAAGCAGCTGACTTTTGGGGCACTTCTGGTACATTCGGAGAGGCTGATTCTGTTTCCTTTTTAGGCACATCTTGTTTATTATTAGGCTCTCCTTGAAGGTCATCCAGGGAATGGGACCTCGGCCAAGTCTCTGTGGCTTCTGTGCCCTCCAGAGTCTCACAGCTCCTACAGATGGAAACTGGGAGGCTTCTTCGGTTGGTCTTGGAGCTGGTCTCACTTGACTCCCCACAACTGGCAGAAGGGTGAGGAGTTTGGATGCTGATGAGCCGGGTTACCTTCTCTCCCTCCTTCAAAGCTTCTACTGATTTAGTTAAAGGCAGAGTTGGGTAGTTGGTCAGCTGATTTCTGTTGAAATCCTTAAAGTGGGGATCTAAGGTTGATTTAGTTGGTATGGTCTTCCGAGTCTTACCTGAAAAAAAAACAACAAATCGTAAAAAAATCAAATTTTTAAGTAGTTTCCACAAAAATGAATAGGGGTACTCTAATATAATCATTATAATAGCTCTCATTTGTATAGAACCTTTTTAAGATTTATATTGGTCATTTGCTCTTACTACACTGTGAAGTTGATTCTATTATAATCTGTATTTTACATTGAGTAGACTCAGTGAAGTCAAGTGAATTGACCATGTGGGACTTGAACTCAAGTCTTCCTCATTTTTTTATGATTCTTAATAATCTGACTTCAACTTACTTTTCCAGTTTATTATACATATTTTCCCAGCATATGTTCTATGATCTAGCCAAATTTCTCTTCTTGCTTTTATCACAAAAAAATACTCCATCTTCCATTTCTAAGTCTTTGTCTTAGCATTGCCCATGTTTGGAATGCACTGTGTCTCCCATCCATCTCTTTGAATCCCTTGTTTCTATCAAAACTCAGCACAGGGGTGGCTAGGTGGTGCAGTGGATAGAGCACTGGCCCTGGAGTCAGGAGTACCTGAGTTCAAATCCAGCCTCAGACACTTAATAATTACCTAGCTGTGTGGCCTTGGGCAAGCCATTTAACTCCATTTGCCTTGCAAAAACCTAAAAAAAAAAACCCAGCACAAACTGATTACCCTGAAGCTACTAATGTCACTCTTTTCTCAACCCTCACTCATTTATATCTCTAAGTATAGTTTTTCCTAACAGAAAATAAGCTCTTTGGGGGGGGGGTTCATTTTTGTCTTTGTATTCATAGCATTCAGAATAGTGCTGGATACATAGTAGATACTTAATAAACCAACCAACACGCATTTATTGATTACCTCTAGGTCCTGAGCTCTACCCACCATACCTTTCTAGATTTCACAAGTAAGCCTTTCAATTGATGATTGAAAAGCTGCACTGTGGGTGGAAGAAGGATAGATAGAGTTAACAATGATGGGTTTTTTTGTGAAAAGGAACATATAAGACATTACTGGAGCCATGAATGTTATATGAAAAATGAGTCAACCAGTATATCTGGCTAAAAAGTTCTCAAAAGAATTACAAGAAACCTAGACTCTACATAAAGGCTCTACAGAAAGACAAGGATATGAACTATACAGGATGAAAAATGGAATTGGTTTATAAGGTGCATCAGTAAAGGGAATAGCCACATTAATGCTAGCAAAGCATGACATATTAGTCTAGAACAAGGGTTCTTTATTTTTTTCTACACCATTGACCCCTTTGATAATCTGGTGAGCCTAATATTTTCACACATATGAAATCAAATATGACTTAAAAATATTAATTTTAAAAAGTCCAGACAATAGGTAAAAAATCTCTCCTCTTAAGTGCAACTGACTCATGCCATGCTTGGTTCAGGGAAAATACATTTCTCAGTTGAGGGACTCTTAGAGACAGGAATTAATTTTGAGTTGGAGCAAAAGTAATGTTAGCCAAATCTGATATGTTGTGAAGTATGAATCTTTTGCTGGAGGATGATTTACTGAACCCTCTTAGGAAATCTCACTTGAAGGAAGAATTCATTGTCTATGGAATATACACACTTTCCTTCTCTAGAAAATTTTAAAAAATAGGTTATCTTTAGCTTAGGGTAAGTTGACTAGGAGCAACCCATTTGTGAGCATTGAAAATAAGATAATACATAATTTTTTTTGTTTCTCAGTTTGATGACTGATTTTTTTTTAACTATTTCTATTAGACAATCTAGTAGTAGAGAGTAAGCAGACTCACTTTTATATTTGTGTTCCTTACATAGGAGACAAATAACACAGGCCCGTGAATGCTTGTTGATTGATTCAAAGTCTATTAAGTATATATTAGAAATTATTAGCTTTAGGAACAAAATAGTAAACATAAGTGTAAATTGTTACTTTGTCACTTACATTTTACTTACATTTTGACATATTAAGAGATCCTAATGAAGAGTGAGGCCACCAGTGAAGTAGACCATTAGTTCAAGGAGAGAATCATTTACCAAATATAATCTATGAATCTATGTTGCTGATTACTGAAGGGTAACAACTAAAATACTCCTACATTCCTTTTTGGAGGAAGAAGGAAGAATCATCTAATAAGATTTTTCCAAGTTGGACTAAGACTAGGGCAGTAGAGAAGGGCACAATTTGATTTTGAGAGAAATTTGACAAATAAAAAAAAGCTGATTTGGCTTTTTTCTAATTCATAACAACAACAATTTTCACTCTACATCCATTCAGACTTTTATATTAAAATGGGAATTTTAATTCATTTTGTGTATACCCTAGAAATAACTTATAACTTTGCATCAATATCAAATCAAAGAGAGTTCCCTTTGGAAAGGCAAATAAAAAGGCAACTTGCTAACTACAGGTCCATCTATTTGTTTTTTGTAAGTTTTTATTTCATTCAAATTTGATGTAAATTGGTTTCACACTAATTTTATTTAGGGTATATAGGAAAATTCTAACAGTCACTACTGCCTCCTTAAATGGTCAGTTAGGAGGGTGACCATATATAGCATTTTGCAATTCCTAGCAAACAGCATGGTATGACAGTTGGTAATCAGTGATAATAATTATAATGATTTAGATTTCAAAAGTGATATATAGTATACAAAGCACCTTCTCTTAATATTACAAGGTAAGCAGTGTGTCATCCTGATTTTGCAGAAGAGGAAACTGGAGACAGGAAATGATTTGTAGAGGACAAATGTAGTTGAGATTCAAACCCCAAACCAGTGTTCATTTCATTTAACTGTGCTCCCAATCAAGCATTTGAATTAATGAATGTGAGTACAATAGCATTTTAAAATGCTAACTTGAGATTTTTAACTTGTCTCACAAGATTTAACTAACATTTGTTATGTGTGTCTAACTCAGTGAATTTTACTATCTTCTTTCCTTAAGTGACAGTTCACAAAAGAAAATTATTAGTGATGAATTCCCTGTTGTTTCTTTGTCTAATAAATAATTTATCTTAAGTAAAAAGGGAGGGATGAAAGGGAGGGGTTTCTCATTCTCTATCTTATAATTGCCTTTAATTCTTTAGTCTTTGTAGAGTTTAATACCTAGAATTCTGACATGCTGGTTGTTTGAACCTACTGTATCATCTACCTGGTAAATTGTCCCCCCCCCCAATTCTAAAAGCTCCCAACACTCCAATATTGATGTGCATTATATTTAAAAGGGTATATGAGACAATTAAGGTTCTACAGCTGTAAGTGTTTTGTGCTGTATGTATTAACCCAACTTGGCAGCCAGGAAGAAAAGACTATGCAACAAGACTGACTAGACCAAGGGGAAAGTTTTAGTAAGGAAAGGGTCATCCTTTGACCAATAATGATTATAAAAGTCTTTTCTGAACAAGTTGCAGTCTTTAAAGGATGAAGACTTAAAATACAGAAAATCCTGAATGAGTCCATAGAACAAGTGAGCAAACTATAGCCTGAAGGCCACTTTGTGCTAAGAATGGGTTTTGCATGTTTAAACATAATAAATATTTATTGAAAAAATGAAAAGACTATTCTGAGTTTCAGGACCTCCAAAACCAAATGAAGGTCACATTTGGCCCTGAGGCTTCTCTACATTTCTCTCTGCTTTAGTGTCATTAATTGATAGAAATATTTGGAGTTTTCTTCCTAGTAAGAATTATTATATTATATTATAAAGTTTCATTAGTATTTGAATAAATGAGGTGAGATAATGCATTGAATACTTCATTATCATCTGGCCAGAGTCAACAGGGAGAAATTGAACATATTTGTAAATTTTTAAATGCTCATTAGTCACAGTTTTTTTTTTTAGATTTTTCAAGGCAATGGGGTTAAGTGGCTTGCCCAAGGCCACACAGCTAGGTAATTATTAAGTGTCTGAGGCCGGATTTGAACTTAGGTACTCCTGATTCCAAGGCCAGTGCTCTATCCACTGCGCTACCTAGCTGCTCCCTATTCACAGTTTTTAAGTACCTTAGATGTTTTTGTTACTGTCTATATAGCTTCATACTCATTATTTTTTTAGGTTTTCAAATTGCTAAAATAGATTCTGTTGATCTGCTCATTTTTAATTCAATTAATTATCTATCTCCTCCTGTCAGGCATCTAATACGGTCCTGTCCTGTTCCCCAAAGAATTTGATTAGTGATTTAATAGCACCATGACATATGATCAAATGGACAAACTACAGAGTGTGTTTATCAATGTATATGTCTTGGACAGGTGCTACAAACAGACAATGAGCTGAGCTTAAACAGGAAGAGAAGCAGGATAGATTGTCTTTGGGAAATCTCAAAGGTTTTTTGCTATTTTTTTTAAATGACTCCAATCTTTTCCCTAAAGCAAAGATTTTTATTCTATGTTTAATATTCTATAAGTTGAGGAACAAAGGAGAAGAAAAAGGTGCATGTGAGCAAATTAAATAATTACTTAAAACAAGTGTGATAAGGACTACCATCAAAATCTATGAGGAATGTATGATAAAAAAATTGGCCAGTCATATAATAAAGGCAAAGGATAATCAATGGACAGTTGACATACATCACTGGCATTCTTGTTATATTAAGAAACTTCAAGGAAAGGCCTCAGCATGTTGCATAGATTTCCTCATGTTGTATTTATGGAGGACACAGAGAGGTTGTGATTCACAAAGATGGAGCGAGTGTCCATACTGAGATCACCTGGAGTATTAGAGGTATAAAATACAACATCCTAAGTAATTCAGCTGGCCTCCAAAAAAGAGTAAAATAATTCCTCCCATAAACAAAACCTAACTAAAGTTGTATAGAGGAAGTTTTTATTTGATATGAAGATAAACATAATAACATATGCTAGGTTAAACGAATTAGAATGGACTGCCTTGGGAGGTAGAAGTGGTCCCTCTCACATTGGAGATCTTCAAGAAAATGTTACATGGAGACTTGTTGAGCATATCAAAGAAAATGCTATTCAGGTATAGCTAAAACTAAGCAGTTTTGAATTCTCTTCTAACTCCAAAATTCCTTATAACTTAAAACTGGTACTTTTTTTCAATTATCTCCAAATTATACTGTCTAAATTGTACTTGTACACAGTTATTTACATATTATCTCCCTAATAAGAGTGTGAGTTCCTTGAGAAAAGGGACTGTTTTTTTTGCTTTTCTTTTTATCCTTACCATTAAAGTAAGCAATTAGTAAGTACTTCATAAATGCTTACTGACTTATTAATTGTTTAGGACTGGACAGTATGCTATGAAATATAAATTGACCTTTTGGTCAACTTCAGTCTATTTTTGACTCCTCAGTCATCTTGTTCTCAATAGCCACCTTGCAAAGTTCATGTTCTTACTACTCCCCACCCTTTATTCCAACTGTAAAATCATAGTCAAAAACATACTGCCATTTCCACTGGAAAGAGAAGGTATGTATTCATCTATCTCTCTATGACTTACCACACCATCCCTATACCTTTTAAGGGAAAAATGAACCCCCTTGACCAACAGTTTCCTAGCTGTATTGTTTCTCCTCCCCCATTAAGCTCCTTGAGGGTAGTTTGTTTTTATATTTGCGTTGCCAGAGCTTAGCACTGTTCCTAGGAAATAAGAAGTGCTTACTATTTTTTCCATAGATCTATCCAAATATCCTGTAAGAGTCCAAATTCTGACAGGTCCTCAAAAATTATGATAGTTCCAAATATGGTTCTAAAGGGTGGTAGCTAGCTGATCTGGACACAGAAAGATCTATGATGCCAGTGGAGGTACCAATCACAGCAATTAAATTGCAACTCCTTTGAATGACTAATGTATGCTTCACTCATTCACCACTTACTTCTTGTTCATAACAAATATTTCACCAGATTCTACCAGATAAGTATTCCTTTTAATTGTATAAGGGAGCAAGCTTGAAATCAATAACAAGCCAGGAATAGGGAGTGGGGATGAAAACTGACTTCATGGGGGGAGAAGAAAAGATGTGTGGTTGTTTACATAGAATTAAGCACTGGTGATTCTCTTTGTTATTACCATTTTCCAGGTTTTCATTGCCTTCATAGCAGCCTGAGTCTCTTGGGGAGCATCCACTCAGACCTTGGCTGTCAATTAGAAGTTTCTCCTGAGATCCTGACTGATCACTATTACCTAGAAAAAAGTGAACAAATATGTAGAAAAATTAGAGAAAACTGAAGCAAACCCCTAAATCCTTCCTTTTTTATTTTGTGCTATAATCCCTATAGGATTAGAGCTTTTGGGGAAGGGTTAATAATTATCCTTCAGAAAAAAATGAGATGTACTCATCTCAAGGTGAGAGGCTGCCCCTTTTTAAAAATATTATACTCAATAGAGAGATTAAAGTACATTCACATTCTGAAGGCCTCAGGTTTAGACTCTGTCTATGAATAATGTATGGAATAGTGACAAAAAAATTCTTAAAAATTTGGATATAAACTCCTTATTTAAGTATAAGTAAGGTCTTTTTGCAGGCAAGTGGCTGCTTCACTTTTGTATTTTTATCCCCAGTGTTTAGAAGTCCCTGGTATACAATAGGTGCTTAGTAAGTGCATTTTAACTAATTGTTGAAAATGTGAAAATGGAAGGATCACCGGATTTGGCATTTGAGGATGGGGCTTGAAATCCTAATTTGATCACTCACTTCTGTGTGGTCTCTCTATAGCACTCAGTTTCCCCTTTTATAAAATGAAGGCTTTAAACTAGATAACTTCCAAATTGTCTTCTAGCTCTAAAATTACAATTCATTGAGTGAAGGAAGGAAATTTATAGCATAGAATTACCAGGAAGCAAATTATTCTTCTCTTTTCTACCTGGAGACTTAACTCATTGATGCCAGTTTGTGTAGTGTCCCCCCTCCACATCTGTTTATATCATCAAGGATATTCCTTAACAAAATTAAGCCATTGCAAAGTTCCAAAATCTGGGAGACCTATAATAATAATTGTTCACACTGATCTAGAACTTTGCAGTTTATGGGGCCATCATCTCATCTGATTCTTCTGACTGAGACTCCATTAAGACTCTACTATTGTCCTGGCTTTACAGAGGAAGAAACAGACTCAGCAGACTCACATGGCTAATCAAAGGCAGGGCCATCACTCATTTTCTTGGAAGTCTTGCTTTTATCCACAAAACCACAGGTTTTTCCAAAGGCTCCAGAAAGAGTCAAATTTCAAAGCTTACTTTTTTAAGTATAAAGAGGAAGCACGAGGAGATGTTCATGTAAAAAATCAATTTTTACTAGAGCTAAAGGAACATTTTTGTTGTTCTTTAGTCATTTTCACTATCTTGTCTGACTTTATAATCCCATTTGGGATTTTCTTGGCAAAGATACCATAGTGGTTTGCCATTTCCTCCTCCAGCTCATTTTACAGATTAGGAATCTGAGGCAAATGGAGTTAAGTGGCTTGTCCAAGGTCACAAAACTAGTCAGTGACAGAAGCCAGATTTAAATTCAGAAAGAAGGGTCTTCTTGACTCCAGGCCCAGCACAGCAGTTCCACACATTGAATATTATCACTGGGGGATTTTATGTACTTTTTCAGATACATTTAGAATCAAACTACTGGAAATTAGGTTGACAAAAAGTGGCAAAAAAAAATGAGTGATAAAATTTCATCTCCACTGGATTTTGGCATGTATTTTATATAATTAGTCTGTCTTCTGTTTTTTTGCCTGGGCCTCCTATAATATGGGGGGATATCCCCAGCTGTTAGGGGCCTCCCCTTCCCATTCTCTATGATCCAGCCATATTGACCTACCTCTTATTTCTTATCCATGACACTCCAATCTACCCCCTCTGTACCTTTGTCCTGATGGTCCCCCATGTCAGTGATGCTCTCCCATCTCCCCTCTGCCTCCATATTCTTCAGGATGCTACCCAAGGGCAAAGACTTCTTTGGTTTTTCTTTATAGCTTCAGTGTTTAGAAAGTGTAACAGGGTAATATCATGACGAGTATGCTCTGATGAATATAAACTATTAGCGGGCAGGGACAGATGCTTTTAGTTTTTAAATCTCAAGGCTTTAGCACATAGAAAATACTTAAAAATACTTGTTGATTGAATAATTGACTTCATCTTCAAAGTTCACTTAGACTGGAGCCAACATAAATTGGTAGATTGGTGTGTGTACTTTGAATGTATATACCAACAAATAAGTGAGACAGGACCCAAGTATGTCAAATAGCTGGGAGAGGTTAACCTGGGATTAATTGTGTAGCTGATAATCCACCTTCAGATAAAACAATGATGAATGGATTCATCTAAAAAAAAATTTTACAAAGCATATTTCAAATAGTTCAGATAAGAGCTCTTCTACCCTCCCTACCTCTCCCCCCTCCCCCACTAGAATATGGGAAGTCCTATTGACATCTATTGATCTTAAATTGAAAAGAAAAGAAGAAAAATGTAATTTCTGTTCAAATGTTGCAATAACAATAGTTAAATTACATGTAAATAATAAGAGCCTCTAATATTTATATATATATTATCTTATTTGATTCTCAATAGTAGGTGTTAGGAGCTATTATTACCTCCATTTAGAGACAAGTTCCTTGGGTTACAAGTTGTTACACAATTTGATTGTCTAAAGCAAATGAAGTCCTACATAGGCAACTGAGTTAAATACAAAAAAACTGTTGTTATATAGAGTAAATATTTGGTCAAATAAACCAGAAACCAACAATTCCTTTTCCTTATACAAAATAATCACTTGTAGGATGAATGACTTTAATTCATATTCTTTTTATTTTTTTTTCTTTAGAAATCAAGAAACAGGGGCGGCTAGGTGGTGCAATGGATAGAGCACCGGCCCTGGAGTCAGGAGTACCTGAGTTCAAATCTGACTTCAGACACTTAATGATTACCTAGCTGTGTGGCCTTAGGCAAGCCACTTAACCCCATTTGCTTTGCAAAAAAAACAAAAAACAAAAAATACCCTAAAAGTAAGAAATCAAGAAACCATCAATATGGTGCCAATTTTCAGGTCTTTAAAAAAAATATTGACTTTAAGAGGAATACCACATCTGCTCCAGCTATTCCTACTGTTCAACCACCAGTTCCTGTTTGCCTTCACACATGGAATACATTTTGTAAAAAATAAATCAAGGCCAAAAAAAAGACCTTAAATTTAAATTAATATTAAAAGTGTCATTTTTAAATGATTGATGCAGAATTAAATAATTGCATGCCAGAAAGTATACTCCATTCACCCAAGAAAATGCCTATGACTGCTGAAAAAAGAGAAATTCTAAATGATGGCTTTACTGTATGTGAGAACCCATGATTCTCTGTGGCTTCTATTTCAGCCTAGGCTATTATTTGGGAAAATAATCCAAACTATAGTTGCAAAATGATGGGCTCTAAGCTATCAGTCCAGACCTAGAAAAGGGTTTTTGGAGTTGTAACTTGCCCCTGAGGATAGAAACCCTATTGCTCCCATAGCCAAAACAGTTTACAAAGTGCTGAGCCCTGGAAACAAAACAGTAGACTACACTTTCTATTTTTTTTTATTTCTTATTTTGTTTTTTGTTTTTAGGTTTTTGCAAGGCAAATGGGATTAAGTGGCTTGCCCAAGGCCACATAGCTAGGTAATCATTAAGTGTCTGAGACCGGATTTGAACCCAGGTACTCCTGACTCCAGGGCCGGTGCTCTATCCACTGCACCACCTAGCTGCCCCTAGACTATGTTTTCAAATATAATCATTATGTGTACTCTTGTTCTGTTCTCCTCATCTCAAGAAAAGAGAAATGTTGAAGGAAGAGATGAGAGGGTATATCTCTATATATGACTTACATATATATATATATTTCAGACACAATTTGGATGCCAAACTAGGGAATCCCTTAACCTGTGGAAGATGGATTTTGTGGACCAATAAGAAAAGAAAAGGCACTTCTATTTTTCACAGATGTGGAATGTTAAACTGGGAGCACAGCTTGAAAACATTATCAGAGGCTAAAGGAGTGTGGAAAAAAGTCATGGATGATAACTCCATAACAGGATATATTATGAAGCTGGGGGTGAAGTTCAGTTCTGGAGAAAAATTGGGGAAAAAAAACTATGTGCTTATTTCTTTTCATTGCCAAAGTAGGGGATCAAAGATGTGGAATATTATTGTTTGTGCTGTCAGACATGACTAATTTTGCTGAACTGAATTTTTTGGTTTGTTTTAAGAGATAGCTCTCTGGGTATTTGTATGGGGGAATACAGATTTGGAAATAGAACAAAAGCTATCAATGGAAATTAGATTATTTTTTAATATAAACTAGAGGTGTTTGGGGTTCATTCTAATCTTTTGAAGTTGGTATTATGGAAGATATACAGTCCCATAAAATGTCCTTTGAAACCACTGTCATAAGCAGACTACTAATTGGAACAATAAGGGATCTGGTCTGTTATCACATTTCTCAAGTCCTTGGCATGGACAGCAGATCATATACTCATTATTTAGCTTTTACTTTCAATTGAGTTCCTACTCTGATTCTTCATCATGATATGTGAGGATTTAGACTGCAATTTGTGTCTACCATTGGAGGACCTGGGATGGCTAAGACATTAAGTAAAGCAGTATGGTATAGTGGAAAAGAAAGGTACTAGAGCTGTACTTAAGGACAGGGATTCAAATCCTGGATCTGTTTTCCACTTTAATTCCTCTGATCTTCAATTTCCTCATTTCTAGAAGAAAGATATTGAACTACATGATATCCAAGGTCCCTTTCCACTTGGCTTATCTGATCTCATCATCATTAACTTCTATATATGTATCAGTAGAGATAATAGCCTTAGTGATAGAGTCATGGAGAGCTGATATAAGAAGAAATTTTTTGAATGTCAAAGGCCATTTGATGGCTAAGATATTCAAGATGGAGAATTAGTACAATCTCATCAAGGGCAGTCGGAAATAAATATCTAGACTCCCATTTTCATGAACATATGAGTTGCTGAGATACCACAGAGGAGATGTGATCATGGCAAGGCTAAAAATAAACTATTATTACTATTCATTCCGGAATGAATGAAACTTATGGGTCTCAGACCTCATTGCTTTTCTTATGAATTTAGTTTCTGAAACATGCTGTTTTAAGGTGGTTTCTTCTGCAAGCCATAAACCATTAAGGTGTCTTTTTTTTTTAGCTTTCAGAAATCTTGAAATTTTCTAAGTTTCAATATTGTTAGGTCTTTTAGAGGAAATGCCTGATTACACAGAATTGAATTTTATTGTCATGAATAATTTGATTGCTGCTCCCTTGAGCCAAAAATGCTGCAGCAATATATAATAATCCTTTGACCATTAGCCTAACTCTGTTTTTTGGCATGTCTGTTGTTGGCAGTGAACATGCTGCCGGGAAAATCTCATCCCACTGGAGCAGAAGGATTGAAGGAAAAAGCATCTAAATTCAATAACAAAAGGGATCCCATTTTAGCAATTGAGCAATTTGGGGAATATTTTAGATGATGTCTTATAGAATAAGGCCTAACATAAGATGACTTAAGCCTGGGAAAATGGAGAAGGAATAAGTGAGCTTACTAAACAATATGTATGTGTGTGTAAATGTGAATACTTGCATACATGTACACACATATTAGTTGAATGAATTCATTTCTTGGTTATAAATCTATATAGAATTCCTTATTTATTTATTGGATTTAACTTTTCCTTCAATTCAGCAAAAAATATATGCACATAGCTCACTATGTGTAATGTTCTAAAGTCTGAAAGGTGAGTGATGGAGGAAATTTTGATAAGCAAAGGATAGATAAGTGATAGGGTAAATTGGAGTAGTATTCCATAACCCCACTCCTATGAGCAATACAAAGATAAAAAGATGTAATCCTTACCTGTAAGAGTCTAAAGATACAATGAGAGAGAGCGCTGAAAACATATACAAATAACTACAAAATAAGTCAAAGACAGGTATGAAGGAGGCTACAGTGATTAAGAGAAAGGAAGAGATCATATGGAGATAACTATTCATCTAGTTTTATAGCATTAAGAAAGTCTTAGGTGCCCTGTAAGCTTTAGATGAATTTTTGTAAGACAAGTGGTAGAGAAGTGATGGGTAATGTGGGAGAAGTATCTTGGGTATAGGGAACAGAATGGTGTAGAAAAGATGATGGATGGTGCCTTTTCCACAGAGAGGACTGGTATTGTGCTAGTGAGTATGTGCTGAAAGCTGAGTCTCAGATGATTTTATAGACAGTAACTAGAGAATTTTACCATTTGGTGATTCTTGGACTCAACTGCAAGTCTCCCCACTTTCAACCTCTTAAATGACCATAAAAGTGACAACTCACTTTTCTTACAATGTTTATATAAGTGGTAGAGTACCACTGAACCTGGAGTCTGGAAGATCCAAGTTTAAAAATCTAACTTGATACCTTTAGTAGCTGTAAGGACCTGGGTAAGTCATTTAATCTCTGCCTACCTCAATTTCTTCATTTGTGAAACAGACATAATAATAGCATCTCCTTCCCAGGGTTACTGTGGAAACAAACTGAGATATTTGTGATGTGCTTTTCAAATCTTAAAGCATTGTAAAAAGCTAATTTGGTGGGGGTGGGGGGTGGGTAGAGTGATGTTGGGTCAGTAAGATGTATTGAATTGAAGAAGTATTGAATCTTGAATCAGAAAGGCTCCTCTTCCTGAGTTCAAATCTGGCCTTAGACACTTACAGGCTGTGTGACTCTAGACAAGTCACTTTACCTTGTTTGCCTTAGTTTCCTCATCTCTAAAATGAGAAAAAAAATGGCTAACTATTCTGGTATCTTTTGCCAAGAAAAACTTGGCACAGGGGATAGAGCACTCACTGGTCTTGAGACAGGAGGACCTGAGGTCAAATCCATCTTGAGCCACTTGATACTAGGTTTGTGACCTTGGGCAAGTTATTTAACTCCATTATCCAACACCCCCCCAAAAAGACAAAAGGAAAGAAAAAAGAAAAAGAACACCCCAAGTGGGGTCATAGAGAGCTGGACACAAGTGAACAAAACTTCAGAAAGAGTGTCCTGAAACTTGTACTAACATGCCAGAACAAGCTGATGATTTTATCTACCATATATTGATAGTGTTTGGGTGCTTCTCTTCTGTTGATAATTACTCCCTTTCTCTGCAAGTTCACAACTACATCTCTAATCCTAAACACTTGCAGCAGATGACTTTGAACTTCAGCTCTCCTCCTCAAAAATTATTGACATTATCATAGTCTGTCGTTCTCCTCTTATTTATCAGAGGACCAAGTATACCAATCTCATAGGTTCATGAAAAATAAAATAAAGGTTGAGTCTCCGTGTTAATCCTTTGTAAAGAATTCCATTGCTATCTGTATTTTTATACCATCTTTTTATTTCCATCATGTCTAATCTCTCTTTTTTCACTGCTTCCTTTCCATCTGCCCAAAAACATGCTAGGCTCTTCACAATGTTAAAAACAATATTCCTTAGACCCTTCTATTCCATGTCTCTCTCTTCCTCTTTCACTGCTACTACTTGAAATTTTATCTAAATCTGATGCCTCTACTTCCTTACCAGTCTTCTTTATTTAGCATACAACCCCATTCTCTCCCCAAACTCCATTCCTGCAATATTAATTGAACATTTTAAATTACATGGCTTAGGAACATTTAAAACTCAACATATCTAAACTCATTCTCTTTCTATACAAACTACCTTTCCCTCCAAACTTTCCTATTTCTATCAAAAGCACCACTCTCTTTTTAATGACTTAGGTTCATAATCTCAGAATTTTTCTGGACTCCTCTCTCCCCTTCCCCTCTTCCTCCCCATTCCATATATACAATCTTGCCACCAAACATCTTTTGCAACTGATATCTTTTTTCTCTATTCACAAAGCCACCTGCTTAGTTTAGAACCTTACAACCTTTCACCTAGACTCCTGACTTATCTCCTTGCCTTCAGTCTCTCTCACTCTAGGATGACCTAGAGTGCCATGCTAGTGCCAAAGCAAGTTTAGAAAAAGTAGATTTGGCCATGTGACTCCCTTATTCCAGTGGTTTTGCATAGATGGCTACTAAATCTATATCTCCAGTCTGGCCTCTCTTCCAAGCATCAGACCCAGATGTTTTCTGGCCTACTAAACATCTCAACCTGGATGTTCCACTGGAACTTCAAGCTCAGCATATTCAAAACTAAATTTCATATTCAACCTACTCTCTGGCATCACTATTTTTGTCAGTGACACTGCTCAGTAACCCGATGCATAAATTGTCTTATCTTCCTCGAAGTTGAGCATCAATTCATCTGACTCCCAAATCTCTTAACTCTCTCTCTTGACTGCCAGTCCTACATTACTTAGATGGCTCAAGAATGCTGCAAATTCAGCCTGTCTAAAGTAGAAGTCATTCTTCCCAAAACTTTATTATTTCTCTAGAGAGCATTACCCTTTCTCGTGTATACAAAATATTATGGTGGTTAACTCAAAGTTTCTCTCCTCTCATCTCCACTCTTTCTGTGAAAATGGGTTACTAACTCTTCCCTTATCTGCCACTATACTTTTCCTTCTCACCTCTTCCCTTTTAAATACTTAGTTTCCTTCTAAGTACAAGATCTTTCCTGATATAACAAAACAACTGGCTCATCTATATCACTTTTAAGGTTTACAAAGGAAGCACTATTATTTTTCTCATTTTACAGATGAGAAATCTTAGACAAATAGAGGTCAAGAGACTTGTCCTGAAAACAGAGCTAGTAAATTCCTGAGGCTGGACTTGAATTCAGAATTTTCTGTCTCCCAAGTCCAGCAGTACTGTATTACCAGTTGCCTTATCAATTTGTATTCTATTCCTCCTAAAATCAATTTTGCAAAGACCTTTGTATTTCTTTATCTAGGTATGTGTTGTAATCTCCTAATGGAAGAGGAAGTTGAGGAACATTGAATTGTTTGTAGCCCTAGTTCCTAGGACAGTGACCTGGACAGCAAGGGTTTAATGAATGTTGATTGCAGAGCTTATACAGTCTTTCTCCATTTATTAATAGATATCCTGACTATGAAAACAATAAGATAAAATATATGACTTCAGGGGCTCAAAGAGCCAAAGAAGGACTCTTATAGAAGGACTCTTATGGAAGACCTAGTCCAACTTTTCTATTTTGTAGTTATTCTAAGGGGTAAAATGAATTATCCCAGGCATTCCTCAAATGGCTTATTTTAATATCAACTTAAGGGAAAAAAACATTGGGTGAAAATTTAAGTTATTTCCATTGATTTATTTGCCTTCAACTTGAAGGCCTCCAGAAATAATCAGCACTAATACACATATGCAAGCATCCATTCATGCATGCATGCACACTCTCTCTCTCTCTCTCTCTCTCTCTCTCTCTCACACACACACACACACACACACACACACACACACACTTACTGTCATATTCCTGTAACAATTCCACTGCTGTCAAGAGCACAGCTCTGTGCTCTGGGTCCCTGATATTTAGTTCATCCAAGTCTTCTTCTTCTAGAAGTTTGAAGGTGTCCAGGTCTTCATACCCATTAAACAGAAAGGTGGGCATGTGCTCCTACCATGGAAAGGAAAAAATTTATTTAGTTGAATCACTAATAAGGGCTTACTATATCTATTATGGTTCACCAGGTCACATAAGATCTAGAAACTAAAAACTAGCCTGAGTTCCTCAACTCAATTTGTCATTTAGAGACAACTCTTTTTTTTTAGGGTTTTTTTTTTGCAAGGCAATGGGGTTAAGTGGCTTGCCCAAGGTCACACAGCTAGGTATTTATTAAGTGTCCGAGGCCGGATTTGAACTCAGGTACTCCTGACTCCAGGGCTGGTGCACTCTATCCTAGTGCTCTATCTCTATCCTATCTGGTGTGCCTCCTAGTCGCCCCTAGAGACAAATCTTAAGAATATTTTAAAGGGGTGGCTAGGTGGCACAATGGATAGAGCACCGGCCTTGGAGTCAGGAGTACCTGGGTTCAAATCCGACCTCGGACACTTAATAATTACCTAGCTGTGTGGCCTTGGGCAAGCCACTTAACCCCATTGCCTTGAAAAATCTTAAAAAAAGAATATTTTTAAAAATAGTGAATTTGTAAGATGTGCTGCTTTTTTGCATGTGATAATTCCATTTAACAATAGGATTGGGGAGGCTAGGTGGTGTAGTGGGGGCAGCTAGGTGGCATAGTGGGGCGGCTAGGTGGCGTAGTAGATAAAGCACCGGCCTTGGAGTCAGGAGTACCTGGGTTCAAATCCGGTCTCAGACACTTAATAATTACCTAGCTGTGTGGCCTTGGGCAAGCCACTTAACCCCATTTGCCTTGCAAAAACCTAAAAAAACAAAAACAAAAAAAAAAAAACAATAGGATAGTTATATTCTATGTAATGATTGGTTTACCTTAATGGATCTATAAACATGATCTTGTAGGTAAGTTGTTGCCTTGACATATTATGTAACAGTCATTAGTGCCCTGGGGAAAATGGGAACTTTTTCTTTTGTAGGAATTGATAACTGGAAACTTTGTACCAGAAAACTGAGACATAGTTTTTATACCAGATAGAAATCCTCAACCTTTTAGCTCAGTATTGATTTGTCTCAAGATGTGACTTTTCAGTAGTAGGAAAAGACTAATTTGGTGCCATAATAGCTTTCCCTACCCCAGTGGCATCTCAAAGAAGTCTCCTAGATTGTGTTATCACATTTTGATGCAGCACTGGTTGCCCATTCACATGTGATCACCCACAGTCAGTGGGTATTAGAAAATTTAAGTATGTCTGGGTTCCACTAATCACTGAAAATAAGGAATCCCTGTGAATTTTCATCACATATTTCCATTGAGCAAGAACTAATTACTATACTTTATAGAATTATAACTTTTAATAGTTTGAATTCAAATACATGTAATCATTTCACACTGTTCATTATTCTCACAAATCAGGATCTAGCTATAAATGGTTTGGTGGTTCCATCAGTGTAGAAAGTTGCCCATGAAGAAATTTCTCCTACTCAATTAAAGATTAGCAGTTTTATATGTGTGTGTGTGGCTTCAAATCTTAGAGAGCTGATTAGAACAGAGGTGTCAAATAGATACGGGGTCCACTAATCCATACGTCAGGATCCCTCAGAGCCACATGAAGAATTAATTTGAAAATAATGTTCTACATTTTAATGTATTTTAATTACTTTGTTAATATTTCCCAAATACATTTTAAGTCTGATTTGAACCTACTGGGGAGTGTTATGGGCCACATTTTTGACATGTTTGACAACTCTGGCTTAGGGTCTTGTACTGAGAAATTCAATAACTTACTTATGCTCATTCATACAAGTCAGGACTTGAATCAGATTGTCAAGTTCTCTATCCACTCTGCCTTGTTATGTCTTGTATTATTTAAGTAATAATGAGCAGCACTGCAATATTAGCTACATCTAATTGATTTCTTATAAAGGTGTTTAAACCAAATCAGTTAAAACCCTTCTGTGAAACTGTTCCTCCTTTCCTTATTTACCTAAAACTAAGTAATGTCAGATAAAAGAAGTAACTGGAAAAAAAAGAGAAGTAACTGACTTTTAGGTTGATCCTATCGAGGAGATCCTCTACAGATTTGGGTTGTGGTGGTCTTCCTTTTCTCCTCCTCCTAGTGGGGCGCTTGGGTTTCTCTTCCTCTTCATTCAACACATCCACATAGATAAATTTGAAAGTACCAACTTTGTTGTTCAACAATCCCATCCATGTACCCATTGGAGGCTTGCTGATTATATCAATAATATCACCTTTCTGTAGAGCAGAGATTTTTCCATTAGGATCTTTCCATTAAGTGCATTTCTTTCCAGAATTTATTCGGATATCAAAAAATAGGCTTGAAAAGCTATGACTGTCATAACCATGGCTTGACAGGTTACACTTTTTCAACCTAACTTATGGGATAGACCTAGACATATATATATATATATATATATATATATATATATATACACATATACATGGCTCTAGTCCTGCACCTGTTCACTAATTTGAATCCTTCAGTGCTTTTAATGGAACCTTAGGAGTGACTTCTAGGACTTTGCTATGTTCCCCCCATTCAATATCAGGTCACATATCCCAGCACAGAAAGTACAATTCATGCTTAGAGGAGAGTAACCTTGATACCTCAAAGTTTCCCAATTATCTTCCTCAATGTAAAAAGTTCATAAAAACTCATTTTGAAGAAAATATTTCTTTTCCACCCCCTTGACCACACAATTCAGTTAAATTGTTGCTAGAAATACTAAATTTGCCACTAAAGTTTGTATGTATATCTATATATTTAATAGAGACTCAAGATGGAAAATGAAAATTCTAAAACAGGGATTCTTAACCTTTCTTATATCACGTACTCTTTTTGAAGTCTAGTAAAGCATACCCCTTTTAAATGCATAAAAATATGATGACTTACAAAGGAAATGAATTATGCTGAAATAATAATCTATCAGGCTAGTTTATAGACTTATGGTTAAGAAATTCTATTCTAGGGAGAAACTCAAATTAGCAAGCAGATGGTAAGAATAGAATGAATATAATTCCCAGCCTCTTAAGTCAAGTTAGACTCTTGTCTCATTTCTTGCTGTAGGAGACCAGCTCAATATGCAAAAAGGCAAGCAAAAAGCAAGGAAGGGGGAAAAAAACCTTTAAAACATTTGCCAAAAACAGCAAGTCAATAAAATACATGTTATACAAACAAAAATAGCAGAATCTACCTTCAGCTTGAGGGAGTCTGTATCATAAGGACTAGGTGTGAAGTCAGTGTGAACTCTTGCTCGTCCACAGAAAGGCCCTCTATAGGGAGGCTCTTCATCATCACCATCTTCAGATTTCACACTTTCCCTGTTACTGGTTGAGGAATCCGTTGTACTCACCGTCTGACCACCTTGGTAGAGAAGACAACAAAAGTAAGTTTGAGTAGCATTACAGCTTTATACCTGGAAAGGTCCTATTTCTTATCTAGAAAAAGTTCATAGATCCTTTGGGGATCCAGGTCATAGTGAACACCAGAGGGTGGATTTAAACTCTGGTCCTTTAACTCCAAAGGCAGTTTCCTTGTACCATAGTGTCTACATATACTGCTTTTTATTTTTTTTTAAAGAAACTTCTTTGCTTACCATCAGGGGAAAGAAATTATGAAAAAGGAAATAGTATAATCTTAGACAGTTTTCCAATGTGCAAATACAAGACTTCATAGTACTGAAAATATCAAGCCCTAATTACTTTATTACTCTGACAAAGAGTTTTTTTAAAATGTCATCAAATGCTCTATAAGCATATCTATTAAACCCCAGAGTGCTAAAAACCTTGTAATTATCACTGCCCTCCTCCCTGTGTTCCCCTCATTTTAAGACAGTAAAAAAATTAAATAAATTAATAGAATAACATGCTAGGAACATTTGGTTCTCTATCATGGATAGGAAGAGTGAGTATTTAAATTAACACTGGCTGACTTAGTCACTAGAAATCTTTCATTTATAAAAACTAGAAAAAAATGAAGCCTGAATAGCATTTGCTTCACCCAGGACTTGGCCATCATTGTGGTATGCTGATGGGGCGGCTAGGTGGTGTAGTGGATAGAGCACCGGCCCTGGAGTCAGGAGTACTTGAGTTCAGATCCAGCCCCAGACACTTGATAATTACCTAGCTGTGTGGCCTTGGGCAAGCCACTTTAAACCCCATTTGCCTTGCAAAATCCTTAAAAAAATAAGAAAGAAAGAAGCACTGAGGCACTGGCTATGGAAACACATCTCTCTTTTTTTACCTACACAATCTGTTTCCCCCTTCTGATTATTCTGGGGGTGAAAAGGAGGAAACTGACTTCCATAGCAGGATGCCAACTATTTCCTCTACTCTCTCATTAGCACATTAGATCACTGTATTAGATTATTTAATTATTATCCAGGAAAGATTTAGGAATGAGATATAAGACAGGTAAGCTTTACTTCTAACAAAACTGAAACTAAATAGCATTTACTTTAGGGTTTTTTTTGCAAAAGCATTTTATACATAATGTAACTCGATCTTCCTATCTAAGAGGCAAGTGCTATTACCTTCATTTTACAAATGAAGAAATTGAGGCTGACAGAGGTTAAGTGGCTGCCCCAAGGTCACACAACTTCTAAGGAAGAAGTCAAACTCAAGTCTCCTAATTCTCCAGTGTTCAGTTCAATTATTATCCTAGTAGGACAAAAGGAACATGGCAGAGAAAAATTCCCAGTGGTTCTAGGGAACACTGTGGGTCACTAGACTAAGAGGCATCTTAGGATCACAGGACCACTAATTAGAACTGAAAAGAAACTGAGAGGTCATTAAGCCCACATGCTTTAATTTATCAATAAAGAAGTTAACTCAGGTACAATGAAAGCCTCTTGCCCCACATCACATAAGCAGTGAGGGGCAAAGGCTGAATTTGATTGCAAATCCTACTCACTTTCCACTATTCTACGTTGCTTCCTATGTAAGCCCCAAGGAGAATGCCTGAAGAAGTAAAGAAAACTGATGACCAACTCAGTCTCTTTCATAATTTCACTGATGGTTGAGAACATTTTTTCCAAATGAAATAAAATGGTTTTTCCCACAAGTGGTATGAAAACTTCTGTATGGGATTTTGGACTTTCAATGCAAACCCAGAAACAGAACTACCAAGCTTTCTGTTATTATAAAGTTTACATAAAATCTACTGATTTTTATGGAATCATTGTCTATTGTAGCTGTTTATATTTTTTTTTTTGTTTTTTGCAAGGCAATGGGGTTAAATGGCTTGCCCAATGTCACACAGCTAAGTAATACCTGCATGTATTCTTGAAGACACTTCTACCAGAACTTTGTCTTGAGGCACTTAACTTCTCATCACACACAAAGATAAACATGAGATATAGCTATTCAACTTACTCATCGAGCTCTGACCACTGAGAGAACTTCTCAGACTCTCCACAGATCCACCAGCTTTCAGTTTAGGCTTATCCAGAGACTCTTTATCAGGCTGAGGTGATTGAGGAGACCCTGGTATTCCATCAGGGCTGGAGTCCTGAAAAGAGATTACAACAAATAAAAATTTCACTGTGTTAGCAAAAAGATGTCCTTCCTTAATTCTCTGGTCCACAACTAAGTTCAAAATTTCCTTAATGCCCCATATCAAATTCTATGACATGTATCAAATCCTAGGTACTTTCTGAGATTTGTCTTATACCTACTTAGTATATCTTCTATATACTTAGTTTGCAGGTTTGTTTCCTCAACTATAGAATGGAGGTAAAATAGTACCCATCCCACAGGACTGTAGTAAGAACCAAATGAGATGATATTTGTATATCACTTGGTATATAATATGCATTTTATATGTGTATACACACACACAGACACGCACGCATGTGCATGCACAAGTCATAATTACTACTGTTTCCATTGGAATGTGAACCCATGAGGCAGACTGTTATTTCAAAAAAATTAAATATTTCATTTTCCCCATTACATGTAAAAATTTTTAACATTAAATTTTTAAATTTTTAGTTCTAAATTCTCTCTCCCTTCCCTCTTCCTGAGAAGAGGGCTGTTTTTTGCCTTTCTTTGTATCTCTAGGCCTATGCACAGAATATATTACTAAGGGACAATAGTAAGGGATTAATAAATAAAAATATTTGTGAAATGACTGTACATCTTCTTTATTAAGGTGTAGTCCACCCAGCTATTTTTCACATAGTATTCCATGGACAACTTTAGATTTCCCTTAAGAATTCCAAGTAAGATTTGTGAATATTTTCTCAAGATGCTTAGCTTAAAGCCTAACCAGGTCGCTAACACTTTAAATAGTCTCAGTAAAAGGTGTAAATTTCAAAAGTGGTCCAAATAGAGCTCACAGAATATGAATACAGATCTGGAGCTATCATCATAGAATATCCATGTTTCCTTAACAAGAAGGATAATATTTTAACTGAAACAAGATGTCATACCAGGTGGGGGAAAAAACCTAACACAGGATTCTTGTGTTTTCACTTAGGCAGATATGTCTAAGTTAGCTAAAAATTCATTTAGACAGCAAAGTTTATTTTTCAGTTGATTCAATAATACTTTTTTCCACACACAGCAGCATGGTTTGATTTTTTTCCCCTTATTTTCATTCCTTCCAACTTTATAGTCAGCTTATAAAATCTTGTCCTTATTAAAATATAGATCGTCAATTTTGTCCTTTGAGAAAAGATGCAATCCATTCCATCCACAGTCATTTGCTGCTGTACATTGTCCAGCAACTTATTTTGAAAAATAATCTGTAAATATTATCAATATAAGACTTTAAATAAGTTGCATAACTTCTTTTTAATATAGAAATGACAAAAAAATTTGGCACAATCTGTCTGTGGGCATGTGAACGTGAAACCATTAGAATTGAAACCTATTATTTACATGGTGCAGATTCATCAAAAAAAATTTTTTTTTAAGTATGGGAGTCTACAGGCCATGCTAACATCTAAGGTCAATAGTAAGAGGACCTTTTGATTTAATAGAAATTCATACTTTATTTCTAGAGAACAAAAAGAGGCAAGTATTAATACAACAAATGCAGTATGAGAAGGTCCCTGAAATTCCAAATTTTGAAACCTGAAAAGACATTCTTCCTAAGACATGGGGAGAAAATGATCCCTATACTAAATTTCCTATATAGTATGCATATAACAAACATCTTTACAAATATTATTTTATTTGAACATCACAACAGTGAACAGGATACTCCAATATTACAATATTTTAGGAATATTGGAATACAAAGAATATGTAGTATGCTAATTGAAATATGGGGTCCCTGGGGCAGCAAGGTGGCTCAGTGGATTGAGCACCAGCCCTGGAGTCAAGAGGGTCTAAGTTCAAATCCAGTCTCAGATGCTTAATAATTACCTAGCTGTGTGATCTTGGGCAAGTCACTTAACTCCACTACCTCATTAAAAAAAAAAGAAATATAGGGCCCTTGCTCTCAAGAACTAAGTAGGGAAGATAAGAAAATATGATTAATTTTTAAGCGGCACCAAGTGCTATAACAGGATTTTTTCTGAGGGATGACTGGAAGCAAGATTATTTTTAATTCAGGAGACTCAGGGAAAGACTTCAGGAGATGGTTTGCAGAGCATTCAAAGAATAGATTACAGAGCAAGAAAAGATAGGAAGATGGAAAAGCTCAATTTCTATTCATGGAACCAGGGGGCAATTCAGTTCAACTAGAGTGTGAGAATAGTATGAAATAAGACAACAGAGAGCAATGGAGACAAATTTTGGAAGATGTTAATCATAGGTTAAATAGTTTAGACTTAATAAAGATTTGAAATGTATCAAAATTAAAGAAAATCAAACTGAAAATTCATAATATAATATTGTAAAGTGCTCTTTAGTATTTTCCATCAAGTAATCAAACAATACAACTCTACCCCAACCAATCCAAAATACAAACTCTATCTCTCACAAGTGATAGGAGAGAAAATTATCACAAATTTTAAAACAATAGAATGAACAAGGATTAGCACAACTAACTGCTTACTAAATAAGGTAACTTACAATAATTTAATGTCCAGATATCAAAGAGAACTTTAATTTATACTTATTTTATATAATCGTATTTTAATATATTTGTTTTTAATATATTTAATGTTATTATTTTATATATATTCCTATTTAATGTTCATAAACTCAGAACATTATTTACAAGATATCTTGGGCTGAAACAACTTTTTGAGAAACATGTCTCATTAATGAAGTGATTTCAAATTGAAGACTAATTTTCATTGACATAACAGCGGATTGTCTAAAAGGAAAACATGGTAAATGCTCCATAGTAAGACAGAAGGAAAGAGAATAGCTCTCAGACCTCAAACCCATAAAGCCAAGTAAATGAACACAATAGACTCAAGACAAACAAAAAGATCTCCTTCCTCAATTGGTGAAGAGTGAAGATCACAGACTGGAAGAACAAATTTAGCCTAAGGTTATCCTACACTAATGCTAAATAATGTTCCTGAGGTTATGTTGGAATTGCAATATGCTATAGGCATAGCATCATAGGAACATAG
The DNA here is from genome assembly GCF_037893015.1 of Macrotis lagotis. NCBI lineage: Eukaryota > Metazoa > Chordata > Mammalia > Peramelemorphia > Peramelidae > Macrotis > Macrotis lagotis. The sequence continues at coordinate 162,815,034 of NC_133662.1, read as the reverse complement.
ATTTAGAGGTAGAAGGGACCTCTCTGAGGTCAAACTCCCTCATACTGCTAAGGAAATTGAGGCTTAGTGTGATTAAGTGATTTGGTCATCATCACACAGTAATTGGGAGAGCCAGGATTCAAACCAAATTCCTTCTTCATAAAATCTCTCTCGTATTTTTCTTTCCTTTGACACGTCACCACCCTGGCACAGGTTCTCATGATTTCACATAAGGACCATTGGATTATCTTGCTGGTTGATCTCCACAAGTCTCTCCCTATTTTTGTCTATCCTTTGTTCATCTACCAGTGGTCTTCCTAATGCACAAATCTGACCATGTCTCCTCCCATCCCCCCATAATCTATAGTGGTTCCCCATTACCTTGAAGATTGAATATCATAACTTCTATATAATCTGTTACCCTTTACTTTACAGTCTTCACTTTACACCTTCCCATCTTTGACTACTTTAATGTTTAGTGACAGAAGTCTCCTTGCTTTTCCTACAATAAGACAATCAATTTACTCTCTTAAGCATTTTCACTGGTTGCCATCCTTAAAATATTCTGCCTCTTAATTTCTGCCTTAGCTTCCCTGACTTTCTTCAATACCAACTAAGATTCCAACTTCTACAGAAGTCTTTCGTTAAATTCCCCTTTAGTCTAGTGTTTTGCCTGTATTGATTTTCCCCCAAAATTTTTTTCTACAGATAATTTGTTTATATAGTTGTTTGCATGTAACAGGTTCCCCTGTAGGCTATGTCTTTCCCTAGAGCAGGAACTTTTGTCTTTCCTTCTATTTCAAGGCCAGTGCCCGGCATGTAGTAAGCACTTAATATATATTTACTGAGTTTCCACTGAACCAGGCTCACTCAACCAGGTTCATGCTGATTACAGAAATCTAATTTATTTACAGGTTATCTTTTTTCTTAATAATCCACAAGAGGGCGATATCTATCAGACCAAAAATGGTTGTTTTTCCAGCTGTTTTATTTGGCAGTTTCTGAGTGATTTCTTACATATTTCAAGTGGAAAAAATGATTAATTTTAAAAGTGAGTGTCCACATATATACAATGTGTAAGCTAGTCTGACAACCCAAGAAACAGAAATGAATGAAGATTACAAAAAATGGCCTTCTTGGGGGAAAAAAATGGTTAGAATTATCTCAAAGTCCAGATCTAAGAAAGCATTTATTTATCTAAGTCATTAATCTCTCTCCCATTTCAATTAGGACTTAAAACTGGTCAAGCTCCTAAGGCATGGAATCATAAGAGAACCAAAAGAAAATCAATTCTATGTTACCTTAATGGTTTATATGTTAGATTAACTTGTGAAAACATAATTACTATTTAAGTCTTAGTAAGGTTTGGTCCTTGATCTTAATGTGTATTTCTGAATTCATTCTACATGACTGTAATACAAAAACACCAAAAAAACCTCTGTCTTTCCAAGATTCTATATTGTTAGCTCCTTAGAATCTTAGATCTAGAAAAAAATGGGAATATCAGAGGACCTCTAATGAAATTCCTTCATTTTCCAAACAATAAAGCAAATAGAGAACAGTTGATAAGGGATTTGAAACCAGTCCTTCTGTCTCTCCTAGATTTAGTATTTTTTCCCCACATTTGGACCTCTATTCAATACCAGATATTTACTTGGCACAGAGAGGCATTATGGAAAGTCAAGTCTGACTTTCTGAAGAATGGAAGGTACTGCTTAGTTCTGAGGAGAACATAAAGCTCTGTTCTACAAAAAAAAAAGACCATGCATTGAAAATTCTATAGTTTTTTCCTGTTAACATGGATGCTCGTCTGCTTCTCAGGGACATACCTGCTCAGAAACAGAACTGCTGTACTTCTTAGACATTCTTTTCCTCATTGTCTCTTTCACTGATTTCACCTTTTTTCCAAGAGAGATGCGGGAGGCAGTAGGTGACTTGATTACTTCTTTATACACAAAATCTCCATCTTTACCCTGTAAAGTATTAGAAATAAAATTAATCTCTTAAACTTAAAAGAGAAACACACTGGTTCCCTGTGACTGGTCTATTAGAGTAATATTGGAGTATCCTGTTCACTGTTGTGATGTTCAAATAATATTTGTAAAGAACTTAGCACAAAGTAGGCACTTTTCCTGTGTGTGTGTGTGTGTGTGTGTGTGTGTGTGTGTGTGTGTGTATGCTTAATGTATATTTTTAGAGCATCTAGTTGGCTCAGTGGATAGTACCAGATTCTGGGATCATCTTCCTGAGTTCAAATCTGGACTCAGGAATTTATTGGCTACGTGATTCCGGCAAATCACTTAACCCTGTCTGCCTCAGTTTACTCATCTATAAAATTGAGCTACAGAAGAAAATGGTGAACTGAAACAACTGTACAAGAAAATTTACTATTTTTATTGCTATTATCTTCATCTTAATAATGTCCCCCCTCTTTTTTTTAACTGTTAGTGAAATATATTCAGGATAATCTTTTAATCAAAAAAGGTAACTTTTTGCTTCAGAGTAGCCCTGGACAAATTCTTATTTCTGGGTCACTATTTCTAAATCATGTTACTAGAATTTTAGCCATTATGCTCATCTCCCTCATCCCTGAGTTTCAAGATCTTGGTCTCTCAAAGTTGGGATTTTGTCCTTTACTTTTGACTTGCTACCTTTTTCTAAACTAAGATACTGCTATCTCTTTTCCTTTATTCCAGTAATTCTTCATGTCTTATCTTCCCACATTAGAAGGTAAACTCCAAGAGGGGAAGAACTATTTTGCTTTCTAAGCATAATTCCTGATATATTTAGTAAGCACAAAATAAATGCTTTATCTTATCTTTTTTCTTCTGTCACTTTCCAAGTAGAGAGGTTTACATTTCAGTAGAAGACAATTAAAGTAAAGGAGAAGAATATCAGATTTGGACTCAGGATCTAGATTTGAATCTTGACTCTGGGATTTAATTATGACTTGAGTAACCCATTTACAATGTCTGGACCTCATCTAAAGCATGAAAGGTCTAGAAGAAATCATCTTTAAGATTATTTTCAGCTTCACAAGTTCTAAATTTTTTTGGTGGTGGGGTAGGCAGCTCAGTGTTACAGTTTCATATCTATCTAATCCTTTTTTCTGGTTGTTCTTTTTATATTGAAAATCTTTGTGTTTATTTATGATTATTAGGCATGTAAAAATTTTTTAAATTGTGCTACTGTTTTGTGATACTATTTTTTTTTTAAGGTTTTTGTAAGGCAAATGGGGTTAAGTGGCTTGTCCAAGGCCACACAGCTAGGTAATGATTAAGTGTCTGAGACCGGATTTGAACCCAGGTACTCTTGACTCCAGGGCCGGTGCTTTATCCACTGAGCCACCTAGCCACCCCTGATACTCTTGATAGGTAGGGGTATAATGGTAACATCAAAGCAGTAGTTAACAAGGAGAGAATTAAGAATGTTTTAAAAAGTGACACTAATAAATTTATCCCAAAATTAACACCAGACTGATTCCATATTACCATATTTCTGACTGATCAACTCTCAAATTTTTCTTTTGACTCTAGGTTATATTGACACTAGCTCTCAAACCATAATATATGAATCAGTACTACAAATATGAAATAAAGAGGATATATCCTCTCTCTCCTTCCTCAAATATAATAATTTGTTTCCTAAAAAAACTGAAAAAGTTTTGAACAGGTTAGATGATTCATGTAAGTAGAAAGTGACATTATATTGACTCTGTATATGTTTTTCTTCTTTTTTGATTAATGAGAGGATGAATGTAGGTGGGGGGGAAACACTCATTAATTTTTTAAAAATTAATTTCAAAAATAAGTAGAAAGTATTTTCATATCAAAATTCTTAGGAATAATATCAAAAAACCTATAAAATGACTTTTATTAAGAACTGAAAGAAAATAGAATTCAGGGAGAACATTTCAATGCCCTAGTCCTATAACTTGATTTTCCCCCTGTGTTCCAAGATAATGTCAACAGACCCAAGTTGTCTGGGATGTCTCTGTGTAGCCTATAATGCCTTAGAAAATCTAGTTTGGTTTGGGTCCATTTTAGGACCTATTATGCAATGATGACCTGAAGTCATCAGCTCTTGTTAGTTACATGTTTTTGTCTTATAACAGAGCTGGTCCTAGGATTTTTTAACTACAAGGCTAGAGGCAGAATCAAATAAAGTGGCTTCACTGCCTTGGGGAACACTCAAAATGAATTGGGGCAGAGACAACAAGAAAGGTCTTTCTGCCAGAAACTGAGCATTTCAAATGAAGTTGGGCTTCTACTGCTCTAGGGTGGCTACTGTTCTTGCTCTACTTACCTAGGTAATTATTTTCCTCCCTATAATATAACGTTTGCTATTTTCTCATACATATATGTTTCAGGCTCTTCAAACTGGTCATGAATAATTTTGTGGATATATAAATGGCTAAATCTAAAGAAGCATAATATTTCTAGTACTTCTAACTTCAATAATAAAAACAACATCACCAATAAAAGAATGTGGCAATAAAGACATCAAATATCTTTTGTCCACTAAGCTGATAGAAAGGAAAGATGGACAGAGGCCATAGAGGATCATTATTCGTTTTCTATGGTACGGTGGGAAGCCATTAAGATGGCTGATATAGAGCTCTCTTTCAAAAGAAGATTTAGATTCCCTGCAAAGGGAAAAAAAAACCAGTATAAATTCTTAAGAGACTTTAAATCTGAAACTTTCTTTGCAGCTACATCACTTGAAACCAAATCATTTGTTTTCCCCCTGTCTTGCACTCACCATCGGGTCAGAATTATTATTCCCAATGTGTAGAGATCGATTTGTCAAGTCAAATCCTCCAAAACTGCAGGTCCTCTGTAGAAAGGACAAGGTAGGGGTATAGGTTAAACATAGACAAGAAGGCAGAACAAACCCCACAGTAAATACATTTCCCAATTGCAGAACACCACTGAATCACAAATGGCTTTACGGGATGGTAGCTGGAATGAGGAATGATGAGAAACCTCATGATTCATGTGGTGAAGAAATCTAGTTCATCTTGCCCTTCTCACAGGACACTGAACCTTGCCCAGCTCCAGAGCTTCTTAAGTTCAGTATCTCTTTAATATGCTAACATCATCTGAATGGAGGAAAATCTCCATTGATTCCAAGTAGTAAGAATTCCAGTCCCTGGGCAACCAAATTTCAACATTCAATCCTGAACTACCCCCTCAGATTGGCCAAATGCAGTAATGGAAAATTTATGAATATTTACAGTAGTATCCAGAAACTTTGGCAGGGGCATTAGGGAAAACTGTAAACTTATTTTAAGAGACCAAAAACTCTAGTCTTCCTCAATTTACTATTTTTATCTTTTAAGAGACATTGACACCTAAAAAGAAGAAAAAGTAGGTGATATTTACAATGGTCCAATAACAGGATCATTACTTGCATATCCCAGTCAAAAGCCCTAAAAATATGAAGATCATGGAATCATAGTCCAACTCCTTTTGGTTTACAGATGAAAATACTAAGGACCAGAGAGGTGAACTAAATTGCCAGGTCATAAGGAAATAGCTATAATTTAATTAGTTATAACATTATTTCTCTCCTCAAAGCAAATAAGTTGAAACAACCTATCAATAAATGAAAGTCATATCTTTCTAGATGAAAAAATTAAAAAAAAAGATTTTTATGAAAATCATTATTATGGACAAGTCCCTTTAAGGTTAATTATAAAACACTTTTATCTTTAAAGCACAGGATCAAAACCACAGAACTTTGGAGCTGGAAGAGATTTGTGAGATCATCTTGTCCAACATCTCTTATAGCTCTTCAAATTGAGCAGAAGAGGAAACTTTTGAACTGCCTCTTGGGGAATGTCTTCAGTGAAATTGGTTACAGAGAAGTGATTCTACATTTCCTAAACTTGTTTTGTATTACATCCTCTTTTTCTAAGAAAAGACACCTAACTGTTCAGGAAAATGGAAAGAATACAATATTCTTGAGTGTGGGCAAAATGAGTAGTGGTTTAAAAGTCAAAAAAATACAACCACAGATATGTACTCAATACTTTTTCAGAGCATATGGCAATGATAGCATTCAGAAGGGAAAAAAAGTTTGCAGAAATACATAAAGATTCTTACCAATATGTCTCATATGAAGTAAATTAAAATTATGGAATTTTAAAATTTATTGAATTAAGCATTAATTTTTTTTGAGGGTCTGAAGCCTTCAGGTTAATTATGATGAGAACATTATCACACCTCTGGCAAAAAGTGAAAAGGAGGTCTATCTTTATTCAACAGTGAAAATAACCTAAATTGGATAAATAAGTTTAGGCATCTTTAGTCAGAGCTGGTGTCATTGGACTCTAAGGAATGTGACAAATTCTTGTGGCTTTGGGAAGTGTGAGATATGGAGAATGTGGCAGAATGGAGGTGCCAGAGTGACAAAACAGTTGTAGTGATTGGTATTTGCCACAGCAAATATGAGATTTTTGTCAAAGAAAATTTTACTTTCATGTTTTAGACTGATATATTTCTGTAAACACTCTGAGGGCTGATAACATAAATTCATTGACCTCGCTGTCACTTTCTTCCCTTCCCTTCCTAAGAAAATTAAATTTGGTCAATGTAAAGATCTCCCCCCCCTCCCAATTTTTTCAATTTGAATGAGAAGTTAGAGAAATAAAATTAATTTCAGAGCTAACATGACTGGGATATATCTGTTATAAAATGAGTTAAGGATACCATTTATGCAAAAAAGATTCAGCAAGTTACTTAATTAGGCAAATCATTATATAACTGAACCCAACAAGGCTAATCTTTGATATTAATTACACCCCCTCTAATTATATTGTAAAAAAAAAGACTTTCTTAACAATAGAAAAGTTATTTTCTTGAACTCTGGTGGTCTTTCCTTTGGCTTACTGCTTCCTAGAGACAGTATTGCTTACAGATGTCTCATCAGTTTATGGCTTTGAAAGATCCTGCTTTCACAACCAGAATACACTATTACAGACACCAGGACCTAGTATGTCATTTCTAATGCAAATGAAATAATTTCCAAAGAATCTGGGTTAAAATGATGACTGAAATAAATTAAAAGCTTATTTAAATTTTTATGGGTCTGGTTAGTATGAGTTATAATATCGCTTTTTTTCTTTTGCCCATCTTCTAATGACTAGCAAAGGAGACACTGATACCATTTAAATATATATTTGGGAAGAATCAAAGAATTAGTAAAAGGATTTTAGGCCTAACATTAAAACCACAAGTTAAAAGATGCAGTTTATTTTCAACTATAAAACACAATCTTCTTTCTCCTATTCTTAACTTAATAATGAGATAAGAAGCCTAGAATCAGCTTTGCCCTACAATACATCAGCCTAAGGTATGAAAACAAAATTGTCTTTGACAAAAATATCATCATATTTGATCTGTAAAATACCAAGTTTTTAAAAGCAGTCTTTGTTGAATAGAGAAAATAAGTATAGTACATATTTTATTAAAAAAAAGCAAAATCTGACAGAATCATATTTGGGATCTTACAAATAAATAATACCCTAGTTGATCATTTCTAACATTTAACTGTCTTTTCCTTATTATTCTGAAAATATTTAAGCCCATGGTTGAGGAGGGTTTTTCCATGGAATGGTCATGCAGTTGAAATGTTTAATTATTATGTGGGAAAAAAACCAAAAAACTTGACAAGATTTTCAAATTTCATGCATGTTTGTACCATCAAAACCAAAATTAAATGATTAAATTAAAGGCAAGACAGGTGACCACTTCCACTGAAAACAAAGGCATTGTCATTGCCCTGAGGTTGCAATAAGCATATCTGGCATTGGAAAAGATAGGAAATTCAAGGTTGAAAAATCACTGGAGGCTTTGGAGCAAGAAAGGAGAAGTATATGAAATGGTGAATGTCATGGATTCCTTAAAAGAAGCTGTAAAGAATATGAACTTGTGCCTTCTCTTCGGGGGAAAAAATAAGAGGGGCCCACTAGCATTTCTTTAACTAACCAAAACACAAAATGTCATTCTTCCTTACTCCATTACTAATTTGTCAACAAAATTATCATCCAGAACCATCCCACACAACCCAATTATTTAGCCTCCACTGGTATTGTTGGTTTAGAAAGTTGAAACTGAAGTGCCAAGAAGTGAAGTCCAAAGTCAGAGTAGTGTTCAGCAACATAAGAAAGATGTGAACCCAGATCCTCAGACTCCAGAGTCATTGCTCTTTCCTCTGTGGGCTATTCTCCAAGATGTCCATTTCGATATTAGGGAAGATTCAATCAATGAACAGATATTAATGACCATCAGGGAGAGTTTCTTGAGGAATAATACCTTTTCTCATGACAAAGTTACAGAATAGGCTCAAATTATTTATTCTGGGTACAAGTTGTCATTAATGGAGAAGAGTTATATTATATATAATCTTTTTTTCATTTTAAAAAAGGTTGATGGGAAATCTACAAGAAGTGGTAGTATATGAAGAAAGAATAGGGACCCAACTGTTATTGGTTATTTGTTTTTCCTTCCCCTATTAGAATTTGAATTGTATTCATTCATTTATTCAGTAAACATTTCTTTAAAAGTGCTAACTCTAGGCCATAACTGTGTTAAGTAAGCTATGGAGTACAAAGATAGACAAAAGACAGTCCCTGATTTGTTGTGGGTCTCACAGTCAAATGGAGGAGACAACATACTAACAAACTATGTATGGGCTAGATTGGAAATAATCAATAAAGGGAAAGCATTTTATAAATAAAGGGAAAGAACTTTAGCTGAGATGGGAAGGAAGTCATATAACCTGGATATGTGAGTAAATGGACAGTGTAGAAAGAGTCACAGAATTTTTAAACTTGTCAGAATTTTAGAGATCTAAATTCTTAATTTTTATGGATGAAAAATGAAGCAACTGAAGTCCAGCGTTACAAGTCAATTGCCACAAAAAAGCCAGGACAGGAATGCTAAAAATAAATGTAAAAGTCTCTCAGCATAATTAGAGGTAGGATAGCATAGAAAATAGAGTGTCCATCTTTGAGTTTCATATTCTAGTTATGTGACTCAGGTCAGGTCACTTGGGCTTCTCAATAGTCCCAAATTCTAAAACTCTAGGTCTTTAAGACTACTGGGGTAGATCTCCTAATTGGGAGTTCTCTATATGAATGAAATCAAATGCACATCAACTTAACTGTGTAATTCTCTGAAATAATACACTGTGGTACAGTGGAAAGGGCTCTGAATTTGGAGACAGTTGAACTGGGTTAAAATTCTGGGTTCTTCCCTTTGCTACCTTACACAAATCATACCTCAGTATTTTAAAGAGTTTGGTTTTAATGATCTCTACAGATCATTCTCTACAGCAGAGAACACAAAATCCAATGATACACAATCTGCTAGCTTCAAATAATTTTTTTTACCATCCTCAGAAGACTTCAAAATCTAGATGAGGACAGAGATTTTTAACTAAATTTATTTTTCCTTTATGAGAAACTCTAAGAAAACTAGATAGACTAAATGGAGCCTAGAATCCTTGCTTTTATTATTTACCTTTATTTTCCTTCTCCTTAAAATAACACGTTTAAATGTTCTTTTTAAGTGAAAGCTTTCTCAGTGTTCATTTCCTCTGATTTACTAGACTCAAGCATCTTTGTAAAAAATAAAATTTAAAAAAACTCAATTTTACAACTTTTCCTTTTTTTAATTGTTGTATAATGATGACATCAAGTCTAACGACATCAAGTTTCAAAGCAAAAACACTTACCCAGAAAGAATCAGAAATGCAAATGGTGATTGGAATTCCCTCCCTGGATCTCTAAAATCTATGTTCAGCTTTTATTTAAAAACCTTAACAACCTAGGCATTAAAAACTCAAAGGAGAAAACTATCACTAAATGAAAGGGAAGGTAAATAAGATGTTCTGAGGGGATGGTAGAATGGACCCAGACATGAAGGGATGAAAGAGAGAAGAAAGGAAGAGGAAAAAATAGCCGGATGAGATTCCAAGGTATTTCACTGCAACCTCACAGGCATTCCAAGGCCATCTTAATGACTCACAGACTTCTGGTGGATTCTCAAGAGAACCCGTTTAGTACAGCGGTCCACCGTGGCTGCCCATTTTCTGTGGGCTTCTTCTTCTTCCTCGATCAAGCACCGCCTGAGGTCCTGCTTGTCGGCTTTGCTTAGGGTCCTGTCCGTGACAGGCCGCACCAGCTGGGTCAGGTTGAGGTGGCTATAGAGGCTCCGCTCCACCACATAGGTGATATTGAACTCGCTGACCGAGGTGCGTCCCCGCAGCCTTCTGCTGGGGAAGCCGCAGCCGCCTCCCCCTTTGGGCTTCTGCCGCAGCAGTTGCAGGTCGCAAGTGGTAGCGCTGAGGCCCTTTCTAGAGGGGCGCTGGCAGAGAAAAGCTCGGGAACAGGAATAATTAGTATCCATTTTCTTCAACCGGATTTGCTTTCGGACACTCTGGACCTCCTCCAGGGACACCAGAAGGTGATGCTTATGCCGATTACTGTCATAAAAGCAGACACTTTCCGTACTTACCCCATGACTCAAGGAGCCGAGACCTTTCTTCATCTCCCCCTCGGTGAGGGAGCGGCAGACCTTCTGGGTCTTCTCTTCCTCCGGGTAGGAGAAAAATGTCCCCATCTTTTTCGGAGGCTTTATCAGGCCACGGCCATCTCCTTTGCTGAAGGTTTTAACCAGCTTTCGACCCGCACCCCAGGTGTCCAGGCTACTGGATGAAGGAGAGGTGGGAAAGGAATCCGAGTCGTCCTCTGGTGTTTTCTCGATGGAGCCATCGAAGTAGAAAGGCTTCTTGTGAACTCCAGAGTAGAGAGCTGATCTTTCATCGAGGACTGGGGAGCTGGCAATCGGATGATCCTCCACACCTGGATGGGGAACAAAACAACATGCATGATCTACATACTTTTTACAAATACACCTTCTGGATTCATTATCATTTCTATTATTTTCTTGTTGTATCTGCCATTAGAATGTAAGCTCCTTGAAGGCAGAGACTATTTTTGTCTTTGTATCTTAACACAGACTCTTATTAAAGTACTTAATAAGTGACTTTCTGCCCACTGACTACTGACTCTTTTAAGAATTGAATTTTAAATAGCTAGCTAAGCTTCTGACTCAAATTCTCTCTCTTGCACTCCCATCTCTTTCACCTATACCTCAACATACCTCGAAAGTAAAGAATATAACCTCATCATGTAATCAAATGTATGGATGTACATAAAGCTTTGTTTGGTCACAGAAGTTTAGTCATATTTTACCCCTTTAAATAGTTTAAATCTGGTCCTTTCTATGGAACTAAAATACAGTCCAATTAAAAATTGTCATTTGTAATTTACAAAGCTAGCCATTATCAACTTATTGCTTAGTATTTTAAGATAATTTCCCTTCCTTGCTATTTTAAAGCTTCATTTTCAAAAGGTTATGCTTGTAATCAATTTTCTTCCTAAATCATCCTTTGCTCCATTCTATGTTCATTCCAATTGGCTTCTGTATGGTGACTGATGCTGGATTTTTATTAGTGTGTTTGAGGTCTGGGTAGCTAAATCCCTAAGTAGGGGGAATTTTAGTGGAGAGCACTATAAAGGTTTATATTTTGTAAATGCAATTAATAAACAGTCCATAGCTGACAAGTTAAACACACAGTAGCCAAAGATCCTAGTCAAACTTTCCCATCAATTTCAGTGAAGTCACTGTCAGGAAAACATTCAGGGCACTGACGTGCAAGCAGATACATCCAACATTCTATCTGATTTCAAGGATTCTAGCTTGTATCCCTGCCCTAAGTGTTCACCAATGCCAGGTATCTAGTTAAGCTACATGGAACCCCCATGGAAAGGTCTGGACTTGTTGGCAGGGAGGGATGGGGGTGTGGGTTCACTTGAGTCCTTTCCTGTGAGTCTTATTTGAACAGATGTAAGAAAAGAAGTAGGTCAAATTGTGGGTGTACCGAGCCTGGCTGTGTCCCTCTAATTACACGAAGGAAATTTTCTAACACCACAGCTTTCCAGCTGAATTTTTAAAGAGGAAAAAAGTAAAAAACTTCTTGGAACAGAGGGATGGCACTAAATATAACAGCTGGGAGAAGGATTTTGGTGAGAAACTAGATGTGGGAGATAAAAGTGAGAAGCTTTCATTGGAGATGAGTGACCAAATAAAGACTTTAATTGTTAAAAAGTCTTTTTTTCTAAATTTTATATAATAAAATTTTAGCCTAAGAATATGAAACAAGAGAAAATGTCACCATAGAATGCAACAAAAAGAACTCTTATAATAAGTTAAAGCTAAAAGAGATTATCAAAGTATGCACACATAAAGTCAAAAGCTCTTGCCTACCTAGAGCCCAGTTCCATTTACCATAAGAATTGTTTGGATCAATGGGATTGATTTTTAGCAACTTTGGTTTTCTGCAAATCTCAGGACCCCTTTAACCAAGCCTCAGTTTTGAAACTTCTTGGTGTAATGGGAAATAGCTCCTCCAAGGGCTATTATCCAAATGATTCCATGGAAATGGATCCCAGTACAGTTTCCTGGTACAATGAGAGCCCCAAACTAAAGAGTTTAAAATTAGTCTTCTGAATTTTCCAAACTAGGAAGGACAATGTACACTTTACATTTGCTCAACTAATTGTTGAAACAGAGTGTCAATAAACCTCAGGGTCCCAGCCTTACATTATGACAAGTATATTTGTATATTATTCTCAAGTACTCCAATGTAAACCATACTGATCAATCTACAACTCCATTGCAAGAGATATCTCTTGCCTCCAGGCTTTTTATATAGACTTTCCCCATGGCCAGTCTCTTGGAATCCTTAGCATCCTTCAAGGCTCAGTTTCAATACCAACAAGAACCTCCTGATGTCCCAGAGATCTCCCCTAAAAAGTTAATTCATACATACATACATACAAAATATATATAATACATATATGTATATATAAATATTGCATGAAATTATATGTTTTATTCCCCTTCTGTTCCCAAAATAAGGGAAGGGATTGCCTCATTTTTTTTCTTTGAAAAAGTGTTCAAAGCAGTTCCTGTTTCATAGTAGTATTACCTTACAGACCCTGCCTGGACCTTTGGAGATCACCCTTATCCCCAAGAAGTTAATTCATTCAGTTTTGAAACTAAGTTCTCAAAATGAATTAACTTGAATGATGGGTGTGAGAAAGTTTTGAAAATCCATTTTATTGTTAGCCCAAAGACTATGTTTTACTACTCAGTCATACAGAAAAAAACAAACAAAAAAAAAGAGTTTAGCAAGTATGAGCATTTTACTGTCTGTTTGGACTTGCAATGTCCTTTTATCCCCTCCCCTCCCTCTCCCCACAACCCCAACAATTTCTATCACTTGTTCTGTCTCTAGGAGCAGTCATCAACCTTACCTTTGTTAATGGATATGGGTACAACTGAATACTACATAGTTCTACTCAATCCCAATAACTCCCCCCAACCAAAATATCTCTGGATCCTAATCTTCTATTTGTGCTGCATTCCTCAACTCCACTCTAGAGTCTGACTCCAACATTCACTGGCTGCCTTCTTACCTGGAATTTCCTTCCATTCTTACAGCTCCCTCCTTCTACTGGATTCTCCCAAAAGTTCTGTTTTGAGGAATTTCCCAGGTCAGTCATCCTTTACTACTTTCCTTACTCTGCTCATGATTTTCTGCACTTCATCACTAACCCCCCCCCACTAAACCCTACCTTGCTTTTTTAGCTCCCTTTTATAAGTTTTCTTCCTTCACTTGAAGGCATGAACTCTTTCTTTTTTATATTTGTATCTTCAGGTCTCAATATAGTATCTGGCTAAACATAGAATAAACACAGTAAATACTTAATAAATGCTTATTGACTTGACTACAGTTCAAATTCTTTGAGGACAGGGATGGGCTCCCTTTTGTGTTTGTATACCTAAGTGATGGCACCTAATCAATGGTGGTTCACTGATTCCTTTCAGGAAATAAAAACTGAAGGAATAAATTTGATTTTTTTTGGTAATAGTAAATGCAATCAAAATTCTTTTCCAGGAAATGAAGCCTGGAGAACTAATGATTTTAGCCAGCTGTGAAGAGACAAGCCGGAATCTTAGGGATCAAAATAGGATTAAAACTGCTATTTATAGGAAGGTGAATTGGTTTGGATTTAACTTAGTCTAAAAGGGTCAAAGGGACATGGAGTAGCCAGGTGGGTGATAGATGTCTACTAAAGACCTATTCTTCTTCTCTCCAGAGATTCCAAGAGTGAAATCAAGGCTTCTCTAGTCATAGGATTACATCATCCCATGCTGATTGATTCTGAAATCAGATGGCAGGCATATGTATATGTCATATGTGACTTCTATTTCCAGAAATTCATAATTTGGTAAGTCAATCTGGCAACCATAACCAAAGACAGCCATATTGGCTTGTTTCACATATATAGGTTCTCTGCCCCTAAATGACCTCTTGCCTGAAATTTTACCATCAGGACAATCAGGCATCTTTATTATTCCTATCTGTCTCATTATTTTAAAATACAAATATACTTTAAAAGGAATAACTCATTAATTAGATACAATCATTAACATCACAATGAAAACTAATTTATCAGGCTACCTTCTTATAAAACTAGATGGCCTACAACCCTCGTGAACCAAATCCTATCTGATAGAATAATAAAAAAAAAGAAATATATATATATAAAAGACTAGAAGAGGGTGGCAGCAGAAAAGCATAAAAACAACAGAAATAGGAGGTGATATTTCATAATATCATCTGTGACCCAGAAACTTCTGGGGATCAACCATAACTGTTACCTTGGGAGTACCAAAAAATCAGAGATTTCAAAGCACTCAAACCCTACATCACTTCCTTTTGCCCTGGACACCCACGCTGACCAAAATTAGACATTCAGCAACTCTTCAAAGACTTTCAAGGACTTTCTCCACCTACTCTCATCATAACCTGCCCATTACTATGTAGAGCAATCTTAGAGATTTGTCTCTACTAGCTCAGGCAGGTTAGTGATTTGTCTGTAATCACACAGCTACTAAATATCAGAGACAACATTTGAGCCCAGTTCTTCTTGACTCTAGCATGATGTATCTATCATCATCATCATCATCATCATCATCATCATCTATCATCTTTAGGAGTCAGAAGACCTAGGTTTCATTCTCTGTTCAATCAATTATTAACTGGGGAATACAGAGCAAGTAACTTAAGCCCTCAGAGACTTAGTTTTCTTTATCAATAAAATGAGAGGCTTGACCTAGGTGACCACCATTTGGAAGTCCATGTTCTGGATTTAAGCTAATTCTGAACCCAATACATATAACAAATTAAATGGATGTTCCTCTAGCAATAATCAATATCAGTATTAGGATTCCTTACTGTTTTGGTAAATTCATGCTTTAAAAGAACTCTTTTTAAGCTGCCAAGAAACCTTGCATGTACATCTATGATACAAGGGTAAAATTCAAGACTTTCTGTCAGAGCCTTTCTCATGGTTCTTTATATCACTGTGACCCCCTTCTCTTTCTTGATTACGTGGCCCTTGGCCTAGGCTGAGACTCCTCTACAGTACCACTGCTGCAACAAGGCTCCTTTGAAAGATACCTGGGATCTCTCCTCATCAATCTAATGGAATAAAGAGCCAGACTCCAATAGTTCCATGGGTCCCTTGTCACAATATGGATTGAAAAGGCAGCTTTGAGCTCACATTAATAATAGCTATTGCATTTGAACAATTTTCATCAATAAAGAACAGGGGAAGGAGCAAGTTCGTCATTTGCCTTTTAAACCAAACTTAACTCTTTATGTACAGTTTTTCTCTTCTCCCCATTTTACCTTTAAGAAACATTCTGTTTACCCCAGTTAATTTATGCTCAACAGTATATTGAAGGCAAAACCAAAAAAGTTAGATACATAAAAGCAGTCTGAAGCTTAGGAATATTCCCTTGCATTATAATGTAAACAGTTCCACCTGGCTATCAGAATAATACCTGTCATAGTGCTGATAGTTAAGGATATATTGAGAAGCCATAAATGACACTTAGACCTGCCTCTATAGCTAAAATCTACATTGGGTCTGAAGTAACAGGATTTAAAATAAGAATTAAAACGAAATCAATTTAAAAAATTGCTCTATATTTCTGAACCTGTCCATAAAAACAAATAATCTCTCTCTCTCTCTCTCTCTCTCTCTCTCTCTCTCTCTCTCTCTCTCTCTCTCTCTCTCTCTCTCTCTCTCTCTCTCTCTCCCCCCCCATGCACTTCCTCCCATATCCCTCCTCTCTTTCTGTCTCTTCCTTCTTTCCCTTTCAAAATATCTCTGGGGAATTTGAACCAAAACAGTCAACAGGAAGTCCTTATCCTATCCAGTAAGTGGAAATTCCTTTTTCTCCTCACTAGAACTTAAGTTTATGCAATGAAAAGCCTCACAAAGAAAAGGAAAACCATCAATGGACCCTAGTTTGCCTCCTCACCAATCAAAGCCTTGAGTATCATATTTTAACAAGTGAGGCACTCAAACTAAAGGACCTCAGTAACCAATCAACTTATTCACAGAACCTTCTCTCAATAAGAAACTTTCTCATATGACATCATTTTTTAAAAAGTCTCACAAAGTCACAAGCCCTATAAATGCACACCAGTAACACAAAGAATCTTAAGAGCAGGGCTGAAACTGCCATAATCAAGCTTCAAATTATACTAATTACAATGATAGAAATTATTATTTCCTTAACTACTGATTTTTTTATCCTAATAACTCAATGGGACAATAGGATCCCATTAAAGATCCATTAAAATTTCATGTCCTTAAAAGACCCATTTAGCTTAAGCCTGAACTTGTTTACTGGTCTTGCAAAAAAAGAAAGAGAGAAAGAAAAAGAAAAAAAATGAGAAACCCACAAATCACACAGGAAAAAATCTGAAGAGGCACTAAAGATACTCCAATTATGTTGCCAGCTAAAATTATTGCTCAAGATATGTCTGTCAAAGTAAGATCTGAGTTCAGTGGGTAGGAGTCATGGCCCATTCTTTTTTCTTTATGGTGTGTCTAACTCAATTTTGACACAATACATTATGAAAGAGCAATATGAAAAAATAGGAAAAATAGGGGGGAAAAATGACCGTAGTGCCAAACTTGACCACAACTCTTAAAAACAGAGATAGTAAAGCATCATTGTAGAAGACCCTGCTCCCTTTTGCCACTATCAAACTATATGGGTACCCTAAAAATTATTTGATCTTATGGGATGCCTGGATGGATTATTTTTAGAACACTGCCTTAGTAACTTATAGACACACTTCTTTCTGTTACCCAGAGTTTCTATTTGAAAGCAGCCCTTTAAATTTAAAATCTGATTTTCTTTGGAATAACTAGGGTATAGTTGGCTTTTTACCTTCAGTGCTGGGTTTTTTCATTTCTTCCACCCTAATGAGTTTCTTTCTGACTCTTCGAGTAGAGTTTACCAGCTTGTGTAACCTCTTAAACTTCACCGACTCCTCTGTTTCCTCATCCGATTGTTCTCTTGACTGGCAAAGAAACAAAGGAAAAGTTAATCAAATAATTGCTTCATGGCTTAATCCCATTTGATCCCCACTTCACCACCCATCTGAAGTTAGACAATTTGAGATGGAATCTGGTACCCAAGTTAAAGGTTTCTTCTTAAAAAAAAGTTGACTGACTTCACAGAGTTGCACCTACCATCTTAACGATTAGTTCAGTGTAAATCAGGTCCTATACCCCCAAATACACATTCTTGACCTCAGATTGAGTTTCATGTATTTGATCTCAACTATTTTCATGTCCGTTTTAGTGTAACTCGGGCAGGACTCTCCTCTCCAGGGCTCTTCTTGTAATTCCAGTTAGGCTGTTGTGGTTTGGGTCAGGCACTCATCTGTCTAGCCCGTCAGAACTAGCTGCTGAGCGTGGTCACCAACTACTTCTCTCCAACCGAAAATCTGTTGACTTTTTCCAGTCCTCCCCGAAAATCAAAACCAGCCGGGCAGGAAGGAGGAAGAGATGCGAAAGCCCTTGTATCCCATCTGTGAGGAACAACACCCTGCCACATTGCAGGCAGCCCTCGTCCCTCTCCAGCCCCTTTCTGAAGGCTAGCATGAGGACAGACCCAGCATTCCTCTGACAATGACCAAGGGAAAATTCTGACCTTTTCCAGCTATACAGTACAGTCCATATTCCCCAGCATCCCATTTCGTTTCGCATCGGATCAAGTATGCTCAGTCCCAGCTGTTTTCCCTCAAGTATCAAACATTACAGAGACAAAAAAAATTCACTCTCCAGCAGCAGTGACACAAGCTAAAACAATCCTTTCCTTGTGAACGGGCTGAGGGCTTCATTTTCGAGCCAGCTCCCACATTCAATATGTTATTTCCTCTGTTCTATCTGCTCAGAAAGCTTAGGAAAAAAAGAAAGGAGTTTCCCTTAAAATGACAGCAAAGCACTGGCCCTGGTACATGAGAGCATTCCAAGGGAGGAAAGGCAGAGCACAGCTGGACCAAAGCACGCAAGCACAAGCTACCTCACTGGCTTTGCCTGGGCTCCAGCCCACCTAATCCTGTACATCCT
The DNA here is from genome assembly GCF_037893015.1 of Macrotis lagotis. NCBI lineage: Eukaryota > Metazoa > Chordata > Mammalia > Peramelemorphia > Peramelidae > Macrotis > Macrotis lagotis. The sequence continues at coordinate 162,796,475 of NC_133662.1, read as the reverse complement.
CCCCAAGCTGGCATCTTGATTCCACTTTCTTGCAAATAACTCTTTCAACTCTTGGTTTACTATTTAAGCGTGCTGGGGGCACACACACACACACACACACACACACACACACACACAATTTTTAAAAATACAGTCTAAGTAGGCAGTGAAAACCTGTTATCACAAGTCTAACAATGACAAAGACAAGCAGCAATTGATAAAGAATGGCCTGGGAGAAGAAGAATGAAACATCTGTAAAGAAAGGGTAGTTATTTCATTTTCATTCAAAGGAATAAATCCCTTCTGACAATTAATCAATCATCATATTTATTGAGAGGATTCCAACTATGAACAAACCACTGGTCTGGGAATGGAACTAGGTCTTTGATGGTTTATTTTGACCTCACTTTCTGATCAGTGAAATGGGTGCATTTTGGATTACTACCAACCTCATGACTGAGACTGAATTAGAATTCTCTTTTATAGCCAATAGGTTCAACTTCTTCAAAGTTTCTCACAAGCAGTAACACTGACTAGCTTGGTTTCATATTTTATTTCCCTTACTCATGCCGGCTGAATTTGTTGCTGGGGAATGAAGTGGCCACAAAATGGTTAAGTGGGGGGGGGGGATCAGTGATTAACTATAATCTGAGTAATCAGCTCCCATAAAGATTTGGAATTGCTTCTATCTCTTACTTTAAATTCTTCTGGCAAAAGCCCATTTTGAAGCAAGAGGAGTAAGTACGTGGCCCAGTGGATAGAATGCCAGGACCATCAGTTGGAAAGATTTATCTTCTTTCTGAACCCAAATCTGTCCTTAGACACTGACTAGCTATGTGACTCAGGAAAGTTACTTAGCCCTGTTTGCCTCAGTTTCTCATCTGCCAGATATCTACAGAGGTAAATGGCAAACCATTGTACCATCTTTGCCAAGAAAATCTCAAATGGGGTCATGAAGAATTGGACAGGACTTGAAAATTGACTAAACAACCATATATGCACTCTCCAGGCATTCTTTTCTTTTAACTACAGAACAAAAATTAAGCTCTTCCTTTTTATAGAAAGGCTCAGAATTATAAACTCCCAAATCTAGAAATATTATGTGATTTAAAATAATATACATTTACTTATTTGGGAAAAGTATGTGAACTAGGTTTATCATATCTATTCAAAGTGAATTGGCAGTAATTTGTTTCAAATCAAGACAAAGTCATTGATAATTCAAGATACTTACTGATGTGAGAGTACTTGTGATCTAGGTTTTGGCAAGGTGAAACAACAAAGGCAAAAAGCAATGAGAAGTAGAAAGTTACAGAAACAATCTTCAGTTCTCGACACAAAGGGTAGAATGGCATGCCATCACAGCAAAGCTTCCAGAGGAGAAATCAAATATAGTTAAACCATGACAACAGATTGAATGGTGATGGCTGTTCTGAGGGCCTTAGTTTCCTACGCCCAGTTTCATTTTGTTGGAAAATAATATATTCCAGGTACTTGTTAATTGCTTTCACATGCTTCATCTATTTTTGAGAAACTTGAGCTCTTTAGGACTTTGAACCAGTGCTATTTTTACTTTCTTAGGAAAAGAAGGTTCTGAAGGTGTATGGCATACCAAGTCTCAACTCAAGGCAGTCAAGAACTTTCTGTTGGAAACTAAACAAGATAGATCCAGCTGGAAATGCTCATTATGGAGCAGCTTTCCTGCTAGCCAAGAGATTAAAAATGCTAAATGAAAGCAAAGTCATTTGAGGGGTGGGAAGAGAGAGGCTTATTTCTGGAAAGGTCTCTCTTGACAGCTTACAAGTCACTTTGGCTCCAAAATAAATCTGAGGGATGCTCTTTATTGGGAAGGTGATGACTTCTCACTTCCTCCGAAGTTAAAAAAAATTTGGTCTCAGAGAACAAATGTTTGATAAAAAAAAACAGTTTTAGAGGTTACTTTTGCAGAAAGACAGGAATAAATAAAATAAAGGAAGAGAAGAAAGAAAAACAAAGGAAGAAATAGAAGAAAATGATTTCCCCAGCAGCTCCAACATTAAGACCATCCTATTAGCATTTATTAAATACCTACCACATACAAAACTACTCCACTTAGAACTGAAGTGATATAAATATAGCTAAGACCAAATCTCTAAGTTAAGTCTACAGTTGATCTTTTCCATTGAAGAGATAATTATATTTCCCTAAAATCATGTTTTTTTGGTCATTTTGCAATTGTGTCTAATCTTTGTGACTCCATTTGGGATTTTCTTGGCAAAGATACTGGAGCAATTTACCATTTCTTTCTCAAAATCATTTTACAGAAGAGGAAACTAAGGCAGACAGGGACTAAGTCCTTTGCTCAGTCATAAGATTAGTTAGGTGTCTGAGGTGAGATTGGAGCTCAGGAAGATGAATCTTCCTGACTCCAGGTTGAGTACTATAATCACTATGCCATCTAACTGCCCCAATTGCTTCAAAATGAGCTTCTGCCAGAAGGATATAACAGCTATTTTCAAACCAGTGCCTATTTCCCATTGGGCTTCCTAACTTAGGAAATATAGGACCCAGACTGGGAAAAAAAATGTGTTTAGAAAAGACCCACTAAAAACTTCCTGGAACTTTTTAGGGAATAAGAGAAAATCTGCAAAGGATAATGAATGACTTCCTGTTGGAAAAGTCTCACAAGAGTTGGAAAAGAACAATGCTTAAATAACTGTATGCAAAATGTGCAGATGCATATTACATATGCGCACATGTAAATTTTTGCACATGCAAATTTCAAAACTGTAACTGTAACTCTTGGGAGGTCAAGTTAATACTCACTCTGTAAAGACTTGACAAAATGAAATCAAGGTTACTGAATTACCATGAATTTTGCCATTGTTCGATTATTCCTAATCTGTGGAAGTTCAGCATCATCCCCCTACTTCTTGTCTCAAGGAGCAACTTGCCCATGCTAAGTGATGAGAAAAAATGGATTTACAGCACTGTAAATAGAAACATAACTCCTTTCCAGCTTTGCTGCTGCAGATTTTTCCACCAGAAAGCCCATATGGCTCAACTTTTAATTATTTTGGCTAATACTATATGTAGTAATTCTGTGGTGAATGCTTAAGTGTTTCATTTCTAGTTTCCATAGCAACATTACATCAGATTGCAGACAGCTGGCTCCACAGTTTTAAACCATAACAAATTGACCAAGCCAATACACAAAACTAGTTGCTTTAAAGAGATAGCACGCCATTCTAGGGGCCAGGGCGTTGAATGAGGAACCTAAGGGGCCGATTTGGCAGGCAGAGGAGGGCGGGGCCTCCTTCCTTCTCAGCTTCATTTGGAACAAGTGCATCCTTGACACATCTGCAATGTTCTAATAGCAAAGACATTGAGCCAGCTTGGAGAACTTTTTTTTATTACACAACCACATAAAGGACTACAGGGAAACAGGAACCAAATTAACAGCATCTGTAAAGGCTGAGGTTGGGAGGACAGAGTAAACTAAAAGTGGTCCCATCCCCCTAACTGCTCAGCTCTGGCCTGTTGCTGCCCGGCTGGTAAGTGTCTTCACTCCAAGTGATGTTAAATGATTCCTGCAACCACTATGCCACAGAAAATGCATTCTTCAACACTATGGGCACAGCAGCTCCACTACTGTATATATAGAGAATGCTTTATAACAGATGTGGAAATGACCCTGCAAGTAGCAACTCGTGAACCTCCGGAGAACTGCCATGACAGACGGGGACCACAAGGCTATCCTTGGCTGAAATGTAACTTTTGAGCTTGCTAACCTTCCTCCAAGAAAAAGGAGTGCCACTTGTAATGTATAGTCAAATTACCTTAATCTCTAGGTCCCAGAAAGAAAAAAAAATGATGAAAACAAAGTTCTTAACTTGACCTCTGTGAACTCGTTTTGTAAAAAAAAAAAATTTGATAACAAGATAATTGATTCTTTCAATATAATTCATAGCCTCTTGTAATTTTATGTTATATTTTATACCTCTAAAAAAGCAATTTTCTGAAAGGGAGATCTAGGGACTTCATTAAATTGTCAACAGGATCCACAGAACCAACTAACTAAATAAATAAATGAAAGAAAACAAAAGAAAAGAAAAAGAAAAAAGTTTAGAACTGAACTAAACATATTGCTAACAACTTTTAAATCTGACAATTACTTTCAACAGCAATTTTTTTTAAAAAAGGGAAATACTGCAAATCAAATAGAGGCTTCAAAAACTTGGATAAATTTTAATAAGCAATCGAGCAACTAACATTTTTAAGTGCCAGACAGTTTGCTAGGGCTAGGGCTAGAAAGGCAAAAGGAAGTTCTAAGAAATAAAATTAATTTACAATTTTAGTCAAAATCCAAGTCTAAAGCCTAATCTTTCTGTGCCTCCAAGGTTCAGATGCCTTTGCCAGTTTCATTTTCATATGCATTCTCTCTCTCTCTCCTCAAAATAATAACCAACAACAACAATATCCCCAACTATACCCCAAATACTCCAATGTCTATTAGGGAAAGAAGATGAAGATGGAGGAAACTGGAGACAAGTACAATTCCCAGAAAAATAATAATAAAAGAGAATGGGGGAAAGGAAAAAAGAAGGCTTAAGGGAAAGCAATCGGGAAGCTTTTTCTCTCCCAGAGATAAGAAGTGAATCTTTTCATTTCATGCAAGACAATTAAAGACTTACCGGTTTAGGCATTTAGTAGGCCTGAGGCACAAATCTGGAAATCAGCCCCACTCCCCCCACCCCCCTCCCCAAATCCTAGGATTTTCTTACTTTCTGTTCTGTCAGGTCCCAATCTCAAATAGAAGATTAGGCACTTGGTGAACCTGCCTCTCTCACAAATTACATTATCAAATAGGTTCCTAGTGACACTGTCTTAGATGAAGAAAGAAAAAAAAGGGGGGGGGGGGGAGAAAAAAAGATCCTAAGTTCAATTAGCTTCTTTCTGTTCCCTGACTGATTCCCCAGTTACTTGCTAGCTGCATAACTTTTAAGAAAGGCATAAGTCATCAGCTCTAAGCAAATCTTCTATTCACCACAAGGAAAAAAGGGGGTGTTGTAGATGGCAAACAATCCCTGTTTTCACTGACTAAGGCTCAATGACCTCTTGCTGGCCTCCAGTTCCTTAATTACTGTCTATGGAATTTCAGTAAAAGAAAAGAAGAAGAAATAGAGAATGCGTGTGGATCCAGGATTAGGACTGACTCAAAAAAAAAAAAAAGATTGTGAGGCCAGAACATAGAGGAAATACAGCCCAGTTTTAAAAAAAAGACCCCCCCCCCTTCAAACATTCTTTCAAAGAACCCCTAGTAAAGGAGTCACCACTATTGAAAATAGCTTTCTAGGTTATTTTTGAGAGGGCCAAAATGAAAACTTATGATTTTGGTTTCCCTGAGAGGCTGTTGTTGCTTTTTCCATACCTTTCCCTACACCTCCACACTCTTACCCACACTTTCTGTTTTAACTACTCTAAAAAAATAACTTAGGTGGTTTAACTTCCTTTGGTGCCCTGGACACTCTCTAATTGTTCTGATCATAATTTTAACCCGGCTGAGCTCTGTTTCCATGATGAAGCATACAGATGAAGCCTGTGTCACAAGACAGTTCATTTTCTCAAAGGTCCCCAAGGGAGACCTAGGCACATGCTGTTATTTTAACAGAAATGATATAAACAAGACAGTGCTGAACTTTCCCCAGTAAAACTCACATAAAAATCTTCCTGATTTTAATCAGTCAAAAAGCATTTAAAAGATTTCTAGTGACTTTTTAAGACCTTTCAGTTAGGCAGGTAATTTATCCCACTTGTGAAGGGATATGTAACTGCTAACTGCAAACAGCTCTCTTATAATCCTGTATTCATCACTCCTGATTTACTCTCTGGGGTGCCATACAACAAAAAATTCTGAGTTTGCATTGTACTTACTGGTAGAGTCTCAGGTAATGTTTTGCAAGTTTTTAAGCAATCCTGGTTATGAGTAATCATTGCATCCATTCTATCTAGCCCCACAATTAGATAGATAGCTAGATAGCTAGCTACAACAGACAGACTATTAAATGTTTACTATATGTCAGAAACCATCCCAAAGCTTATCATTGTAGGTAAGACTATCTGCTTTGAGACACTGTTGAAAACTCCTGTGCTAAGTAAATGACCAAAGTATTTAACAATCAGTTTTCAAACAAGTTCTAGGTTAGGGTTTCTTCATCTTTTTTTGTGTGTGTGTGTGTGTGTGTGTGTGTGTGTGTGTGTGTGTGTGTGTGATGGACCCCTTTGGTAGTCTGATGAGCCCTATCAGGTTCCTTTTCAGGATGTTTTTAAATGCATTAAATAAAATATATAGATCAGATGTAAGGTGTACACCTCTGTGGAGCTGATGAATCTCTCGAGTCTGAAAGTTCCTACACTGACAGTTACTAATATGGTAAATTCTCATGAGCAGATGGTCAAAAAAATAGAAATTTGAAAACTTTTGTCCAAGTCTGCAGATGGATCAGGTCCATGAGTTGATGTTGCACTTCTAGTCTTTTTTTAATAAAGAAGACTCATTCTCATTGAAGCTTTCTGTCCTTTGGAAGTTGTGGGTCAGAAATAGAACATAGGATAGGTTATTGGACTTAATGTTGGGAAGACTAGACTTGGAGTTTATAGCAACCATATATTATTTTGTATCAATCAAAATAAAATATGTAGTAATACTATGAAAATCAAATTATATTGAAATGCAATTATCAAAATATTAAAAATATTTCATGAACCTCTAATTAAGAATCCCTAAATATTTGAGGGGTTTTTTTGCAAGATAAAAGGGGTTAAGTGACTTGCCCAAGCTCACACAGCTAAGTAATTATTAAGTGTGAGAGGCTGGATTTTAACTCAGGTTCTCCTGACTCCAAGGCCAGTGCTCTATCCATCGCACCACCTAATTGTCCCATAAGAATCCCTAAATATACACCCAAATAAGTTTGCAATATAGTTAAGTAATATATATTGAAAGGTGGGGCAGCTAGGTGGTGTAGTGGATAAAGCACCGGCCCTGGAGTCAGGAGTACCTGGGTTCAAATCTGGTCTCAGACACTTAATAATTGCCTAGCTGTGTGGCCTTGGGCAAGCCACTTAACCCCATTTGCCTTGCAAAAACCTATATATATATTGAAAGGTTACCTTTCAATGAGCATATGGAGTATCTGGCATGCTGTTTTTACATACTGCATCTATGGAAATACATCTACAAAATGACAGTGCATCAATGATTCTATAGTTTTAGGAGAAAGATACATATTTATCAAAGTAAATGAAGAGTAAAAAATCTGGAGTGGTATGAATGTGATAAGATCTTACAAGTGGTTCATTAGACTGATTGAAATTTTGAAATATGTTCAATCATATTTCATGTGGAATGAAAGAGTAGAAAAGAATTCATCTCTCAACCTTTGAAGAACTGAAGGCTTTGTGGGGTCTGGAGTTAGCAGGTTCTTGACACTCCCATAGCCCCGATTCTAACACACATTAAATCCCAATAAAATTGTATCTAAACGAAAAATGCATCTGGGGAAAATTTAATGAAAGTCCAGATTGGGAGCCTAACAATAGAGAGGACAATCAGAATGAAAGATGGTAGTCATGATCATAAAACAGGAAGGGGGCAGCCAGAGAGTACAAAGTCCCATGGAATAACAGATTTAGAACTGGAAGGTATCTTAAAGACAACCAATTTCAGGCCTTCTCATTTTACAGATAGAAAACCTGAGGACTGGAGATGTCCAGATTGATTAATCAATCTCTTTCTCTCTTTTTCTCCTTCTCCCTACCACTCCCCTTTCTTCCCCTCGCCTCTTCTTTCTCTCTCAATCTCTCTAAAACACACACACACACACACACACACACACAAACACATAGTTGATAAAAGACTCTAAGCCTGATCTCCCCAACACCAAGTCCAATAATCTATCCTTTATTCCAATTCTGACCTATAACTTCCCAAAGACAGAAAGCTTCCACTTCCACACCTCAGTGACAAAATGGTAGCAAAAGTTACCATGGTAGGTAAGCAAACTTCTTAAGTCACTGCCCTGAGAAACATTTGAAAAGCTGAGGAAAAAAGTTGTCAAGGGGATCCGAACCAAGAGTTTCCAAATAAGAAGGGTGTACTACAATGTAAAGAAACTAGATTCCAAGTCAAAGGCCATGAGATTCAAAAGATGGGTGCTACCATTTACTTATTAACCTGCACAATTCTGAGGGGGCAAGTCACTTAATCTCTGACCTAATTATAAAATGAAAAGGTTTGAATAGATGATCTTTATAATACTATTAACAAACACATAAAAAATGTTCCAAATCATTCATTAGTAAGAGAAATGCACATCAAAACAACTGAGTGTGAAATAAAACCCATTACTCAACCATACTTAAATTATCCAAAACTAATAAAAGACAAAATTATTGTTTCAAGGACCATGGGAAAATAGGAATACTTATACATCATTGGTCAAGTTGTGGAATGGTTAAATCATGTGGAAATGAATTTAGAATTATATAAGAAATATTAACCAACTGTTAAATACTTTGATTGTATTCCTGGGCATGTTCCACAAGGAGGAAGCTGAAAGAAAAACCCATACTAAAATATGTAGTAATGCTTTTTCTAATAGGTTAAAAAAAATTAGAAATGAAGTGGATACCTATTCAAATTGGGTCACATTGAATGTCATAGAAATACTGTACTTAAAGGAATATCAAATATGACACATTGAAAAGAGCATAGGAAGATTTGTATGAAATGATGAGGAGCAAAAAAAGTAGAATCACCTGAATAATATAGATGGCTTTTTTAAAAAAAAATCTGACCTTGTGTTTTCACTAGGTATGGGAAACATTCAGCAAAGAATTTTTTTTTAGGTTTTAGTTTTGCAAGGCAATGGGGTTAAGTGGCTTGTCCAAGGACATACAGCTAGGTATTTAGTAAGTGTCTGAGACTGGATATGAACTCAGGTACTCCTGACTCCAGGGTTGGTGCTCTATCTACTGCCCCACCTAGCTGCCCCAAAGAAGCTCTTAAGTAGAAAACAACTACTCTGTAACTTTTCATCTTAGAAAATTGCCAGGGACATTGAGAGATTGATTTGCCTCCATTATATGTGAGAAATGGGACTGAACTCAAGTCATACTGACTTCCAGATAAATACTCTATCCACTATATACCCACCATACCTCTCTACAATGGCTATGAGTATTCAAATGAAGACAACACTGAAAAGCAAGAGAAATCAGATTAAGTACAATGATAAATATTGGTTCCAGATGCCTAATATTAAGGAATGTGTCTTTTCAGTATAGCAGTGGTGTACAGTTAATTAGGATGACTATGGCTTTTATTGTTATAATAAGAGAAGGAACCAGGCAAGGTGAAATAAAAATGGAACTAGGATGTAAAAAATTCATCAATAAAAATTTTAAAAGTACATTTAAAAGTACATTAATAAAACATTTATGTCAACACATAACATTGTTTTCAACAATATTAATTTGCAAGTTAACTATTAGGCAAACTCCCATTTGTCCTTCATTCAAAATAGCATCATCAAGCAAAAGTAAAAAAAGAGGAATGGCACCAATGAATGGGTGATCCCAAATTCCCCACATTTCTGAGCACTTTCTCCTATTGACCAAAAGCAAAATACAAACCTAACCACAAACACAAGGAGGCTGACTATTGCTGATATTATTGTCCTTGGTAAATAGCATGTGACATTAATCAACAACCTCCTTGTGGCCTTCCTTTTCTGGTCCAAGATTGATTTCATAATCTCTCCAACAAGCATAATCTCCAGTGGTCAAAAGGAGTGATCTCCCACCCAAGGTCACTCCCTACCTTGGGGGCAATATATATTGGCTTCCGCCTTACTACATGATCAGCTCTCAAACCATGGGAATGCTATGGTTTTCCCAAACTGATTTATCAGTAGTATAACATACTACCCCAGCAGGGGCTTTCCTGGAATAGTAATAGGATTAATGTATGATACTTGATGTATATAAGAAAAATTAGTCCCACCATTTAAGTAAATTGGTATTGCTGAAAACGTGTGTATGCATTGCCAGAAGTAACTATACAAAATCTGAAACACATTGTGTTTTTTCACAAAAGAAGTCAGGAAAGGATTCAAGTCGATTTAGTAAGAAATATTTTGCTCATTAGCTGGTGACATCATTGCCCTCTGAAATTAGAGGGAATTTTTTTTGTTAGCTGTATGGAAAAAAGATGAGATTCCATTCATCTCCCAGGGGTGCAGTGTTAACTCTGAAACAATCTCTTAGGCTGTTTCAAAGTTTAACTAGTTATAGCAAACTCTAAAAGAAGACATAGGAAATAATTATAATCTCCTTTGGGAAAGGACTTTCCATCCCTGAATACAGTTATGGCACATTTGTAATATTAACTATAAAATCAAAAGAATAAATGGATTCACCCCTTGTTACATATAGCAATAATGCCTCCTGCCCACTTGAACTCATAGACCTTCAATGTTTTATCACTCTCAATAAGAGTAATCCTCTATTCTCATAAGAGACAGGGACGAAGAATAAAAATGTTCATCTTGAGAGCTCCCTCAGGTACTATGTAAGTCTTAGAAAGCCAATTATTTTAAATGAAGCCTTGAAAAGTAGTCCCCAACTCCCATACTTTCAGAAGCCCTGTGGTGAAAAACCAGATCCCATAACTTTTATGATATCAGAATCCTTCCAGTTCACAACTCTCTCCTGCCTTGCTTGGGTGTGTACCTGGACTTCCCATCATTTGTCAATGGGACTCACATTTAAGCAATCAAAAAAAATTTATTAAGCACCTATTGTACCAGGCACTGTGTTATGAGCTGAAGATATAAAAACAAAAATTAAACAATGCCTGTTTTCAAGGAGTTTATATTCTCAAAGAGAAGAGAACGTGAAAAGTGCATGTAGCATGTATCTAGAAATATGTATAATTCAATGCAAAGTACTTTGGGGGATAGCTACTGTGAGGATCAGAAAACACCCCACATAGGAAGGAAGGAAACTAGAGATTCCAAAGAAGCAGGGGTAGGGAGAGGGTACATTCCAGGAATAAAGGATAGCCAAGGCAAAAAAGGCATAGTGATGTCTTCATTTTTAATGGCAGAGGGAGAGGAATAATTTGAGAAAGAAAGGAATCAAAGTCTTTCAACCCTTTGGAAATCTTCAAAAATCTCTCTTATATGAACTTACCTCAAACCTAGGTTTCCATCCATGAGACAGAAAATGGAGTTTTGGGGATTAAATGTATGTCTTAGAGCAATTAAAAGACAGTGAGAAATTGAGTATAGCCCCCAAAGAACTCTCAATTAAGGGTACACAAGAGTTGCTGAAAGAAAAATAAGTCTTAAGAAAGATAAAATTCATTAAATTCATCTCTCTCTCTCTCTCTCAAACACACCCATATCCTACTTAACCACCAATCATGCAGCTGACAAAATGTTAGACATAGAATCAAACCCTTTATTCAACTCCTTCTTTAGATTCTTATTAGCTGAATAATCATGGAAAGTCCATCAACTACTCTACAACTCAGTTTTCCCACCTGCCAAATGGTAATCATAATAATATCTTGTTCATAAGGTTGTTGTAAAGAAGGGACTTTTGGTAATGTTAAGTTTTTATATAAAGGTGTTGTCATTATTATTATTATTCCCAAGAGAAGAAAGTGACAAACGAGATTCTAGCACTGCACTATAACCATGGAAAAAGAATGATTCTGAATGTGGCTGCCAAGCAAGGCAATTACAGTGCAAGCAATGTTTGAGGCCCTTCATTTCTGGGGATGATGAAGATTTTATCCCAGAAGCAATAAGTCTCAGAGGGGACTGGGTGGTGGTAGGAAAGCCACATAACTTTTATGGCCTCCGTGACTGGCTGATTCATTGAGTAGACATGATGGGCTACCCAGATGATGATGCTAAATCTCCTCGTCTAGCCAAAAGTAGATGTGGAAAAATGGAAATTGAAGAGTGCTAAATGGCAGCCAGAGGCAACTTGCATTCACACAGCTCACTTCTATAAAGCAATCTTCTATTGTACCTTCAAAACAGTAGTAGTCATTTGTCAGGGAGGTAGTAAGAATACTGAATGATAATTTACAATATTCTGGTCTAGGATTCTTTCCTTGTCTTTACTAGAATTCCCTGAAATATTTCCAGGATTAGTATTAAGCAAATTTAATGGAAATTTAAAACTCAGTTCTTAAGAACCACAATGTCAATTCTAATTTAGAATCAGAATCCTATTTAAAATTCTAAAAGATCACAGAAACAGAATTGTAACCAAACTGGGAGAGTCTTTAAAGATTATCTAGTCTAAGGCTCTTATTTTACAACTGAGGAAACTCAGATTATCTGAAAGACACAGATCATACACCAGTATAATTAGAACTTAAATATCTGTTTCTTAATCTCTAATTCAAAAATATTTCTGATAATCAAAACTGTGTTCTAGGAAGTATAAAGGTTCTGATGGGCAGAATTATATACTTGATATATAATTCAAAAATTGAACGTCCCTTCTGAACCAGTCCTTAAAGAACTTGCATTCTAATGGGGGTGGAAGCATGAATGTGCCCAGATAAGTCTAATAAAAACTAAGAGTACAACAGGACAAAGGAGAAATCCAAACAAAGGAAAATTTGAGAAAGGAGGGAACATCTTCAACTTGAAAGGACCAGGGAGGATTCAAGAGGTGGCAATTGGAATTTAATGGGTAGAGTCAAAGAAGCAATAGATTACAAATGTGTAGAATGACCCCACAAAAATTCAGAGGTAGGATAAAATAGATCAAGGCCTATTCTAATGCTAGCTAAATAGATTTAAAATGTTTTTCAAGGGCAAAAGTATACTTCTAGCACAGGGGTCATGGTAGGTATGGCTAGAAAGTAACATATGACTGGCTTTCCCCCTTATAAAGAATATAATTTGGCAGGATTTTCAATTATGTCCACATGGTAATTAGAGCAAAGTCTTATTAGTTATGAATGTTGATACCACACCCTTAAATGAGAAATCTAAAACAAAGAGTTTTTTTGCCCCATTTTGCCATATCCCTTCTTTTATAGGAGTATTGATTTAGTTTGCATACCCTTTCATTTTCATGTAATCAGAATTATCTATTTTAATGTTTGCAACTGCCTCTAATCCTTGTATATTTGAGTATTCATTTCCTATCATAGTTGTGAAAAGTTATATGATTGGAGAAGCTAGGTGGTATAGTGGATAGAGTTACTACCTGCCTTGGAATCAGGAGGACTAAAGTTCAAATCCAGCTTCTGATAATTTACTAGTTGTGTGACCTTGGACAAGTCATTTAATCCTGATTACCTCACATTCAGGGCCATTTCCAGTTGACCTGATTCAGATCTGGCCACTGGACCCAGATGACTCTGGAGGAGAAAGTGAGGCTGTTAACTTAGAACAGCCCCTACCTCACTCAAATTCAAATTGCCTTCTTGTTATGGCATCACTTATCTGATGTCATGCTCTGCTTGACAAGCATCATCATCAACATATGATCTACTTTTCTTCTAAATTTTTTTATACTATGATTTTTAAAATTAGGTCACATATCCATTTTTAATACATTGTGGAATACAAGGTAAAATGTTGATCTAAGTCTAATTTCTGCCAGATTGCTTTCTAATTTTCCTTGCAGTTGTTATCAAATATGGAGCTTTAAAAGAAAATTGATTTATGCTCTTAGGTTTATCACTCATGAATCCCAAATTTTCTAGTTCTCTTTTGTTGAGTCTTTTCCTAGATCTACTTCTCTATTTTTAAACTGATGCAAATGGTTTTTATGATTGCTATTTTATAATATATCGTGAGGACAGAAAATTATTTTCCCTTTATTCTTATTCATTATTTCTTAATTTTCATTATTTCCCTTGATAATCAGATCTTTTATTTGTCCAAATGTAGTTTTCTTAATGATTTTTAAAAAAATATCTTATCAAGTCCTATAAATTGATAATTTCACTATTATGATATTAAAAACTATAAATTAACTTTGAGATTATTTATTTTAATCATATATATTTTAGAACTGTATTGGTTTGACCCAGCCATGAGTATGTAGTATATTTCCAGCTATTTAATCACTTTTTATATCTTTAAGGTGCACTTTGTGATTTGTTGTTGTTGTTGTTGTTATAAATCAGTCCAAAAGTTTTGGAAGAACATTTAATATAATATAAATGAAGGAAATGAAATGCCCACATCCTTTGAAAAAAATAATCTATTACCAGGCATAGACCACCAAAGAGGTCAGAGAGAATAAAAAGTTCCCACATATGCCATAATACTTTTAGGAACACTTTTTTATGATTGCAAAGAATTAGAAGACAAAGAAGTTGTTTATGAAATATTACTGTATTTTTAAAAAGGACAAAAGTGATAACCATAGAAGAAAATGAAAAGACTTACATGGACTGATATAGGATGAAGTAAATAAAGCCAAGATTACCATAAAAACAATGACTGCAATGATGTAAATGAAAAGAACAAGCAGTAAATACTGGCTGAATTGAACTAATAAGATTAAGATCATAAATTTGGAGGTGGAAGAGACCTTGCAGATCATCTAAAGAAACTCACTCATTTTATAGATGAGGAATCTGAAATCCAGGGAATTAATTTACTTGTTCAAATCACAAAGAGAGTATGCCTAGTGGCTGACATTTATTTATCAGCTTAGGAGTAGCAAAGCCTATGACTTGTATTATTTTGTTTGATTCATAGTCATCATATGAGTCAAATACTAGGGATATAATTATTTTCATTTCAAAGAAGAGGAAACTAGCCTATCTGAAGAAAATGCCCATATTCACACAGCTAGGAAGAATGGAAGATGAAATTCAAACTCAATTGTCTTCCAATTCCAAATCTAGCTCTCTTTCTACTCAGGTAGGCTATCTCTTAATTCCTTCTCATTAGGCCTGAAGCTATACTTAGACCCTTACAACTCAGTCCTCCGAAAATCTGGAGCTCCATCATCACAAACTTTGGCCTGAAATCTTTGCACTATCTGCTATGGTATCCTCCCTCTGGCTGCTGAGTCTATACTCAGACCAGCCATTAGGGACTCCCTGAAATACTTCCTGAAGTCTCAACCCTCATTAGGGTACTCTTCACCCCTTTTAGCTGGGATGTCTTAGTCTCTCCTACTGATGTATTGTTCTCTCCTAGTAGAAAGTAAGCTCCTTGAGTCAGGAACTGTCTTTTTGTTTTTGCCTATATTTTAGCAGTTGTGTGGCATTGTTTTTCATCTTTTCTTTTGAAGAGAACCAATGATTTCACTGGGTGATGTCTTAACATGTGAATGAATTGGATTTAAGGGAGGCAAAGTTGCACAATGCTGCCAGCCTCACTCTCACCCAGAGTCTTCAAAAGCCAATGGTAAGATGAAAGTCAGGAGGACTAAAGATGGCCCAGGATACTGTAGATGACCTTGACTTTTTCAAGGCATATCCATGTCAAGTGCTCCACAGTGCCTGCTTTGGCTGCCTTTTTTTTTGCCTGATGTAAAAAAATTGCTATCATCTACCCATTCCAACTGGGGAAGACATTCCCCTAACTTTGTAATAGATTTTAGACCTGCCAATTACCCTCAGCTTGGTTTTACCAGGGTATGACCACTGTACATTCTATAGTTTCTTGGAGCCATAGGTGAGAGTTGGGTGAAAGATACACACACACACACACACACACACACACACACACACACACACACAATTGTCTTGAGGGATCCAAATATTTCTTGTCATGATATTAAATAAAAATATCAAGATAGCCATACTCAAGATTTTTGTGACGAAGGATGGGTTGGATGGAGGGGAGTGGTAGCAGCAATAAAAAGGAGACTAGGTACTTGGAGGAGGATGCTGATTATTATCCTCTTTCCATTTATTAGAACTCAGCTTGGAAATGTTCATATTCTCTATTTTTACTTAAGCTTGATCACTACAAAAGAAAAAAATCCAATTTCTAATTGTTCATCCTTTCCATACCGTTTTTTCTCCCTGCAGTGCTGTGATTTTTTTGCCACTTCATCTTAACCACAAATTACCAAATGAGAGAATTTTGGCCATTAAATAGATTTCTGTGATAGTAACAGACAAATTAGTGTCTTTTTAGTTTCAAAATCATTACATTATTTAAAATTAGAACAATTTGTTTCCTCCCCACCCCCAGGTCAAACAATATAGATTCTAACAAATTACCTGCACCATCAGCTGGAGGTTTCAAACATATATTATTAAAAGGCTTGATTCAAGAAAGACTTTTCCCTCCTCAAAAGTGGGTGCATTTAACTGCTGCTTTTACTATTCAAAGCTACAGAGAATAATTGTACTTGGGCAAATTGTTACTGTTCATTTTTCATCTCCTTTTGTCCTAGCTAAAATGGTACAGTGATTGAGAAAGTCCCTTTACTCATAAGTAAAGGACACAAAGGTAGATCTTAACCTCCTGAGTTTATGATTGAGTTTGGCAAGTCATGAGTCCTACCACAGGGAGAACAATAACTTAGCTACAAATTGGAAGAAAAAAAATATGATAATGTGATGAGCGCTTTGCCCCTGAAGAAGAAATCAGAAACCACATGTACAGAGTTATGAAAAGTTTAAAATGTCCTCCAGAAAAATGGAATCCAAACAGTAAGGAGGATAGTTTTTACAGTAATGTTCTTGTTCCACTAAAATTTCATTTTCTTTGAGAGTTTGCTCCTATTAAGAAACACGATAACAAAAAAGACCATAAAGGCAGCAGAAACAAAGTAGAAATTATTCTCAGTCATGCAACATGGTACAATGGGAGGAGTACTGGCCTCAGAATCAGAAAAGCTGGGTTCTACTCTAAGCTCTGCTAACTACCAGTCAGTGTTACATATACTAAACTAAACTAACTAGTTTGACTTAGTGGGTGTACCCTAGTCTTAAAATAGGAATAAAACTTATACTTTTGAAATCAGGCTCTGGTGAGGATCAAATTACAATGTCCAAGAATTAATATTTATCTAGTGCTTTAAGTATTAAAATACTGTCAAAGTTTTATATCTTTTAATTCTTATAAGGATCCCAGTAGGTAAATACTTTGATCAAACCATTTACAAATGAGGAACCTGAGACAGGCAGAGTCTAGGTGACTTGCCCTGGGATACAAAGTCGATAAATATCTAAGGATTTGAATTTAGGGTTCCCATATTTCAAGTCCACTTTTGTTGTTGTTGTTTTAGTTGTTTCAGTCATGCCTGATGGAGTTTTCTTGGCAAACATATTGGAGTGATTTGACATTTCCTTTGCCAACTCATTTTACAGATGAGGAAACTAAGAAAAATAGTGTGAAGTGACTTGTTCATGGTCACACACTGCTGGTAAGTTTATGGCGTCAGATTTGAATTGAAGAAGGTGAGTTTTCCTGACACCAGGCCCAGAACTCTATCCACCCATACTATCTAGCTGCTTCTTCAAGTTCACTATATAAATGTAAACTGTTTTTATTGTTGTTGTTCTGTGTGACACTATCTCAAGTAATACCAGTATATTGAAAAACATTTCTTTTAAATTTGTTAGTAGTGTTCCAGGTTGGAAAAACATGCCAGTGTCTTCTCATCATAAAAAAGTGTGATGTCATTTGCTCCTGGGTTACCTATGCTAAATTATAATCCTACTTTTAGTAGTTATTTTACATTAAAATTCCACTATATTCTAAAGGGGTCTGAATTTGACCCAATTATTTTACAAATCTAAAGACTAAATATGAAGAAATTTCAAGGGGAAAACTTTTTTTTAAATAAAGTAATCTGAACTAATAACCAGCTAGTGCATACTTTTGAGCTCATAATAATTTTTTTTAAACAGTGAATGGACTTTGTCTAGCAGGAGCACATGGCAGCTTTGTTCTCTGAATGAATAATAGCTCAGCTATTGAAGTATACTATCAACAGTCTAATAAAATGATTAAATGGCCATCAGTCACTTTTCCATTATAGAAATAAAGTCATTCACTACAAGGACAATTGAAAAATTACTAAATGTTCAAGTGATTCTTGCTCTGTACTAGCTTTGTTTTGAGGCAGACTTATTAAATAACCTTTGAGAAACATCCCAGTGAAAATAATAGCAGTGAGCATCAAAAAGTTTATTTAAAAATCATAAATCTTCATCCTCTGTTATGACTTTAAATACAAGTCACTGAGGAATATGGAATGGGTCCTCAGACTTAACAGAATTCAATCTATTATTGATTGATATTTCTGCATGTGATTTATCTATACATATTTCTTTGCTTGAGTTATGAGCTCCTCAAGAGAGGGCAGCCACTGTCTTTTTCCTCTTTTGGTCCTCAGTGATTAGTCCAGTGTACAGCACTTACAGAATGTTTACTGACTGTTGGATAGAAGAAAAATACATAACTTTCAGTTTAAATGTTTATAGCAAGTCCCCCAAATCTTGCAATAGTGTTGCTCAGTAGTACAAAAGACATCTTGATATGGGAACCTTGAAAGGCCTTGTTTCAGAAAAAGCTTAAATATTGTGATATCAAAGAACTAAGGTCTATGACCAACTTGTCTCTCATACCTGATAGACAATGTTTGGAGATGATTCCCCTACATACTTCTATCGTGTGCCTCAACAATGGTAAAATGCTAAAATTGCTAAGACATAAATAGAGGGGACTTGACTAGTGATTTTTATTAGTATGCAACAATCCCATAGTCAATCAGTTGCCAAATCTGATGGCATTCACCTCCTCTCTATTCACTTAGCCATTATGTTCAATCCTTTTAGTTCAACTTAGTGTAACCTCTAGTTCAGTCATAGTTCAACCCTCAATACCATTGGACATAAAGACAATATTAACTCAACTGTTATGTCTCCCCTATGCAATCCAAGGTAACTTTAAGTCTAACCATGCTATTTTCTTACACAAGAAACTCTAAAGACTTAGGTTTTATATATATATGTATATACATATATATGTGTATATATATGTATATACATATATATATAATACATATATGTTCCTCTGTTCAGTTTCTAAACCTCATTTATAACCCAGCTTCAATCTACCCTTCATTTGTCTTTTACATGATTCTATTTTGAGAATCAGGGTTAAATGACCCAACAAGCATATTGAAAATTATGAACATATTCATCTTAATTATATTCTCATGCTCTTCCTCATAAAGGACTTATTTCTCATCTCCAAGTCTTGATACTGATTACCCCCAAAGTCGGGGATATATTCCCATCTTTTGGAATCTTCTTTTCTTTTAAGCTATTACTACCTTCTGCTTGAAATTTCTCCCAATTCTTTCAGTAAGGAAAAAGGTTCTCAGAATGGTTATATGACTTACCTAAGGTCACATGAATAGTTAAGTGATAGAACTAAAATTTTAATCTGGAACCTCAGTCCCCCCCCTTTTCTTTCAGCTCCCTTTCTACTATATCAGCCTTTTCGCTTAGAACTAACATAATCAACCTTTTGGAGATTTAACAAAGCATCAAGATAAGTCCATACTGTAATACAAAAAAATACTTAGAAAAATTTAAAATTCTAAACAGGTTACTATTAACTAAATACCAATAGAGGGCAGATGTTCCCCTGGCAGAGGGAAAATTATTTCTCACTCGCTTTCATAACTATTTTTAGGACTTAACTCTAGTAAACCAGAAATGTGAATATAGATTTATTGTTAGACAGCACACTATTATCTAATGTCAGTGATGGGGGTTAGGGGTAGAAAAAAAAATCAATGTGAATTAAATCCTGAAGCACAACATGCATCAATATACGCATTGAGACTTGGTGACAAAGGCCTTCTTGGTTCCTTGAACCTAGATGAGTTGACAACTCCTTTCTATAGACAGACAACTATTTAAAGCACAGTATCTTCATAGAATGAGACAGGAAATTTAAAAGATCTGGCCTCTGAAGAGTAGAGCCTCCAAGAGTCTATTCTGTGATCCAAACAAGGGGATTAGTTAAAAAATTGACAATGAAGGAAAGAAAACCTGCAATTGTGAAAAAAATTTAAGTATTAGGGCTCTTGTTAAGCCTGAACTAGAAGGAAAAAGAAAATAAAGAATTAAAAAAACACACAAATTGGCATCATGTTTAAAAACTTATATAGGAAAATCTCATATACTTTAGGAAAAAAAATGGAAATCAAACAAACTGACTCAAATGATCAGTTTTTACAGGGGAAAAAGATGAATGTAAGTAAATGAGTGTGCCTCTATGTGAGTACATGAACATTACACAAACAAGTGTGCACTGTGAACTTTGATTAAAATTATGTACTCTGTAATAAAGCTGAAGGATGTCTGTTTTTAGACATCCTTCTCACAGCTGTTCCTCCTGCCTTAATGCTAGGGAAGTCATGGAAAATAAATATAAACTGAGATCTAAGTAATCCAAAATTTATAATAATTAAACCAAAGATATCTAAGGTTAGTCTTTGTACCAGTGCAGAGTGTGAACTTGCATTTATTAAGAGCCTACTATGTACCAGGAAGGCAAAGAGTCCCTCTTCTCAAAGAGCTCACAGTCTAAAAGGATAATATGTAAACAACTGCATACAAACAAAATAGAGATAGAACAAATAGAGGATAATCTCAGAAGCAATGCATTAAAGTTTAGGAAGACTGGGAAAGGTTCCTTGCAGAAGGTCAGGTTTAGTTGGAACTTCTCTGGATGAAGGACAGGGAAGCAAGAAGGAAGAAGGCCAGTGGAAACCCTCACAGCCTGTAAATGGAATAGCAAATCTGAGAAAGAGCAAGAGGCAAGTGTTCCTAGATTGTAGAGTTCATGGAAGGAAGTAAGGACTAAAACTTCAGGAAAGGTCACAAGGGACCAAGTTAAAAGGGTTTTGAAATGCAGAGTATTTTATACTTGATCTTGAAGATGACAGGGAATTACTAGTCTGTTGAGTAGGGGCTGACTATGTCAGAACTTCATTTTAAGATCATTTTGGTAGCTGAGTGAAAGATGAACCAGAGTGGAGAAGAGCATTGGGGCAGGGAGGCCAATCAGCGAGAGATTGCTCAAGGTATGACAGACTTTACCAGAGTTGTGGAAATGTTAGAGGAGAAGGGAGGAGGCATATCTATGAGGTCTTAGCATATCTCATAGATCTTAGAGCTATGAGAAGGTAGAAACAGCAAGACTTGATCATGACTGACTATGTAGGGTGAGAGTGAGGAATCAAGGATGACTCAACACCTAAGTTGTAAACCTAAGTGACTGGAAGATAACAACAATAGGGAAATTAGGAAGAAGGAAGGGTTAAGGGAGGAGGAGAAGAAATGAATTCAATTTTTAACTTAAATGTTTGCTGAGCTTATTAATAATATAAAGTATTTTTTGCAAATATTTTCACAGGTATGTTGTTTAAATAAGACAACTTAAAAATAATTTAGAAACATTTAGTTGCATTCAAACAATTTGAATGTTGGTTATAAATATATTGAAAGCTATATCCATTTCTTTAAAGTAGTTACAGTCAGAAGGCTACTTGGGAGCATCTCGATAAGCCTTAGTTAAGTATATTGACTTTCTTTAAAGGTATAGCTTTACAATATTCTGTAATTTGAACTTTTCACTGAATTAGATTAGCCTTGATCCCAGGAGCCTGAACTAGAGATATTTTATGTAAATTTTTTTCTTTGTGGGTACAAAGACTAAGAGCTGCTGGGCTTCACTTGAGACAGTATCTCCTGGAGGGTTCCTAGGAAATCAGAACAAAAAGCCCCATTATGGACAATCTCAGTTTAATTTTTTTTCTCTAACCAATTTAGGATTGTCATTAATCCTAAATTACTATATTCATTCTATGATATTAATTTTTTAAGTTCTGGGTTTGCAATATTTTGTATTTTGAGAATCTGTGTTAAATGACTTAACAAGCATATTGAAATCATTTGATTACATTCACAGTCCTGAGACATGTTACTGACTAGTAGCTGACACACTTGTAACTATAATTGGTGAGATCTTACTCTCCTTCACACAAGGGAAATTAATAAGTTAATAATCCTTTCTATTAGAATAACAAAAGGGGAATTAATAATTCTTTTATTAGGGTAACAAAGTATGTATAGAAAGACTGAGAATACAACAAACTGGGGTAGTTTGTGATGGACTCTGACAAACTTCTACTTGAATCCCAAATTAAATGGTGCTGAATTAGGCTATAGCAAAATAGCATAAGATATGTTTACAAAATGAAGAATTGCCTTGAATTCCAAATATAGCACAATAGTTGAAATTCCAATATTAATAGAATTTTTCATCAGTGAATTATTCTAAACAACAAGACCTATACCCCAAAAGTCACCAACCTGGATACTTTTGACCTAATGATATAAGTACTGGTCCACTACCCCAGAGGGATAAAAGAAAGAAAAGGAACCATATGGAAACATATATTTGTAGCATGTCTTCCTGCAAATGACAAAAAACTAAAAACTAAAAGGATCCTCCTCAACCAGGAAATGACTGAATTATTATTTATGAATATAATCAAATATTACTGTAACTTATGAAAAACAGTTTCAAAGGAACTTGAAAAGACATATATATGAACTGATGCATTAGTGAAGTGAACAGAACCAGAAGGGTTCTGTAAAGATAATTGTAAAGATAATTCTGAAAGAGTTAACTCTGATCAATGCAATGATCAATCTGTCCCCTGATAACAAAGGTGATAGAGTCAAAATGCAGCATTAGACATGTTTTTTTGAATATGGCCAACATGGGCGTTTGTTTTGCTTAAACATATATATGTGTTACAAGGATTGTTCTTCTTTTCTTCATTTTTAAAAGGGGGGAGAATGGAAGGGAAAGAAAAGAAATGCTTATTAATTTTTAAGGTAAAAATTATATAAAAAAGGTAACTAAAGAGGTAAAAGGGGAAACTTTGTTATTAATGTTTGAGGACATTCTAAGGTAATATGCGAGTCCCATTCCTAGCCTCAGTTTCCTCATTTGAAAGATAATGGGGTTGCTTGTGAAAATCCTAATTATCTGTCAATGTCAAGCAATTGTTTCTGGTTATAAGATTTAACTATAAATTTTAACCCTAGTAGCTAAATGAGGAAAAACCTGTGTGACATACAGCTTTTATTTCTTCTTCTGTTTACAAGTGAGAGAATTCATGACCCACTGTTCAAGTCTAATGGGAAAACAAGGGAATAACCTTTATCTTCCCCAAGGGAACTAGAACACATTATCGTTTAGAATTTTTTTAATGGAGAGAAAAGTCAAGATGGTGAGCAGTACAGTGATAAATATGACACTGTCTCTAAACTGAAGGTACTTAGAGTACTTTAGAGAAGACCAAAAGTACATAAATAGCTCT
Organism: Macrotis lagotis; assembly: GCF_037893015.1. Classification (NCBI taxonomy): domain Eukaryota; kingdom Metazoa; phylum Chordata; class Mammalia; order Peramelemorphia; family Peramelidae; genus Macrotis; species Macrotis lagotis. The sequence continues at coordinate 162,773,084 of NC_133662.1, read as the reverse complement.
AATATAAGAAAGATATGAAATTATTTTAAAATAGGAAGTATAATGGGAAAGGAAATATAAAACATATCCAATTGCAGGATAGATGATATATTTACTTCGTAGAGAAGGTGTTATTTGAGCTAAGTCCTAGAATGATGGATAGTATTTAAATGGATAGAATTGGGAGTGAAGAGAATAGCACAAACAAATATAAGTGGGAAAGAATGGGGTGTGTTATAGAATAATTAGAGGCAAATTCGTTAAATAAGGCAAACAGGAAGATTATAAGCATAGAAGAGTCATAGAAGATTAAAATGAAAAGACAAATTCCTGTCAGATCATGAAGGACAAAAAAGAATGAACTTTGCCCAGCAGTTGGTGATTGAAGGTGCCTGAACAGAAAGGTGACATGAGTGAAGATGTAGTATAAACCAGCTAATCTGGTAGTATAAAACCAGTAGGGGAGAGGAAGGCTGGGGTTAGTCATTCAATAAATATTTATTAAGCACTGGATATGAGATAGGAGCTATGCAAAATGCTAGTTATAAAAAGAAAGGTAAAAGACAATCTCTGCCCTTGAGGAATTTACAGTTTAATGGCAAAATCAACAAGGAAAAAACAATCTACAAACCAACTACAGAAAGGATAAATTGGAAATAAACAACAGAGGAAAGACACTAAATTTAGGAAGGAACTGTTAAGGTTTCTTGCAGATGGTGGGATTTTAGCTTGATTTGAAGGAAAACAGGGAAGCCAGGATAAGGAGGGAAAGTATTCCAGGCATGGAACATCTTGTATGAGGAATAATAAGGAAAAATCAGTGTATTAGAAGGTCACAGAAGCCAACAGAGAACATACTTTAAAAAGCTGGCTCACAGTATCAAATAATATAAAGTTAAATAAGGATGTCTGAAAAAGAGGTCACTGGTGACTATGACACCTCTTTTTATATTATGTGGGTAGTATAAAAATTGTGTATGTGATGAATAAGTGGTGACAAAAGAGTATATATAGATATACATATATGTATATTACTCTATTGGTAGGTAATAAAGGGAACGAGAGATATGCAAGAGTAGCTTAAGAGAAAAAAAACAGAATACAGGGGGAAATATTTTGAAAAACAGAGTCCTAGCTGAAGGTGTTTGTTGATAGAGAATCAAGAATCAGTGTTGAAGGAGAAAATGAGGATGCAAGAGAAAAGAAATGATCATAATAGCAAGATCTTTCAAGATGGGAGCAAAGGGGGCCAAGATCTCAGGTGAAGAGTTTAATCTTGGCAAAGTGGAGGGATATTTATTGAGATGTAGGAAAGAAAGAAAGGCTAAATATGAAAAATACTAGTGTGGGGAAAAGCCCCCCAAACTTTCCAATGAAGTAAAGACTGAGATTATCATGGCAAGAGTGAAAATGGGGAATGGGGAAGAAATATAAGTTTGAGAAAAAGCAGAAAAGGTTTCCCATAACCACTGTTGGATAATTTTGTATGCTGTCAACAAAAGATGAATAAGAAGAACAGTGGGTCCATCTGAGATTACGCAATATGAATTTTCAGTGGACCCAATTTTGCAGAATGTTATGATTCCTCCCCCTCCCTCCCTGCCCCAGGATTGTTAAATGGAACATCAAGAGGATAGAAAATGGTCAGATGGGAAATAAATAAAGCTAGGGGATGGGGATAGTGATGAACTTAGAAAATAGGAAAAGAAAGGAGAAAAGGATAAGAAAAGAAGGATGAAGAAAGTATGATCATGATAAATAAAAAGAGGAAAATTAGAAATAGAACAGAAGCAAAGAGGAGTCAAGGAGTGGATTGCCACTTCAGAGATCTTAGTGGTAGAGAAGATCTGGTTGAAGATAAGTGCCAGTGAATGGCTAAAATGGCATTGAGAGGGACTTCAGATTTTAGGAAGAGCTTTCCAATAGAAGTTTTACAGTATACATCTGTTACTAGATGCCAAACATTTTATTTTCTAACTATAACTAAACCAATGAATATGATTTTTAAAGTTTATGATAAACAGATCAAGGAAGACAATTTCTCAGATTCCTACTCTTTAAATCAGATTCTAACCCTGCTTCCCTGAAATCTCAGATGGATGGTTTTCTGTGTTAGTCCAAGTTTGGAAAAGAAAAAAGTCCAGTTGGATAAGAGAAAGATTCCACTGTCCTTTGAAACAGATTCAGAAAACTTGCTAAATTAAAATCTTTAGTACTTTTTATATTGCCTGAAAACTAGCATCTTATCCAGTACAGTGTGAATTCTCAGTACATATTTACAGAATTGAAATGAGTAAGTGACCTTCCACTTGTGTGCTTTTAACAACATGATTAAATACCAAAAATTCCCAAAAGATACTGTATTTAACTGAGTGGCTGTTGAAAATCATTTGTTATTCCTATTCTGTTTTCCAAGAGAATGTGGCATCTAATGGGATTAATGTCAATTCATATCAAAAATGAGGCACAAGGTATATGCTTTCCAAGATGATTTACAGAACAAAAGATAAGCAATTTTGATGACTTCATTTTTTATAATCTCACTAAGATAGAGGACACAAATCAGAATAATATATATCTATTTTAGGTTAAGTCTTAATGAGTTTAATTACTAGAGATAACACCCAAGTGGACATGTTCCACAAGCAGTGAACCAAATGGAACAGGATAGAGATTATGAATGGATACACAATTTAGGGGTTTTCTGCACAGATGTAATCATTGAGCCAATGAGAATGACTGAAATTACTAGAGGCTACCATAAAGATAGAAGCAAAGAAAGTCTAAAAAGAGGCTTTTGGAGTGGGGGGAAATTCACAATTAGGAGGTATGAAATGGAAGATGAACCAGTAAAAGATTGAAAAGGATCAGTCATACAAGTAGAAAAATCAGAAAATGGGCAACTTGGTGATGCAGTCGATAGAGTATGGTCCTGGACCCGAATTTAAATATGGTCTCAGAGACTTACTAGCTGTGTAAGCCTGAATAAGTCATTTAACCCAATCGTCTCAAAACCAGGGGGAAACAGCTAGAAATAGGGCATGGGTAAAAAGCTATTAAGGTCAAATAGGATAAGGATTAAGAAGAAATTATTAGATTTATCAAATGTTGTTTGGGATTCTGGAAAAGAGCAGTTTTAGTAGTCTGAAGGGATTGAAAGCCACAAGGCTAGGGATTGAGAAATAAAATTTTAAACCACATCTTAAAAGGTAACGCTCAAAGTACCAAAGCACATTTTTAAAGACAGGACCCTTTTCGATTCAATCCTGAGAAAGAATTGTGGAATTTGAACAAAGACCAAAGACAATTACCTTTAATTTTAAAAGAAAATATTATCTTATTATGTAATTCTGCTCTATCTCATACTAAATGTTTCTTCCTTAAGGAACTCTTTCTCATCACGTTAAACTTAGATGAATGCATACTATGGGAACTACATATAGACTAACAAACTGCCTTCTGTGGGGAGTGGGGGGGAGGGAAGCAAGATTGGGGGAAAATTGTAAAACAAAATAAATAAACCTTTCTAAAATTAAAAAAATAAACAAGCATTAAATTCCTACAGTTTACAGAGAATCACATGAGGGTTTTTGAAGATATATGAATTCTAGCCAAAACATATCTTTGTCTTCACAGAGTTTACAATGAAAAAGGTCAATGTTACCTACATAGATATGTTAGGTAGGATGATGGGAAAAGTCTACCCTCAGTATGATACTCCACCTGCCTGAGGGTGGTCCCTCTGAATTCAGTCAGCTCCACTTTTCACACTCCTTTGGGGATCTTAAACAGAATTGCAGCTAGGGACAGTGGTATGAATGGAATATATACCCCAAAGGTGGATTCATTATCTCACTGGCCTCTTCATGAGGAACAGCTATTTAAGCCTTTACCTTTTCTTCACCTTTTACAATTCAAAGTCTATCTTTTATCCCTGAAAGAATTCCAATTTTTGTATAAGTATAACAGGGATAACCAATGAGAAAATTACCAAGACACCTGAAATAGAAGACTATATCAAAGTATAATAAAAAGGTTGTAATAATTATAGATAAAATTTATATATTATGTTTTAAGATTTGCAAGGCACTCTCCATGTGGTAACTCATTTGAGGTATTAACCAAATGCTTTGGAAATTTGAAGAGGAAAAATGGTATTTGGGGCTAGTTGGGATTGGGAAGGCTTCAGGAAGAAGGTGTCATTTGATAATGGGCTTTAAAAAAATTACAGTTAAGGTGGCACAGTAAATGGAGTGCAGAAAAGATAACTCATCTTCCAGGGTTCAAACCTGATTTCAGACAGTTATAAGCTGTGTGACCCGGGACAAGTCATTTAACCCTGTCTCAGTTTCCTCGTTTGTAAAATGAGTTGGAGAAGGAAATGGCAAATCTTTCCAATAACTTTGCCAAAAAAACCTCAAATGGGGTCACAAAGAGTTGAACATGACAGAATGATAATAAATCAATAACTAAAGAGAAGAAAGGAGGACATTCTAGGCTTACCAAACAAAGTGAGCAAAGGCATGGAGTTGGGAAAAATATATGGTTTGTTCAGGCCAGGAAACAATCTAATTTGGTTCTGTTATAGAGGATAGCAACATACAATGAGGTTTGAAATTAAGTTAATAGCTGATGGAGGAGGTCCTTGAATACTGAGTGGCAGAGGAGTTTGAACTTTACTTAACAAAAACAAATAGTCATGGACAGGAGTGACATGGTAAGAACTATATTATACACAATATGAAGAAAGATTAACCAACAAATGACAAAGGGTGGAGGTGGGATGATCTAACAGGTCATTTTGAGAGCGTCCTCCCCAATCAGTGCAACTCACAATCTTATCAATGCCTCACAAGTCCAATGCCACCCAAGTCCTCACAAAAGTTCATACGAGGGGAATCCTGGCTGAAGGCCCTCTTTGCTTTCTTCTGACATTGTGAGCATGCTAATAAAACATTCTGGCTATGTCCACTTGCTATACCTAGAACTTGATATGTGACCAAACTATTTCTTCTTCGTATCCTCTAATTCTTTACATCACATCATTTACATGCAGTTCTCCTTCCAAGTTCCTCACTGATTATATGCTGTAGCCTGACTACATTCACCAAGCATCTTGTCATTGCTCTATGAGATACTCATTTTTATTTGTTTGGAGGCTGTTATATTCTGAGTCCTGTTGCCTTTAGTAATACTAGTAGAAGTTTGAGATCAAAAGAGATAGCTCTTGGAAGCCTAAGGAAAACAAAATTTTTCAATTTTCCTGAATGCCTACTACTTTCCTCCTATTCAACTCTGAATCCAATTTGCTCTCTATTCCAGATAGGTATTATGTTGTGTTGGAAAAGCTCAATAAAGGGTTCTTTCAAATGCATAATGAAATCTAGACAATAGATATTTTTCATCCACTTGATCTTTCTTGGGTGAATAGAAAGCTCAAATACATGCAAGTGATTAGAGACACAAGGTTCTGTAATATTCCTGGGCTTGATATCATCAATACAATTCCCAAACAGGAATCTCACCACCCACAAAGCATCCTTCTTCTATATAGATTCTATGAAATAACACCTTTCAACACTTCTGAAAAAAGCATATTGATAATAAATATTTAACAAAAAAGTAAGATTTATGTTCACCTTAGATATCACCTTTTAATTTTAACTAACATTAACCAGCAACATAAAGTGGCAAACCATTTACATCTATTATTTCATTTGAGTTTCACCACAACTCCTATGAAGTAGGTACAATAACCATTTTGCAGATGAGAAAACTTAATAAAAGAGAAATTAAGTGATTTGTCCATTTCTCTATAGCTAATAAGTATAAAGTCTCCCTGATTCCAAATTAAGCACTGTCTTTGTTTCCAACAATCCTGAACAAATTAATGTGCAACAATAATTCAAAGCTGCTGTAGTCTTCCTTGTCCTGTCAAAAATGATCCAAGTTTTCAAAGAGGTCGGGGTACTTACATTACAGTTGGAAGAGCCTTCGAATGATGGATAAGAGCCATCTGGCCAGTCTGCAGGATCCAAGGTGCCCGACTGCCTATGCTGGGCTTCATATTCCTTGAGCTGCAATGAAAAGACTTTTAAATAAGGGTCTTAAAATAAGGGCCAACACACCAGCCAGTCCCAAATTAATTATTTCAAGCCTCCTTTGTCATGTTACTGCTATCTACTAAATAGCAACAGGAGACAAGGTTTCTAAAACTGGGAGGAAGACGCATTTCCCTACCCTGTGAAGCATAATCTAAACCAGACTGATAGGTATAAAGAAATTTCTGTGTTCTCAGAAAATCTCTTCATTTCCTTCACCACTATTTGCTGACTTCCAACATCAAAACTCCTCCTTTTCACACAAGGTCAGACAAAATCTATAGCGATTCAGGAAGAGGCTACAATCTAAGAGTAACTTTGGCCCACATAAGTCACACACACTCCATTTGTAAATATTCACTGCATAGTATTTAACAGAAATCTGTACAACAAAGATGGAATCCTGAAATATGTTTCAAAAATCTTTTTCCCCCCCTTGCTTAAACTCTAGGGCACCAGCTCAGTATGATTGTATCATAATGATATAAGTCCACAGCAAAACAAGTAGCACATCTTTCATGCCATGAAATCACTTTTGTACATGATGAGTTTGAACTGTAAAAAAAGATCTTGGTTGCAAAAACCTAAAAAAAAAAATCTTCGCAAATCAGATGAATGATTGTACATTAAATACAAGATCTCTTGGTGATGAGTCTGCAAATTTTCATGCGTACTGCCTCAGAACAAGAATGGAAACTCAACCCTGCTGGTTAAAATGAATGTACCCTGAAGACTTATTCCAGTGAAGTCTTCCTCTGATACGCTACTGGCATATGACAACACCCTTGGGTTCAGAAAGGTTGAAATGGCAAGGTGTAGCTAATCCTACCACAGTTCGGAGACCTTGAAGCAGGGTTAGCGGCAAACTTTTCAGAGCTTCAACACTAAGAAGCTGACCAAGGCTTTTCTTTTCCTTTAAGAGGGAGAATAAAAGTGCAAGGGAGGCTCCCAAACTCTTAAAAGACTATTTACTATTGGTGTGCAAAAATTTCAATATATTTCTGTAGTACAGGAAGAAGTCAATGAAATGGAAAGAATAAGGAACACAGCAATCAAAGTATCTGAGCTGCTCTTCCTGGGTCTCAGTTTCCTATAAAATGAGGTGGTTTGATTAGATAATCCCCAACATATCCCTTCTAGTTCTCAAACTATAATCATTTTCTGTATTCATATCCTCAGTGCTAAACATAGTAACTTGCATAGAGAGATAATTATTAAATGTTTGGCAGTCAGGTGGCACATTGGATTGAGGTCTAGATATGGAATCAGGATGATTCAAGTTCAAATTCAGCCTCATGTCTTTAGAAATCATGTGACCCTGGACAAGTCATCTCAGTTTTCTCAAGTGTTAAATGGGGATTAAAAGAGCAGTGACCTCTCAGGGTCCTTATAAGGCTCAGATGAGATAATACATTTTGCAAACCTTAAAATACTGTAAAAATTTAGCTCATTGTTTTTGATTACTTGATCTAAAAATAAAGAATTAATATATATATATATATATATATATATATATATATATATATATAGTTATTATATGTGGATTTGGATGCAACATGCATCAAATTTTGTTTCATGAAAGAAAATAATGAGATATAGAAAAACATTGATAAGATAGTCCATAAAATTGAATAAGAGTTTTCTCTACCCTTAGAGGTATCATCTTTATCCTTAAACATTTTTTTTAAATTAGCAAACATTCTGGGTTTTGTGTTTTCCTTCATATTAAATCTACCTCCAGGGCTTTGAAACTTCATACTACTGAATACTGATATAGTTGTTTTGCATTTAAAATATAGCTAGTCTGACCTCCTCATTTCTTAGACCAGAAGCTAGGTCTTATATATTTATTTTTAGCTTGGAACCATCTTTGCCACATAGCATATTAAACTCCCTCACTCTCATCATCTATACAGGTCTTGAAATCCCCACATCCTTCTGTTAGTGTGAACAAGTATTACTATAGATGCCCTCCTCACTCTTCATTTTATCTTGCCCACTCGCCAGCAGTCTCTTAAAGGCACATTCCCAACACTCAACATGATAGAAATACTTCATTATTCACACATGTAGGTGATTTTGTGCTTTTATTTTATCTATCCAATTTTGTTATGAGGTTTGCCTTAACTTGGAGACTATTAAAGGAGTAGAGCCTGGGTAAAAATAATTCTTTTTGGGCAATTTCTAGTTTAATGGTATGACATATTTCTTAAATAGCAACTTCAAAATAATAATACCATCTTATGGTTGCAAAATACTTTATAGTTATGAAATTCACAGATTTTTTCAATTTTTAGAGAACTGAGTCAGCAAGCCCAGAGTTCAAATTCTTACTAGCTCTCTGCTGCTCTTAACCTCAGCCTACCTCAATTTTCTCAACTATAAAATTGGGGTAATAATAAGACCTACCTCCCAAGGTTGTTATAAGGATAAAATAAAATAATATTTGCAAAGAATTTGGCACAAAATACGTACTAAATAAGGAGTTAGGTAACAGAGTGGAGAAAGCTCTAGTCTTGAAATCAGCAAGTCTCCTCTTCATGAGTTCAAATTCAGGTTCAGACAATAGTTGGTGACCCTGTACAAGTTACCTAACTCTGTTTGCCTCATTTTTCTCACCTATGAAATGAGCTGGAGGGGAAAATGACAAACTACTACAGAATCTTTGTTTAAAAAAAACTCCTAAAAAGGGTCACAAAGAATCAGACATAACTCAATAGCAACAAAGGTACTACTGAAAGGCTGACTACACAATGGAAATAAAAAGGATAACACACACACAAAAAAGGCATTATTCATTCTCTCTTTCTGAAAGGATGCTCAACAGACAATTGACCACTAGGGAATTATTTTTATCTCTCCCCAGCAAGTCATTAAACTATCTGTTAAAGAGACTATGGAGAGGTTAAAATTTGCCATTGACAGAGGGAGTGTGAAGAATTCACAGATTCAAGCTTGGATAACTGTATTAGACCAGCTATAGACAATGTTATCCCAACCCAGAGGAAGAGAAACAAAAGCACACAAAAAACCAACCTTTCAGAATCTGATTAACATTTTATAAAAATTAACTCTAATGTATCTCTTTTCCATAATCCTAATTCTTCATACTGAAAATAACTAATCTGTAACAATAATATTCATGTCCAGTGCTAACCTGTTTGCCACTGAGGGGAGGGGGGTAGGAAGAGAGGGTGGAAGGAAATTTTGTAACTTAAAACTATACATGTACATATAGATGAAAATAAATTAATAAAAAAAAGAATTGACTGATCCTTGAACACTGATCCTTATACATTTGGGGGGGGGGGGGGCAGGGGATAACTGGTGTTAAGTGACTTGCCTAGGATCACTCTAGCTAAAAAGTGGCTTGAGAATGGACTTGAACTCAGGTCCTCTTGACTCCAGGATCAGTGTTTTATCCACTATGCTACCTCATTGCCACAAACCAGTTGTGATTTTATGAATATAGTGTACTATGTTGTAAAGCAAATAAAGAAATAAAATTCAAGTTAGAACTTTTTATATTATGAAGTAAACAATACTATTTCTTATTTTATCTAACTATATATTTCTATCCTAAGACCCTAATACCCTTAGTTTCAGGATTTTGTGGTTGTATTTTATCACAGTCTCATGGGTCCAGAAAGGACCTTAAATGTTATTTAGTCTTTTGTTATTGGTCTAAGAAGGACTGTAATAAAACTATCCTTAATCTCTTGGTTCATGTTTTACTCTCAAAAACATGGGGATTGGGGGACAACATCATTGATGATTTCTGATAGTCATTTAAAAAATTTTCCATTATACTTAATCTAAACATATTCTAGTTGTCTATTTTTTTCCTTATTTTAACCTCAACGGAGAAATGCTAATTATATCTGTAAGCTATTCAATATTTCCTCCTCTCTGGTTCCATCTCTGCTCCCCACTTATGTCTTTTTGATCACTTAGTCTTTATGCTCTAGACTCTTTTCTTCAGTAACATCTTTCTGGAGTTAGGAGGACCTGAGTTCAAGCACAGTCTCAAGATATTTAATATCTAGTGTGACCCTGGGTAAGTCACTTAACCCCAATTGCCTCCCACCAAAAAACATAACTAAATCAAATTAATTTTGAATAAAATATATTTGCTTCAGAGTTTTTAAATGTAAATGATGCAAAATTACCTCATACAAGAAGAGATTCAATAATATATTACTGAAGCAGATCAGTAAATCATATAAACTGATATTCAAGAAGGGTTCAATCCAAAATTACAATTACAATAATAATAGCTAGTATTTATATAGAGTTTTAATGTTTGCTAAGTGTTTAAGATGAAATAATAATAACAACAACGATAACAGCAATAATAGCAGCTAACATTTCTATAGCACTTACTATGTATCAGGCACTATGCTAAGCACCTTACAATTATTATCTCAATTGATTCTCAAAACAACCTTGGGAGGTTATTATCCCCATTTTACAGGTAAGAAAATGAGACAGAGACAGATTAAACTGAAGTAACTTGCTCAGGATCACGTGGCTACTATGTATCTGAGGTTGGATTTGAACTGAGATCTTTGCGATTCCACTTTATCCACTCTGCCACCTAGCTGCCTTCTAAGAAATCATTCCAAGAGGATCTTGTAGTCTGCCCATCCTACAATTGGTCAATTTGTTATGTTTTATATTTTCAATTGGGGCTTAGTTTGGGGGCAAACCCTATCTTGAATGGAGTTCACAGGTTTTTTAAAGTGCTTCAGTAATACTTTATTGAATACCATACCACCCCAATACCCAATACTCAATACCATGACATGAAAAGCCCTTAGAAAACTTTCCAAAGTACCCATCTTAGACTGTCATCCATACCCAATCATCAGGTTAAAAGGAAAAATCATTGAGTCAATCATCTAATTGTTTCATCATAAGAATGTGACTTAATGAACTTCTGCCTTAGCATATCAAATGGGTACTCAGTAGTTAACAGATTGTCTAAGAGCAACATGAACATCTAGCCTGCTTCATTTTAAATATCAGTAGCAATCAGTAATAGCTTAAATGCACCTTCCCCCCTCCCCAAAAAAATCCCTAAAGGTTTTGTTTTATTTTAGCTTAAAAACTATAGAAAAAGCATCTTTTAAACTTGGGGGGAGTCTCCAGTCAGGGTTTGTGGGGGGGACCTAGTACAACTCATATTTATAACATGATACCTCTGATACTGTTGTGATTCAATGACTATAATAATCTCAAATGAGATACTGTCTGTAAAAAAACCCTTTGCAAACTATAATGGACATATAAATGCCGGTTCAGGTTGTTGTTAGTATTATTATTATCTTGAACCACTAATTTCTGTCTTATCATGGGAGTGTCTCCATTTCTTCTGTTTATCTAGCTAAAGAACTTTCTGCCATGACAAGCAATTGTACTTTATGTTCTATGGGTTTTTTAAACCCTCCAAAGTGCTCTGTAAACTAAAGAGAGAGAGAGAGAGAGAGAGAGAGAGAGAGAGATTTATGTATTGGTTAGCTCAGTATTTCTCAAAACAAATGTGAGATGTGCAAATTTAGAGAATCTATCCCAATTATTCGTAAGGGCTATTTGTGTCTGACCTGTGGTAGAGTCTTCTGCGCTTATATTGGTCTGGTCAGTTAGAGACACACTGTAACTTTAAGTTAGCATAGTGATGTCATTTTGGTCCTCTTCCTGAGTGAAGGACAACAACTACCAGCTCAGTAGTTGATTTTTTTTTTTTATATACAGGGCATTGTGCATAGAAATTTCCTATAAGAAGTTGAAACATGGTGGTAATAGGGACAGGGATAGAGATCAGACCTGTAATTTCATCAACTTTATTGGTAGGCAGCTGGATAGCATGGTGGATAGAACATTGGGTCCTGGAGGTGGGAAGACCTGAATTTGATTTCACCATGGAGACCTAATAACTGTATAATACAGGTCAAGTCATTTAACATCGCTTAGCCTCAGGTTCTCAAATGTACAATGAAGATAATAAGACCATCTAGCTCATAGCTGTTGTGAAGATCAAATGAAATAATATTTAAACTGCTTTGCAAACTTTAAAGCACTAAAATTAATTACCACTATAACATTTAAAGAGCTTTATAAATCTTAAAACACTCTATTTTGTTAGTTATTACTGTAAATGTTAGCTATTAAATTATTATCATAGTTGAAATATTCCAGTCATATATCTGTTGCAATACCTAAATAAAATATTCACTATTATTTTGTTAAAATAGAGGTCTTGATATTTCAAATTGTTTACCACCTCAGGGAGCAGGGAGGGGAGGGAAGGAGAGAGAGAATTTGGATCTCAAAATTTAAAAAATAAATGCTAAAAATTGCTTTGATATATAACTGAAAAAATAAAATATTATTGAAAGAAAGAAAAGAGGGGTGGCTAGGTGGCACAGTGAATAGAGCACCGGCCTTGGAGTCAGGAGTACCTGGGTTCAAATCTGACCTCAGACACTTAATAATTACTTAGCCGTGTGGCCTTGGGCAAGCCACTTAACCCCATTGCCTTGAAAAATCTAAAAAAAAAAAGAGAGAAAAAAGAAAAAAAAAGAGAACACCACCAAAATATCATCAAAATAACATCTCAACCATCACAGGTCTATTCCCTTCATTATTCCAAGGTGATTTAAGATATGGTATGCCAAGTAAGAGGAAGTGTTAAGCTACTTATCTCTAATATCTTACCCTGGCAAGGGCTTCCTCAATAGTGATCATCTTTTCTTTCACCATCATCATAAGTTGAATACGTTCTTCATCACTCATTGTTATCTCACTTGCCACATAACCAACATCTTCTCCTGGATATAAGAAAAAGGAAGGGAAAAAATATGTTTGAGATAGCAAATTGCCAAAAATCCTAAATGCTAATCTCACAGCAGTAACCTTTTGAAGTGAGTGGAGTGGTCTCCCTTTGCATTGTATTAATGGGACAGTAAGGTGGCAGTATTGTGTTACAATTTAATAACAGCACATCAAACTTGGAAACAAAGTGAAGATAGAAATGAAACAAAAAAGTGATGGAAGCTTTCATAAAGAAGATCCAACATGATAGTTTCAGACTCAAAGATATAAGGAACTTTTATTTGCCAGTGGGATTATGTCTTTATAGTACCATAGAAGTAATTTTGTAGGGCTCTTTGGATTTCTTTTACTTTGCAATATATGAGACAAATTGTATCACTTGTAAAATGTTGGGAAGTCCTGGCATAATAAAAAAAAGAACTCAGTACAAGACAAATGGTAGAGCAAAAATAAAGCTTCATAAACTGTAAAATTATACTAATGAATTCTTTCAATAAAATCATAGATGACCCATTTTTATTCATTAAAAGGTATGTTTTATAAGCCTCACTTGTCCATCATCAGCAAAAATATGCATATACACACACACACACACACATACCCATATACACCCATACCTACAACATTAGCAGTTACAGTTTTACTATTTTGTGAGGATGGTAGGCATCTGGAGGGCAGAGTGATAGAACATTGGTCTTGGAGTCAGGAAAACCTCAATTTGATTTCTATCATGGACACCTACTAATGGGACAATACTGGTTAAGTCATTTAACATTGTTTAGCCTCAGTTTCTCAACTATAAAATGAGGATAATAAGACCATCTGGCTTCCGACTCAACAGTCAGAGTTGCAGCTGAAAACTCTTGTTATATTACTTCTAAAGAGCTTTCCTACATTACAGATTCCTGTCATCTGTAATATATTTGAACCATGTTAGCAAGGGCTGAACCTTTAGTCAGCATTGTGGGAAAGGATCCATCTGTGAAAGTATGCTGGCTTTAACAAACAGAGTGGGAATAAGTATGCATTGTAGTCATACATCTTTCTCCCCCTGCTCTGTCTTTCTCATATATCCTTTACTGACTTCTTATGTCATTAAGATTCTCAGCTATAGACTATCTTTGCAGAGGTAAGGTGAAAGAGTTTGGTTTAAAACTTATAGGGACAGATTCAAGCTAGAGGTTGTTCTAAATCTGCTTTCTTTCTGTTTTCCTTTGTCATTTCCATTTCACTCTCAATCAATGCACACCTATCATCAAGTTCTCTCTATTTTTCATCTATCTAAACACAGAGAGGAAATGGTGAATAGCTAATAGCATTTACTTTACTACTCATTTCACCTCTAATTGAGGAAAAAGGGGAAACTGAGAAGAGACAAGGAAATAGGATGGCTTTGTGGTGGTGGTTGTTTTCATCTATAGTGGTCTGGTAAGTTTTTGCTATTCATCTATAATGGGGTGCTTAGATCTTAGATTGATTTCTATTCTTGAATAATTCTAGGCAAGTACTATGAAGAGAAGGCTTGACGGTTCGAGTCTTCCTCCAAGTCTGGCATAAAAATGACTCCTACAAACATAAGTCAACCTCAAAAATATACCATGCCAAATACAGCCAATAAATTGAGGTGTGCTGGCCCACAAATCCATGGTGATGGTGTGAGCTTTTCCTTTCCCCTTTAGTTTATTATAGAAAAAAGAAATCTTCTGAGCAGAGAGGTATATCCAAGAGTCCTATTTGTAAGTGAAAACTCTGGGCACATAAACAGTATGTAGCTAAAATTTTCATTTGACATTAACAAAAGCTGCCCACAAGTCAGCTGTACTGGATTCTAAAAAGTAGTTTCATGTAATACTAGCAAAGCATAACATAACACCAAAATTGAATATTTACTATGGGAACGACAAGACAAAACAAAGCAAAGAACGGAGTGCCTTCACTAGGGAGGATGGGAAAATCCCCATGGTGTAAGATATTTAGATAGTTCCCAGAGACAATAAGCTACAAGTTATTCCCTTACCCAGGAAAATGTCAAAAATGCAGGTGGTCTTGTGAACCATCAGGAAAATAGCTGATTGTCTTTGAGGGTGAGCCAATACTGGGAAAATATCTAAATCTCTGAATCATCAAGAAAAATCAATTTACTTCCTTGGAGAGATCACATTTTAAAGTCTGAGGAAGTGAATTCAAGTTTCTGTTCTTCTATTTATGATCTATGGTGACTCTGGATGACTTACTATGGTCTCTCATGAAGCAGCTTAAGTGACATAGTAAATAGAACCCTGACCTAGGCTCAAACCTGGCTTGAACAGTTACTAGCTGTGTGACCATGGACAAATTGTTTAATTTCTGTTTGCCTCAGTTCCCTCAACTGCAAAATAGGGATAATAATAACCTTTCCATTTTGTTGTGAGGAACAAATGAGACAATATTTATAAAGAACTTGGCACAATGTTTGAATTAATATTCTCTAAATATTAAGAATTTCTTACCCTTTTTATCTCATTTTCCTTTGCACCAAAGATTTATAGAGTCCAAGTCTTAGAGCAGTAGCAATAAATTAAGAAGAGTTTTAACTTATTTTTGGGAGTACAAGTAATGAGTTAAACAATTCACAACATCCCATTTTAATTTATGGAATAAACTTCTCAGTGTTTGAGAGAGTAAGAAAAAAATATAGTTTATGCAATGGTACCTTTGGATGTCTGCCTCATTATTCCTTTCTGGTTCTTGCGGAAGTTCTGCCAGAAATACTTGTTTTTCTTTTTCCAATCTCCTTTTCCTAAAAGGACAAAAAATACAAGTAATAGTCACAAGTACAAGTAATAGTCACATGAAAATGAAAAGGAAGTTATTAAAATTCAAAACTTGCAAAGATTACTTTGATTCAACAAAAAATATTGTTTTTTTCCTCCCCTTAATTTTGAGATGAAAAAATACTGCTAAGTGAATACATAACAGTTTAAAGGAAATTAAAATTGTCTGGAATGAGAAAAGGTTGAGAGAGTTAAGCTGGGATATGAAGAAACATTATTTATATTTATTCACAGGAATAGATGTTCCATTCACTTAGAAATTTGTTTAGGTAATATGTCTAACTAGGTCTTAGCTGTGCTAGTTTTTTCCCCTTTCAAATTTGGCCACAGTTATTTAGACTAAACTCTAAATTAAAAAAGGAAGGGAGGGAGGGAAGAAGGGAGAGGGGGAGAGAGAGAGAGAGAAAAGGAGAGAAAAATGGGGAAAGAGAGGAGGGGAGAAATGGGAAAGGGGTAAAAGAGAAAGGGAGAGGGAAAAGAAGAAAGAAAGGAAGAAGAGAAGGGAAGAAAGGAAAGAATGAAGACCAACTTCTCTCTCTCTCTCTCTCTCTCTCTCTCACACACACACACACACACACACACACACACACACACACACACCCCCCAATGATAGGTCCCTAATTACTCCCATTGATTCCTTGGTTTTAAGTAAGTAGGGGAAACAAAAAAGATACCAGAAAAACTCACACATTTTATGGACCCACTGAGAAGACCAATTGTTTTCCCTGGTTTATGCTCCTAAGTCCTCACACATGAAATCTTAGATGGGTTTTTGATGCATGTGTCTGAGTGGGTTCAAGGAACTTATTTTCATCTATAGCACAAACAGAGATTGCTCTCAAATCTATTTGGATGACTTTGCCACTTAACTGGAGATTGGCCAATAGGATAACTACTCTGATTTGAAAAAAAAAGTAATGTTGGGTGATGGGGAAAGCTGACATCTAAGAACTGAAAACTCAGAATCCCTATCCTGTTCTACAAGTTTTGCATTAAAATTTGTGACTTCAGAATTAAAAAAAACCCACTATCCAAACATGCCATGAGAAGAAGTCAGTGTAATACCAGGTATTACTAAGAAAAATGGCAAAATGAAAAGGGAAGATGTGGGTGGTGAGAGAGTGGGTTTGAAGCAGCCTATTATTCATTCTGGGGGGGGGGGGGGATGCTACTTGGATGCTGCAGTTACATGGCATGACCAAAGCAACAAGGGGGAGGATTTCTAGCTTTGACTTTTCCATAGCCTCTGCAATCAGAGGACACAATTGCTCCATAAACTCAGAGATTACAACCTTGCTTCTGTCAGAGTCTAGACTGGCAATGACAGATAATGTGCAAGAAACAGATACTGGAGCCCCTTACCAAACTTCTCCTCTACTAGAGGCAAAATAAAAGACCCTCCTTTAAATTATAATTCATCTCTTCCTCGGAGAAGGAAACTAGAAGTTGCTTACTTAGAGGGTCCATGGTTTCAGGGGTCTTAAATATTTAAGAATATAACATGGTGGGGCAGCTTGGTGGTGCAGTGGATAGAGCACCGGCCCTGGAATCAGAAGTACCTGAGTTCAAATCCAACCTCAGACACTTAATAATTACCTGTGTGGCCTTGGGCAAGACACTTAACCCCATTGCCTTGCAAAAACTAAAAAAAAAAAAAATGAAAAAAGAATATAACATGCAATATTGTAACCATAATGGAAGTTGCCAAGATAGCCCCTGGACAAAAGCAAACATCAACAGCCAGAGTCAAAGTAAGCAAGTAGTACTGACCTATGGAGCCTTCTTCTGAATTTGATTTGTGAAGAGGAAGCCTAGGACACACACAAAAAAAAGAAAACAGGTTGATTAATAGGAGATCCTTACCCTTTGGGGAAAACGAAGAATCACACTGGTTAGTTTGCACCATCATCCATCATTTTTCCCCCTTTTGAAAATCATTGCCAAAATACAACTGTGGTCCAGGGTTT
Source organism: Macrotis lagotis (assembly GCF_037893015.1). Taxonomy (NCBI): domain Eukaryota; kingdom Metazoa; phylum Chordata; class Mammalia; order Peramelemorphia; family Peramelidae; genus Macrotis; species Macrotis lagotis. The sequence goes on along the minus strand of NC_133662.1, from coordinate 162,755,390 downwards.
CCATGGTCAGTGAATGTTGACTGGGTACAAGGCAAAATGTTAGAGAAGGTGGTTGGGCTAGACAATATTGAAGAAGCCCTTCTAGTTCTTTTTGGATAATAATCCGAAAAAAAACCCCATAGTTATTAACCTGAAGATAATATCTGTCCATTAGAAAAAGAGAGTAAATACAAATGGAAATATCCATGAATGCAAACACTAAAAAACTATATCCTGTAAGTATAGAATCAGTGGAATTAAACAATATCTATAGAACTACAGGCATGTGCAGGCTTAAAGTGAAAGACTAAGAAAACCCAGGAAAGGAAAACATGTTAAAGAAGGGGGAATAAAGATGGACATAACACAAAGTCTTATCACACAAGATAGGAAGGAACCCATTGCATAATAACAATGACCTATCAGAAAGGGATTACAGGGAGAGATCAGGGGAAACAATACCAAATGAAGGGGGAAAGTGATGAAAACAATAAAGGATAGCATGGGTTTCAATAATGCCTCAGATGTTAGCTGGAATTCTTTAGACAGATCACTTATGCTTTCTGTGTCCCAGTTCTTTCATTACAAAAAGGGGGAGTTGGACTTGATGCCCTTTTAAGCTACCATTTAACTCTAAAATTTGGGAGCCTGTGATACTACCATGTGATGAGTCCCACTTCTTTTAAGGGACTGTTAGCTCTTCCCCATTTAAGCAAGTTGATGCCCTGCTTTGATAGCTTTTGGCTAACCCTTGGCTGAGTGCTGGGCACTATTTATAAACAGAGTCTCTAAAGGTCAGGTGGTAAGAGCAGATGACATTTCTTTGGGAAATGGAGAGGAAGAGGGCTGATATGTGAATTAAAATTTGAAACATAACCAAGGTCAACTAGGGAAAAGAGAATGAGCTAGGAATCAATCCACTAGAGAAACAATTAAAAGGTGAGCATTCTAGGATAAGTGGCTTTGGAAATTCAACTTGTTTATCCTTTTTTAATATTTTGAAATGTATAGAACTTAAAGAAACACATTTCTAGAGTCTACATTGCCTGATAATTTTTGGAGGAAACCAGGTGCTAGAGTGGATCCTTTGAGATCAGGAAGGTCTGAATTTGAATCTTGAATCTTGACTGTAGGACCATAGGAAAGTCACTACCTCAAAAAGCATCAGTTTGGTCATCTGTAAAATGGGGGTGGTAGTAGTAGTAGTAGTAGTAGTAGTAGTAGTAGTAGTAGTAGCAATAGTAACAGTAGTAGTAGTAGTAGTAGTAGTAGTAGTAGTAGTAGTAGTAGTAGTAGTAGTAGTAGTGGCAGTGATGGTAGTAGAAATAATAGTGGCAGTAGTAGAGGTGATGGTAGTAGTAGAAGTAGTAGTAGTAGTAGTAGTAGTAGTAGTAGTAGTACCACATCACTGCCATGAGGATCAAATGAGATAACATATATAAAGCATTTTCTAAGCCTTAAAACTATTATTAAAGCTAGCATTACTATACATTAAATATTTGATGTTTAAGTGCACAACAAAAATAGAATATTTTTCAAGAATACGACTAAAAATATTTTCCCAGCCCTAAGCTCTTTGGGAATCTACTAAAACAAAACAAAATGGCCTTAACATTTTAAAAAGCAAATACTGGTAACATGAGGTTGCTGGGAACAGCCAGTAGGCCAGTAAAAATCAGAAAATTCCCCCGTCACCCAATGATTGAGTTAGGGACTTCTCAAAGGTTATCATAAAATGTGTCAAGTCAGTTTATTTTTATTGGCCATGGCCAACCGAGTTGGACTACACCAGCTTATTATAGCTGTTCAAAACAAAGACTCCAAGTTTATTTTCTTACAGTCTAGAACTATCCTACAGTCTGATAGAATTGCTAAAGCAACTTTGTACAATAGCTGTCTTTAACCACTGATTTAACATGGATATTTTTATCATAGCGAAATTTTTAAAATACTTTTTTTTCTAAAAAAAGTGTTTCTTTTCTAAAAGACTACAGGTAGAACCTGGCTCAAACAATGTGCTATAATAATAATACTTAAAGACTAGGCAGAACCTGAACAGGAAATATATAATTATTGATAGTTTATTCTTGAAAGACAACATTTATACATTCTCATTATCCTTCATTTGTTTCATTGTTTGGGTGGTGGTTGTTTTCTTAACTTCCTAAGGTCTCATGCCAAAGAAAACATCTAAAAGGTTAAATGAGCATTGTATCACTATTATTATCCTAAAGAAACTGCAACTCAGGTACAACACTAACTTCTAAACTTCTAGCTATCTTACCTACCTTAAATGTTTTCACATGTATTAATGTTTCTCCCTTTCTATTTAGTTCTGCTTCTAAATTCTAATAGAAGGAATTAAGGTAGTTGAAAGATGTCACCTGCATTTCCCTGGTCTGCCAGCAGAGGACAATAGAGTTCCTTTATTCATTTGAAAACTTGGTGGAGGGGGTGAGAAATAGCAACAATTTCTCTTTTCTATCAAGTGCATAGTCTATATACTAGCCAAGCAATTATATATGCCAATATTTTATAAGCGAGTAGAACCTCTCTCATCAATTTGCAAAGGGGGAAATGACACAGTATGAAGTTTAATTTTGATTCCGTAAATTGTCCAGGCAAACAGAAGCTGGCACAGCAGTCATGTGAATTGCTATAGATTTCCTAGTTGAGACTGATTGGAAATTTAATATGGCATGAACAGAAAATCAACTGATGTGACCAAATTCTAGATTTGGACTGTACCAGGTGGAAGGGGCCATTGACTGATCCCCAAGTGAACCAAAGTTAATGCTTTGAAGAGCAGGTTCATGGGAAGCAAAACTGACCACCTAACTGTGCATCTTCCCTTCTGCCAAATGATGTGTTCTCATCCAGGACATGGAACAATGTGCCCTGGAGCCAGGTTTTCACAATACATTTTGTTCTTACTGCTTCAATAGAATAGAAAAAGTTACAGTATTATAAAGCTAGAATTTTCAGTAGCTGGGAAAGAATAATTGGCCTACTATTAAAATTTAAAAAGCAATTAAATGAGTATTTATTGAATGTCTATTATATACCAAGGACATAACTTAATATCTATGGAGAGGCCCCTCATTTCTTGTAGAGGTAGGAAATTAGAGGTAGAGGATACTGTTACCTGTTTTTCCCAAATTGTTTTTTTTGGATTTTTTTTTTAGTTTTAAAAATCTTTTTTATAAGGCATAACACACTGAGAGAGAAAAAAATGAATGTTATTTAAAAATAAATTGAACCAATAAAAAAATTTCCCAAAAAAATCTAGGTAGAATTTTATCATTAAAAAAAAATTTCCAGGGGTGACTAGGTGGCATAGTGGATAAAGCACTGGCCCTGGAGTCAGGAGTACCTGGGTTCAAATCCGATCTCAGACACTTAATAATTACCTAGCTGTGTGGCCTTGGGCAAGCCATTTAACTCCATTTGCTTTACAAAAAAAACTAAAAAAAAAATTTCCTCAGACAAATGATCTTAACTACCATAGTAATCAGTACTATTATGTGACAAGTCTTAGAATTTTAGAGCTGGAATGAACTTTGGAAATCAATTCTTTCAACCACTGTTTTTAAAAAGAGCTCAAGAAACCGAGGTTCATAGAAGTGATACTAACTTGCTCAAAACCACACAGATTGAAAAAATGGGATTAGGATTCAGGATGATAAATTGCAGATCTAGGGTTTCTTCCATTCCATCACACTGTTTCCATTTTTTTAAACCAGACTTGTATTTTTTTTTGGCATATATGATGAAAAAAACTTCCTCTATCAGTGAAGAGCCCCCCCTCTTTAATCTCAGCCATTTGCCTAAATCAGAGAAATGTTAAGTGACTTGGCCAGGGTCACAAACAATAAGTAGGAGAAACGGAACAGGAAACCCAGGTCCTCCTGACTTCTATATCAGCTAGTTTGTCTACTATGCCATACTAAGTCTTGTATCCATTTCTAAATGTATTATTTTAAAATTTTTTTTAAAATCTCCCCTAAAAATTCTTGAAGCATTTTATACAGGTAGTCCTTTCCTCAATAAAACACATAGAACCAAAACTGACAAATAATTTTTGACTTTACTTTAAGTTACAGATTCACTTATGGATCAGTAGTCACTAGATTTCACAATACTCATGAAGCCATGGAATCCAAGGCAGATCATGCTATTCAACATGTCCCTGATTAAATTTTCATCGAGGTAAAATATGCTTAAAATTAATGAAAATGACAAAGGTAAGGAGAAAAAGTGTGTGTGTGTGTGTGTGTGTGTGTGTGTGTGTGTGTGAGAGAGAGAGAGAGAGAGAGAGAGAGAGAGTGAGAGAGAGAGAGAGAGAGAGAAAGAGAGAGACAGAGACAGAGAGAGAGAGAGACAGAGAGAGAGAAAGACACAGACAGACAGGGAGGGAGAGGGTAGAAAGACTACCAGGATTATAGAAAGTGTCAATGGTAGAAAGGTAGATTGGTAGAACCAATATTGTAAAGGTTGCCATGAACAGTGTTTCTTGGATAATTATAACATCTCAGTTAAACAATCATACTATGAATTTGAGGATAATCTAATATTTTCCTGAGAACTGTGAACCAATGGCTGCTTGGTCCCTAAGGAATCCTTCAGTGTGAGCTAAGGGACTCTCAAAAAGGTGATTCTTCTGTCCTCATCAGATTGCAATTGGAACCATACATTCATGTCTGGGTATCATATTTTCAGGAGGAAACTGACAACCAGTAAAATGTGTACAATAACAGTAGGGACCAAAATCTATCCAGAAACACTAGAGTCTCCTGTCTAACTTGTATACTCATTTGGAAGCACCCTGCTTAAAATTATATTGATTAGTTTCATATAGCTTGCTTTACGAGGTAGTAGGGTCTCCAGTCTGTGATTATGCCAGTATAGGGAATCCCCCCAGCAAGAAAATTTTCTCCCATTATGCAAAATAAAAACTCATTTCAAGTCAGTTCTTTATCCACTAAAACAAAAAGTCTTAACTGGGGAGTCCATGTACCTTTAGATGGACAGGATAGATGCCAGGAGATCCTTGAACTTATATTTTTTAAAAATCATTTTTTAACTAACTTCTATAAATATTAAGCATTTCCTTCAATTATTTAAAAAATATGATATTGAGAAGTTCATTGGCTTCACTAGATGCCCAAAGGAGTTCATATTACAAAAATGGTTGAGAATCCCTGTACTTGCTCTTGTGTAGGGGCAAAGAATTAAAGGAACACCCATCAGCTGGGGAATGGTTGAACAAGTATATGAATGTGATAGACAATAAGAAATCATGAGCAGGAAAATTTCAGAAAAACCTGGAAAGACTTACATGAACTGATGCTGAGTGAAGTGAGCTGAACCAAGAGAACATTGTACATACTAATTAACAACACTGAGTAATGATAAACATACTCTTCTCAACAATACAGTGGCCAAAGAGTTCTAAAAGACTTGTGATGGAAAAAGCCAACCACATCCAGAGGGGGGAAAAAACTATGGAATGTGAATGCAGACCAAAGCATACTTTTTTCACTTTAAAAAATTTTTTTGTTTTTTGTTTCTCATGCTTTTCCCCCTTTTGTTCTGATACTTCTTTCACATGACTAATATGGAAATATGTGTAACATGATTAAACATGTATAACTTGTATCAACTTGCTTGATGTTTTGCAGAGAAGTAGGGAAGGGAGGAAGGGTAAAATTTTGGAACTTAAAATCTTTTTAAAAAAAAAGTATGTTGTTGAGAGGGCAGCTAGGTGACACAGTAGATAGAACCTGGAGTCAGGAGGACCTGAGTTCAAATACAGCCTCAGACAATTAATAATTATCTAGCTGTGGGACATTGGGAAAATCACTTTAATCCCACTGTCATAGAAAAACCAAAAAAAAATGTATGTTGAAAACTATCTTTACATGTTATTGGAAAAAATAAAATACATTTAACAGAAAAAAAAAAGACCAAACATTCTTGCCCCCTGCCCCCCCAACACACAAATCCATATACTTAAATATCCTGCCTCATACTGGAATTTGATTATTATCTCAAATTTTACATAGTATTAGCTTTGGGTTTTTTCCCTTCAAAATAAATCTATCATGGAACAAAGAAAAGCCTCACAGGAATAGAGGGATTAAAAATACACCCAAAAGTTATCTAGTCAAACCCCTCAACTTTCATTGGGGCTAGGTGGCAATAGAGGAGAGGGTATCAGATCTGGAGTCAGGAAGATTGAAGTTCAAATTTGGTCTCAGACTCTTTCTAGGTCTGTGACCCTGGGCAAGTTACTTCACTTCTATCTCAGTGTCCTCACCAACCTTCCAAGGTTGTGAGGATAAAATGAGATAATAAATGTAACAACACTTAGTAGATCACATAGTAGGCACTTGATAAATTTTTGTTCCAATCCATAGTCATATGAAAAATTGCTCTAAATCATTACTTATTAGAGAAATGCAAATTAAAGCATCTCTGAGGTGCCACCTCATACTTCTCAGACTGGTCAATATTACCAGAAAGGAAAATGATCAATGTTGGAAGGGATGTGGGAAATCTGGGACACTATTACACTGTTGGTGGAGCTGTGAACTTAACCTTTCTGGAGAGCAATTTGGAATTATGCCCAAAGGGCAACAAAAATGTGCATAACCTTTGATCCAGCAATGCTACTACTGGGTCTTTCCCTGAAGAGATTATGAAAAAGGGTAAAAACATCACTTGTTCAAAAATATTCATAGCAGCTCTATTTGTGGTGGCAAAGAATAGGAAATTAAGTGAATGTCCTTCAATTGGGGAATGACTTAACATACTGTGGTATATATGTCATAGAACACTATTGTTCTATTAGAAACCAGGAAGGATGGGAATTCAGGGAAGCATGAAAGGATTTGCATGAACTGATGCTGAGTGAGATAAACAGAACCAGAAAAACATTGTACAACCTAACAGCAACATGGGGGTGATGATGAACCCTGATGAACTTGCTCATTCCATCAGTGCAACAATGAGGGACAATTTGGGGGTATCTGTGATGGAGAATACCATCTGTATCCAGAGAAAGAATTGTGGAGCTTAAACAAAAACCAAAGACCATTACTTTTAATTTAGAAAAAAAAAAACCTGTTATCTTATTATGTAATTTTGCTATCTCTTATACTTTATTTTTTCTTCCTCAAGGATATGATTTCTCTCTCAACACATTCAACTTAGATTAATGTATACCGTGGAAACAATGTAAAGACTAACAGACTGCCTTGTGTGGTGGGTGGGGGGAGGGAAGCAAAATTAGGGGAAAAATTGTAAAACTCAAAATAAATAAAAATCTTTCTAAAAAAAAGAAGCTGTAAGGGGTGGCTAAGTATTACAGCAGATAGAGCAATGGCCCTGGAGTCAGGAGTATCTGAGTTCAAATCTGGACTCAGACACTTAATAATTGCCTAGCTGTGTGACTTTGGACAAATCACTTAACCCCATTGCCTTAAATTAAAAAAAAAATTTAAGCTGCAGTTAACAGAAATTAACATTTTTTGCATATGTTCTGTTTCACTTTGCATATGGAAATGTACTGTTTTGGTGTTCATTAAATTCAGAATAAGATAAAAAATAGTTTTAATGGCCTGGCAAACAATTATATAATTGCATAGCAAAAACAGAATAAAGAATGACATCAAAGAAACATATTAAAGAAAAAGATGTTTTGTAGTAGTTGTCAAAAAACATGCTAGAAGAAAATGCAAGCTCTAATAGGTCAGATCCTACTAGAAAGCCATATGAGGGACTTCAAACTATTTTTCTATCAGGACCAAGAGATGAATAACCACTACCACCATTTATATAGTATTTTAAGGTTTACTAAGCACTTTACATTCATCATGTCATTCTATCATCCCCCTCCCCCCCAACAAGGAGTTATATGCTATTATTTTCTGCTTTCATCATGAACAGTTTTCAAGTAAAGAACACCTTCCATCTGTTGTCTCCCCCCATTAGAACCTGAGCTCCAAAGGAGGGGCGGGTTGTCTCACTTTTCAAGGTACACAGTCCTTTGCATGTAGTTAAGTTTTTACTAAGTCTTTCCTTCTCTTCCCTTTCCTTCCTTCCCTCCCTCCCTCTCTTCTTTCCTTTCTTCCTTCTCTTTCCTTCCTTCTTTCCTCCCTCCCTTTCAGGTGTCTCATTTCACAGAGAAGTAATGGACTCAGAGTAAAAAAAAAATGGCACAATTTTTGAACATATACAATAAAGGAATTTATTTTGCTTGAACAGGCACGTTTGTTTCTTCTTTCCTTTCTTTTTTTTGGGAGGGAAGAGGAAAAAAGGAAGAGAAAATAATTTTTAATTGAAGAAAATTAACTTGAAAGACTGAGAAAGGTTAAGTGACTACTTTCTCAGGCTCACACAGATAGTGTCTGAGGCAAGTTTTGAACTCTGGTCTTTCTTTTGCTCAGTTCAACACTGTAAGCACCTAGCTACAAACTTTTCCCTCATCAGTAAACAGTCCAAAAGAAAATTAATTTTTTGGTAACATCAATTCCCAAAGCCCATGTCAGTAGAAGCAACAGGCAAAAGGACAAGATTCCAAACTTTTGAAGTATTGAAGCAATTTTAAAAATTAATGAAAAGATTCTCTGTTACTGGAAAACACTAAGTGTTCTGAAATTATTAGGTCTCAACTGTATTTCTGGAAATAAACTTCCCCATTTGTTTATTTCCTGTTACATTTTTGCTTTTGTCTCTTTCCTCTTTTACCCCAAATTACTTTATTTCTGAAAGTCACAGAACCTTCCACAAAGTGTGGAAAAAAATCTTAGCAGCCTGAAGGATATGAATGTTTTTCTCTTCTATAATTCTGTGGAAGGGATTTGATAAAAGCTGAAGACTTGACTCTTCTATTGAATTAAACAACTGTTCTTTTACCTTCATGTCTTTCAGATTCCATGCCAAAGAATTATAACCCTGCCTACTTTCACTCAGATTCTGTGATTTCCTGTAGAATCATGTCATGAAAAAATAATCCATTTTATTTGGTGCTTATAGTGTGTTGCTACTAGTGTTGCTGAATTACAGTTTGATACATTATTAAAATGTCATTTTTTTTATGCCTTAGAATACAAGTTTCCCCAACTAAGTCCTCTGCTCTTCCTTAAAAAAAAAAAAAAAGTCCTTTCTGCAGACAAAATGAAAATCAGTGAGGAAATGGACTCCAATTTATAATATTTTGTTTTATGAGAAACTATCCAGTATCTACCAGGAATATGTGTTCTGCACTGCTCCCTCTTTCATCAAGCAGAATTTTATATTTATCTGGCTCATAAGTAAACTGAAAGAGAACCAAAATATTTCCCATGGAGTTTTACCAAAGGATTTTGTCATAAATACATTAATGGAACTGTTGTGTTATGGTTATCCTCTCCCCTAAATCAGCTCATAACTCATCCAGAGCTTCTTATATTTCATTCATAGTTGTTCAAATATCCTCTCAATCAGGGATTTTTAATCTAAGTCAATATTTTTAAATGATTAATATTTAAATATAATTGGTTTCCTTTGAAATCTTATATATTTTATTTTATGCATTAAAAACAGGATTCTGATAATAGGGCCATAGCTTTCACCAGACTGCCAAAGAGGTCCATGACACAAGAAGATTAAGAATCTCTGCCCCAGGGAAGTAGAGTCAAAATGGCAGAGGAAAGGCAGGGACTTGCCCAAGCTCTCTCCCAAACCACTCCAAGTACATTTAAATAATGATTCTAAACAAATTCTAGAGTGGCAAAACTCACAAAAAGACAGCATGAAACAATTTTCCAGCCCAAGACAACTTAGAAGATCCAAGAGAATGGTCTGTTGCACTGGGATTAGAAAGGAACTGCCAGAGTGAACTGACTCCAACCATCCAGGAATAGACCATAGAGTGAAGGGATCAGTGGCAACAGTGATGATTTCTAGACCACTCAACCCAAAGATTTCTAAGGACAATTTGGAAGGTCAGCAGGAAAACTTTGCTTCACCGTAGTGAGATTGGAGCACAGGTCTTAGCAGCATAGACTCTACCCCAGGAGCAGGCCTTGGGAACCACTGAATCTGCAGCAGCAGCAGCTGCTGCTTCTGGAGCTCACAGCTCAAGGATAGTAAGATGGATAGAAGGAGATTTCAGGGGTCTCCTTGCTATCACTGACCTAGAACTCTGTTGCTTTGTCGATACTCTAAATCACAGTCTGGGGCCCCAGTCCCAGGAAGAAGAGCAGAAGCAAAACAAGGCATACTGCTTGTAGCAGAGCAGGTCCTAGGGCAGAAAGGGGGTGCTTGTGGTCACCCACAGACCAGAGCACAGTCCTAAAGAGTGGTACAAATGTCTCATTTGATCATAAGTCATTGGAAGAATTGAAAATTTGCAGGTCCTTAGAAGCATCTCTGAAAATAGCTGCAAAAACCCTCAAAAGCTTGGGACAGTGCATCCTCCAAGCTGGAAGCAGAGCCTCACCTCAACAAAGAATTAAAAATCAAGTCATAGACTGGGCAAATGAGCAAAGAAGGAAAAAAAAATCTAACCATAGACAGTTACTATGATCATATGGAAGATCAAATTATATACTCAGAAGAAGATAACAAAGTTAAAATCTACATTCAAAGCCTCCAGGAAAAATATGAATTGATCTCAATTCAATGAAGAGCTCAAAAAGGATTTTGAAAATCAAGTAAGGGAGATAAAGGAAAAACTGGAAAGAGAAATGAAAGGGATGCTGAAAAATCAGGAAAACCAAGTCAGCAGCTTGGTGAAGGAGATACCAAAAAATACTGAAAAAAATAACATCTTAAAAACCAGACTGGACCAAATGGGAAGAGCTCCAAAAAGACAATGAGGAAAAGAATGCCTTACTCTTCAAATATGAGACTCAAGTGAAGCATTTAAAAAAAAAAAAAAGGTAAACAGGAAAGGCAAATCATAAGAGACTTAATGATACTGAACTGCTTATATTCCCACATGGGAAGATGATACTGATAATTTAAGTGAACTTTCTCATCTATTAGGGCAGTTAGAAGGAGCATATATTGACAAGGCACAGGAGGGAGCTGCATGTGAAGTTATAATACATTAAAGATGGAGTTAATGAATGAGAGAGGGATGAACTGGAAGAAAGGGAGAGGTAGAATGGGAGTTATTTCAAATAAAAGAGGCAAGAAAAAACTTTTGCAAGTGAGTGGAAAAGGGGGAAAGTGAGGGGAAGTGAGTGAGCCTTACTCTCATTAGAATTAGCTCAGAGAGGAAATAACAAATACTCAATTAGATATAGAAATCTATCTTACTCTAGAGGAAAGTGGAGAAGAAAGGGATGAGAGAAAGGGGGAGGGGGGTTATAGGTGACAGAAGGGAAGGAAGAATGTAAGAGGAGGTAGTCCTATGCAAAACACTTTTGAGGAGGGAATGGATGAAAGGAGAGAGAAAATAGAATAAATGGGGATGGGGATAGAGGGAAATACAGTTAATAATAATAACTGGAGAAAAACAGTGAAATGTTTCTCAAAAATAGAGAGCTGTGTCGAATTTATAAATATATGACCCATTCCCCAAGTGATAAATGATCAAGAGATATGAAGTTTTCAAATAAGTTTATCAATGCCATCTACTTAAATCATTTTTTTAAAATGTCCTAACTCACTATTGATAGGTTGATCAGTTATGAATGACTAACCTATACTCAACAATGCTGTGACCCAAGAGAATTCAGAAGGACATTATATTGGTACCCTTTAAAAAATGGGATCATCTCTTTTACCAATAAAAGATTATGTTGTGAATGGTAAGTGTCTTCATCATAGTAAAAGTAGTTTCTCACAGACATCTGTCCTTTGCTGCAATGCCTCCTCCCCCTTTTCTTGGTTCTATGTATTTTCTTTTTTTTTTAATTTTCTTTTGTTTTTTTTTTGCAAGGCAATGGGGTTAAGTGGCTTGCCCAAGGCCACATAGCTAAGTAATTATTAAGTATCTGAGGTTGGATTTGAACTCAGGTACTCCTGACTCCAGGGCCAGTGCTCTATCCACTGCACCACCCAGACGCCCCCTATATGTTATTTTCTAAAAAAGATACTTTTATGAATAAAAATCCGCTGCTCTCTATGTAAAAAGTAGGTTAGCCAATGTACTTAAGAATTTTACTCAGCTGTACTGATAATCACTGACTCAACTTGATACTGGAGAAGAGATAAAGAAATATATCCTCTGCCTCTCAACAGAGAAATGAGGGATTACATCTACATAATGTTGTATACACTGTCAGTCACTCACTCCTCTGATTGGTTTTACTTATCTTTTTTCATTACTATAAAGGATGGTTCAATTTTTTGGTGGTTGGAATGGTGATGTATTTTTACAATGTGAAAATAAAAGGTGTCAAAAACATAAATTTGGAAAAAATTAAAATCTTTACTGCATAAGCCCAAGCAAATTAATATCCCTTTCCTCCTTCACATATCCACATGACTACTACACTAAAGCAAAACCACTTTTCACTCATTTTGCATGATTTTCTCTTTCTTGACTAGTAGAATACTATTAAAATACAAGCTTTTTGAGGGCAGGAATGACCTCACCTTTTTATTAATACTCCTAGCACTTCATACAGTGTAAAAAATGGAACAGAAAAAGAAAAACTTAATACTTGTTGATTGACTGATTCCATGTCTTTTTTTTTATCGATACCTAAATTTATGAAATTGCCCAATTCTCTAGGTTTTTTCAAAATTTTTGTTTTCTTCACAAAATTCCTCCAGCTAACTAAATCTAGAGATTCCTACAACAAACTTTCCATAAAAATTTTGAAAAAGAGTGAAGGCTATATAACTGTTTAATCATTTTCTTTAGCAATATATTATTCTTCTTACAGAATTTCTGCCTATTTTATCTTTACAAGACCTTGTTCTTGGAGGACAAGGACCTTAAGCTGACTTTAGCACAGTGTTGTGTGTTCGATTGCTATTTAATGTTGATAACTATTTCTCTTCCTCCTCCCCCCTCCCTCTCCCCTTCCCTCCCTACCTCCAGAGCTAGACTATATTTTCATTTGGCTGGGAAACTCAGGATACAATATTCTCAAAGAACATTAAACTTCCCTAGTACAGATCAGCACCTGATTTATAATTATGCCTCTACCACTGAGTGGTTATGTGACCTGCCGACAGTTACGCTTGTATGTGTCAAAGGTAAGACCCAAACCCAGGTCTTTGTTTCTATTAAAAATAACTTTTATTGACGTCATCATAATTTAGCACTGTATTCCTCTCTCTCTTCCCAAAAAGTCATTTCATAAAACAAGTTGTAAGTTTTTTAAAGACAAAAAAAAAATAGGGGTGGCTAGGTGGCGCAATAGATAGAGCACCAGCCCTGGAGTCAGGAGTACTTGAGTTCAAATCTGACCTCAGACACTTAATGATTACCTAGCTGTGTGGCCTTGAGAAAGCCACTCAACCCTATTGCCTTGTAAAAAAAAGGAAAAAAAAGAAAGAAAATAATAGCAGTACATTTAATAAGTACATTGAAAAAATCCAAAAACGTGCAATATTCAACACCTGGGAACCTTTCCCTTCCATATATCTTTATTTGTTTTCTTCTTATATTTTTGAGTAATTCTTCATCTTTTAAATTTTATTATACTTGTTTTGGATATGTGATTGTTCTTTCTATTTACATTGTTGTAGCCTATTGTTTTCTTGACCATGCTTTGTTCATGAAGACCTTTCAATGCTTCTCTGCATATAGGTTTTTTTAGCACACCAATTAAAATTCCATTATAATCATGTACCATAATTTGTTTAATCATTCCTCAACTCATGGCAACTTACTTTGTTTCCAATTCTTTACTATCACAAAAAGTATTGTTATAAATATTTTGGTGTAGTTCGAGATTTTCTTTTATTAATGGCATCAATGGGGTATAATGGAATCTCTAGAGTAATAGGCAAAATTTTATCTGTATAATTCCAAATAGTATTCCAAAACTGTTTTGTGTCAATTCACATTTTGACCAAAAATTCATCAGTGCATTCATCTTTTTTTTCATTTTTTCCAATTTAGAGGGTGTGAAGTGAATCTTCATGTTTATTTTGATTTGTATTTATCTTATTATTAGTGATTTGGATCATTACTTAATGTTAAAGGCTAGTATTTCACAATTCTTCTTTTGAGAACTCTTTGTTCATAGCTTTGATCATTTTTATGATGCATTCCAAGTCTTAACTCTAAGACCTGCATAATTAATTAGTATTTTGATTTGGATGTTATACTTGGTTAAAAAACTTCTCTGGATTTACCTATCAGTTATGTTCCATAAGCTTCTCAGTAGTAGAGCTCTCAGATTTAAAGATGTGTAAATGGCTTAATAAAAGATTACAATACAATCTAAAGTTTATTTAAAACAAAATAAATTCCCACTGATTTGGAGGAATGATTATATAAACATAAAAGAAGAATATTATTGTACTACACAAAATAACAATGGAAGTAGAGAAAATAGACTTACATGAAATGATGCAAAGTGAAATAATTAGAACTGAAGGGAAAAAATTTACAATAAAGTAAATGGAAAGAATAACCACAAAATAATAAAAAAGTGAATATTGCAAAATTACAAAGAATAAGCATGGCCCTAAAAAACAAATAAGTGAAGATATCTCCCCTCTGCTCATTTTTAGAAGTGAGACTGTCTATGGGTAAGAATTACTGCAGATATTGTCTGATTTTTTTTCAGTGTATTGATGGTTTTGGTTATTTCTTTTTCTTTTTTCTGAATAACTATCTGGGGGGGTGCTGGAAGAAATTTAGCTGATAAACAAAAATATCTATAAAATGTAATTTTAAAGAGCATCAATTTAGAGGAAAAATATCTTCTTACAATATGAATATGCACATATACAAGTGTGTATGTTCACACATTTTATATATATATATGTGTGTGTGTGTATGTATAAATATATGTATGTATATATCTACCTACACCCACACACACACACACACACACACACACACACACACACACATGAAGTGGTGAGAAAAATCCTTAAAACCAAAGTTAACATTTTCAGTCATGTCTCTAAGCATTTCTCTGTAAATTTTTTTTAAATGATAACATAAGGCTGGGAAATGTGAGAAGTGAATAGTTCTGATCATGTTCTCTATGTAGGATTACATCTAAATCTTTATAGGCATTTCTAACATTCTTAAGAAATAGAAGCATACAATTTTAATATTGATCTGAAATTTTGTTCTCAGTTCCAAATGTCACATTTTAGGAAGGGCACTGCTCAGCAAGAAAACTTCTAGAAAACAGTGCCCAGAATAAGAAGGAATCCTAAAATTATATCATGTAAGGATAGTTTGTAGGGATGTTTAATCTGGAAAAGAAAGTATTTGACTGGGGGAAGGGTAGAGGGAAAGTTGTGTCTTCAAATATTTAAAGGGTAGTTACATTGGATAGGTAATATGTTTATTCTTCTTGGTCCTAGAAAGTAGAACTAAGATTAATGGCTGGAAGGTGAAAAGAAGCAAATCGCAGCTTGATGTCAATAAAATATTTCTGATAATTAGAACTACCCCAAAGTCAAATGGGCTGCCTCAGGGGGAAATGGCTTTCCTCTCACTACATATCTTTAAGTAAAGGTTAGAATGATTATTTGTAGGATAAATTGTATAGGAGATTCTCATTTTGGAATGAATTGGTCTCTGATAGATTCTATGAGGTCTGTGAAGTCATTGATGGAGTTACTCTCTTCATTAGTTTAGGTCACAATCCATTCACTTTTTCCTCAAATTATGGCACTCCTTTCTATGTTCTTTCATAGTCCTTCACAGAGGATTGACCTAACTTGTTAGAGGGACTTATTCTAGGATGCAATTTGATTTTGCCATTGAAGTACTCAGTCTGCTAAATATATGCTATCCCTCATTTTATATATCTTGACTGTGTGACTCACTTAACTTCTCAGTGCTCAAGGATAGGTAGGTGGCACAGTGGATGGAGAATTCCACCTGGAGTCAGGAAGACTCATCTTCCTGAATTCAAATCTGACTTCAAGCATGTACTAGCTATATAACTTAACCCTGTTTACCTCAGCTTCCTCATCAGTAAAATGAATTGAAGAAGTATATGGTAAACCACTTCAGCATCTTTGCAAAGAAAACCCAAAATAGAGTCACTGAGATGACTTATCAAGTTCAAGATAATTCTCAGTGAATATAAGCTACAGAGAAGATGTTGATCTGTACTAGTCATAGGAGTTATTCCAACCAATAGTTTTTTAAACCTATGAAGTCACAGGTCCAGTTCCAATACATATTGTATGTCAACTATTTCTACCCATTTTCTTTGTTATGCTTTAAACTCATTTTCTTTGGTCAGTGGCTTATTGGAGATGATGAACTATTTGATATCTTAATGTGATTAGAAGAAGCTGGAATAGATGAAATCACTCACCAGGAATGTTTCAAATTAAGGAAAATGGTGGTTCCCCTCACACATACTGGTAGATATCTTCAGACTTGTAAACTTCTCATGATGGTCAGTAAAAGATGCTTCAATTTCTAGACATATGGTGAGTTGATTCTATGGGATCACTGAATGGACCACAAATTTAATATGCCAACTGTGTTGCTCTAACATTCGTTGAATCTGAAACTCCTTCACAAATGGGCATTGAAAGTGATTTGTGTTCTTCCATTCATAGCCTGATAACTTGTACTGAAAGTTAATGATGCAGTGACACTTGGCAGAAGTTTAAGAGCTGTGTGTCTGAAAAGCAGCCAAATGACATTACTTCTCTGCACAAACCCCTTGGTTTTACTGTGGTCTGAAATACAGCTTCATTAGGACTACATCTCTAAAGACTGCATTAACACACAGCTGGAGGGATTGTGGGTGTAGACCAAGACAGAGTGAGGGAAAATCAAATTTATGACTACTGTAGGCATTTTACAGAGTTTCAAACCCATCCCAAGGACATTCTTATTTCCTAACTGTAGGTTGTAGCTGTGTTCACTTGGGATATCAAGGTTTCTTTATGAGTCTAAAATATAGAAACAAGAAGTTCTATTTTTAATACGATCTTGATTTTTTCTTGAAAACTTAAAAGGATCTGCTATTTTGTCAGTATAATTAGTTACCCTTTCTGTTGATGCAAATCCCAAACAGATAGATTTTAAGACTAAGGGGGTTAAAAAATTTATGATCTTCCAGTCAATCTTGATGATAAACCTTTTTAACTGAGCTAAGCGAGTCTTCATTTGTACCCATAGCCTAATTAGGTAGTTCCTGACAAAATTTGTGTTCTATTGGCATAGTCTCTGACAACTCATATTACCTTCAGATACAAGTATGGCACCAGAAGAAGACTTCGGTAGATGTTGATATCTTAATTGCTATTTAATTATAGGAAGATTTGGGAAACTATGCCTTCAATGAAATAAGGAAGTTGGGAGAAAGGGCAAGTTTTAGGAGAAAGGTGACAAGATTAGCCTTGAAATTTAGATTAATTTGAATTAATTTGAATTTTAGGCAGAAATGGGACATCCACATGGAGCTGTTCAGCAGACATGTTGGATGGAGTTCAGGAAAAACCAGTTCAGATATATAATTTGGACATCACATGCTGATGTAAAATGGGGTATATGAGCTCGCAATGTGAATGAATGTAAAAGAAAAGACAGAGAACAATCATGTTTGGGGAGATTAAAGAGGAAGATGAATCAAGCAGACCAAGAAGACAAAGTTGGATAGGAAAACCAAAGGAAAGTGGCAATCAAGAGGAGAGTTATCAAGGTGTCATGATCACTTATACTTCAAAAAGGGCAGAGAAGATAAGAACTGAGAAAGGATTTGAAATTAATAGGTTATTGGTGACTATGGAGAAAATTGTTCCAGAGCTTGATGGTAATGGAGACCAGATTATAGAATCTGACTGCTTCTTGTTTGAGGGAAGGATCAAAGTCTCAGAAATTTTTTTAAAAGTCTTTTTGCTTTTAGCCCTGATTATTTTAGCCCAGGTCTTCAGTCTTGGTTCCAGGTAAATTTTTTTTTCTTACGCACTCACTGAAGATTTTATAAGAGATTACATCATACCATATGAATGTCCTCAAAGGCAGGAAAAGATGGATTCAAGTCCTATTTCTTACACAGACTGACTGTGTGACACTGGGCCAAATCCCTTAATCCCTTCAAACAATTGTTTTAAGGTCACAAATGTACAGAAAAGTCTCTATCTGCATTGGTAAATGGAGTTTGTTCATCTGGGAGTTCTTTATAAACAAAATTTGTATATGGAGGCCCTCTACAAATATAGGGCCAGTCTTTAACTCCTGTTAAGGGATAACTTGACCTCTTTGTATCTGAAATGCTATGATTCTATTGCCAAAAATGAGAAATGGTGGAAATGTAATCAGATTTGGTTTTAATGATCATTGACATTCCAAAAGTCATTTAAGATGTTAAATCTAATCCAGAAGCCAAAAAAATAATTCCTAATCAGTAGGGTTTTTGTGTGGCCTTTTAAATGCTATGCATGTATGGTTTTTTTTTGTTGTTTGTTTGTTTTGGGGGGGGGGGTGTTTTCCTTTTACATTGTTTACATTTTTAAATGAACTTGAGTTAACCTATAAATGGAACTGAAAACCTCCTTTTTTTAAATCTTTCTCCAGAATTTACTGCATGTACACAATGAATAGTTCAGAAGGGCTTTTATACATGAAAATGCTGCTCAGTTGCAAAGCTCTGAATGAAGCAATATAAAAAACATTTGCATGCTCCTTTGGAAGGCCATTTGGCTATCTGTATGCCTGTTGCAAGACCTAGCTCCATAATTGGTGTGAAAACTGCCTGCCACTATAACTGTTAGAGGGTGAATATGGGATAATTTATCTCAACAGAAGTTGGCACAGAGAAGAAAATGGGTCTTTAGTATTCTTATCAAATTTGCATGAGCCCAAAGGAAAGACAGGACTGCAAAGGCCCTGACCTTCCTGGCATCAGTTTGAGAATGGGGGAAAGACAGAGGGGGGATATGGGAGGGAAAGAGGCTCCATTCAATTATCTCCTCATTATGTTTCCATAGCGATGGCTCTTTAAGCAGGTCAAAACTTTCTCAGTGGAAACAAACACCGGTTCTCATTCAACATCATCCAAACAGGGATGGCCATGTTGGCTACTGGCACTGTTGGAGCCCAGTTTAACTAGGAAAGAGATATATAGAAGCAAGAGTGGCAGAGCCTTTCTTTGCTTCAGCCGCTACAAGGAGGAGGGGATATTGGTGTCAAATAGTGTCTAAGAAAGCTAAATGTTCTTTCCACAGCTGGGAGCTAATCTCAGGAAGCCTTGGGACTGTGTATACTCCCAAAGCCCTGCCCTGGCCCATATACACACACACATATCACTCTCACACATGGCTCCCGAGTGGTCCTGGATAGCTCTGGCTTAGCTCATCTGCCTGGGCAATGGCTTATTACTAGACCCTTCCCCCAGCTGCCTTGGGGACTCACACTGGTCCGGCTCATCACATGGAGAGCCGAGGTTAGTTGGCTGCCTGCTCCATTGTGAGTATTATTGTGGGAGCTTCCTGCCCTACTTTTCTTAGGGGGATGCTTTCTATCAAGCAGGATGAATAATTTGGCTCTAACAACTAACCAAGCACAGTGTCAAACCTGCTTTTGTGGAAACCCTTTGATTCCTCAGGCATAGACAGTGGTGAATTTCTATTACAAACACTGAAAATCTTGAAGGTTAAATCACTCTTCTCAGTTTTCTCTTTTTTAAAAACATTTTTAAGATCTTAGTAAGCTATTAGCAATCTGCTCTGTTTGTATCTGTCACTTGGGTCATCCCAAGCTCTTTTTCATTTTTCCGCTGGTTGTACTTATATATTACCCTCTGATTGCTTCATATCCTTTAGCCATTAAAATTCTTTTTTACTGCAGATGAGCTCATTGTCACCTTCTACAGATGATCTGGAACCCTTGAAGAGTTGTTGGAATCAGCTATGACAGAATTTGAGTCACCACAATGGTGAAGTGACCTAGAATTTCTAAGTCTTATCACCTTAGGTGCTGGCAGGACTTCTACTAACAGGTCTAACTTTGGAGATCATTCCCCTGGTGCCTTTCTTGATCATTTTACCATGCACTAACTCAAATAATGTCAGATGGTATTATTGCTGGTGGCCAAAAGCACATCTTAGAGACTGGGTGATCAGTTCTAAGGGTCCTACAGAATCATTTTCTTTTCTACTCCTATTCCCTTGCTATCCAAAAAAAAAAAAAAAAAAAAGCTGAAAATTTTCAAAAAAATTACTGAATAAGTTAAAAATCAGATGATAATAGTCTTGGCTTGAACTAGCTAGGAGGTTTTCCAATAATCAGAAGAAAAATAGTTTTAAGGGAAAAAAAGGAATAAATACAGCTCTCTCTAGAACCGTTCATTTCTGATAACTGCTGTCTTCTCCATAGGTATTTCTCAACTCCATCTGTCACTGTATCTCCCTGCCAATAGCTTCAAAAGTTCAGTTCTTTAGCTGAGGACTATTTTTGAGTGGGGGCAGGGTAAGAAGACAGTAAAAAAAAAAAGGTTTCTAGGACATCTTCTTCATTTGTCTGAAGCTGTGCTCTTACATAAGGGGGAGAATAAGCAGCTACAGTTAACCAACCTGCAAAGCAGCTCCACACTCTACAGAAGACAAGACAGTGATGAGGACCTGTTGTTACAGACCAAGGACACAGCCCAGGCATGTGGATGACTAGGTCAGCTGGTGACTTCTAAAGCAGACATAGCTTAATGAAATCGTGTGTTAACTTGGGAACAGCTGAAGTACAGGATTCTGGCTCACAGCTGTTCAGACTATTGGGCCCCTGTGATCTGGAATGTTGAGCCCTTCAGATAGTGAGCATGATAGGGAGTGCACATATTCATATGTAGACACACACACACACACACACACACACACTCAAGCTTCTTGAATAGTTTATGTTGAACAGATCAATATTTTCTTAGTTCTATGATGGTATGACAGAAACAAATAGCTGCTGCTGAGGAAGAAGTTTCTTTTCTTAAAATTTTATTTACTTAAGGCAATGGGGTTAAGTGACTTGCCCAAGGCCACACAGCTAAGTAATTATTAAGTGTCTGAGGCTGGATTTGAACTCAGGTCCTTCTGACTCCAGGGCACCTGAATGCCACAAAAGTTTCTTTCAATAATCTTGCAATTACTTCAATGGATCTAAGATTTCACAGATATAGATAACGTCTTCAATGAAACTTCTCTATATCCTCCCATTGAGCTGCCGCCCCAAAATGTTAGAGACCTGGTTCTAAAATTTTAATCTGTGTAGATTCCAACAGAATAAGTAGAATGTGACTCTTTTAGCTCTTAAGTCTCACTTCCGTAACTAATCAATCTCTTTCAAGATATCTCTTATGATATCATCTCTACTAGTAATACATTTTTATGTCAGCTGTATTCACCATATGCTTCTCCACCCCCTTTGGATAAGCCATAATCTTACAATTATTTAGTTATCCATTCCACATGACCAAGAAAGAATGTTTTTCCATGTAAAATCCAGTGGTGAATGAAAGATGGCACTCTAGACTTTGGCTTCATTAATATCAGAGATAACCAGCCTCATTACTACTAATTGCTGTCAGAAATGCTAATCAAAGTGGGCAGCTAAGTGGTAGCTAGGTGGCGCAGTGGATGGAGTATCAGCCCTGGAATCAGGAGTTGAATTCAAATCCAAACTCAGACACTTAATAATTACTTAGCTGTGTGACCATGGGCAAATCATGTAACCTCCCATTGCTTTGCAACCCTCCCCCAAAAAATGCTAATCAAATGCTGAATAGCAGGATGGGTCTTGAGACTGGAGAAATCAAAGAGACCTTAGAGATCATCTAGTCCCATCCCCCTCATTTTATAGATGAGCAAACTAAGAATTAGAGGAGTTAAATAACTTATCCAGGGGGCAGCTAGGTGGTGCAGTGGATAAAGCACCAGCCCTTGGAGTCAGGAGTACCTGGGTTCAAATTTGGTCTCAGACACTTAATAATTACCTAGCTGTGTGGCCTTGGGCAAGCCACTTAATACCGTTTGCCTTGCAAAAACAAAAGAACAACAACAACAACAAAAAACAAACAAACAAGGTAACACAGTAGTAAGGCCAAAATTAAAGGCTAGGTCTCTGGACCCAAAAATCAGTTTTCCACTATATAATCTTGATCTAGGTCACACCACACAATGAATCATAGAATCTAATAGCTGGAAAAAACCTCTCAAAGTTCTAGTCTAACCCTATTATGTTATCAATGAGGAAATACGACCCACAGAGAGGAGATAACTTGTCAAAGATGAAATAGCTAAATTATTAGTAGAACTAAGACTAGAATCCCCAAGACCACTGTTCTTTTTGCAATATTATTATTATTTTAGGTTTGTGCAAGGCAATGGGGTTAAGTGGCTTGCCCAAGGCCACACAGCTAGGCAATTATTAAGTATCTGAGGCCCCATTTAAACTCAGGTACTCCTGACTCCAGGGCTGGTGTTCTATTCACTGAATCACCTAGCTGCCCCCTTTTTTTTGCTATATTATTCAAAGACTCTAGATAAATATCAAAGGCATGACCTTACCAAATAAGTATAGGGGATTCTAGACTACATAGAAACTCACTCTCTCTCTCTCTCTCTTACTCTCTTACTCTCTCTCTCTCTCTCTCTCTCTCTCTCTCTCTCTCTCTCTCTCTCTCTCTCTCTCTCTCTCTCTCCCCCCCGTCCCCCCACTGGAACAAAATGATCAAAATGATTGCTCACTCCCTTCCAACATCCTTGTGACAAACAGGATGGGAGACAGGATACAGCAGGCTCAGTTTATAGGATTAGGTTTGACCTGGATATCCTGGCAAAAATGCAGAGCTCCTCAGCTTGTCACTGAGACCAGCCTACTTGCACAGGGGAAATAGCAGCCAGAGAGCCAAGTGGGTAGGCATTGTTATAGGTTTACAATGTTTGGATCTGAGCCTCCTCTCTCTCCCTACATCCTGGTCTGTCCTACCCTCCATCTGTATCCTCAGTAAGCAGCAATCTCAGAGAATGAACATTTGTGTAAATACTGCATTATCAGTGAAAGGCAGAACCATGTTAAAGACAGCAGAAGTACCTTCTTATATCCAATAATACCATGGACAGTGGAGATTGATTCAAAGTTCAATTTTTCACAGTCATATCAAAAGAAACTATGTATGAGTGTAGTAGTGTTCATTTTTTAAAATACAATTTCTGATCACATTCAGGTTCTTAAAAACTTTATAAATAAAATGTGGATTGTACATATATAACCTGTTGCTTATTATTTTAAAGAAGTGAAAGAGGACAGAGGAGAAAAATAAAATAATTATAAATTAATTGGAAATTAAAATAATTGGAAAAATAAAATAATATTCAAAAATAAAGTGAAACAAATAAATGTAATATTATAGCACTATTATTTAATGAGAGTACTTTTAGCTAAGGACAAAATTCAGGTAATCAATAAAATGATAAGGAAACTGTGGAGAGAGGAAACCAGATTACAGAGGAAAAAGATAGAGAATAAACATAAACTTTAGGACTTCTGTCATGTAATCCATTTCTCTAACCATTAAACTTCATTATCTTCCCTTAGGTTATTAGTGATATAATGAAAAGATGAAAAGTTTCTGATTGAAATGGCATTTATTGTCTATTGGACCCTGAGAAGGTCTTCACTTATCTGTAACAAATCCCTTTTTTATAAAATGCAATAATAAGCTCTGTTACAAGAGGGAAATGCCTGATAAACCTTAAGCAACATAGAAACTTGAACTGTTATTCTTCAAACAACTTTCCAAGGAGGAACCTAAGAGTTTCAACTTTATTGTTGGCATGAGAAAGATAGGAAAATAGAAGTCAGTTGATGAACAATAATGAGAAGTGGGCTTCCCTTGTTACCAGTTTTAGGAACAGTTAACCAGTTTATACCCACATGTCTCCAAGTATGCTTTAGCACTTGGAGTCATATTCAAAATAATAATATCAACAACCATAAAAATAGCTAATGATTATATATTTCTTTAGAGTTTGTAAAGTATTTTAAACATATTATTTCATTGGATTCTAACCTATGAATAGGTGATCTTATTATCCCTATTTTATATACAGGGAAACTAAGGCAAAAAGAGTAATAAATATCTAAAATAGGATTTGAACTGAAGTCTTTCAATTTTAAAGTCTGATGTCCTATCCAGTCTAACTTTGATGTCTAAAATTCAAAAGATCTATCAGCAGGCCACAGGAAACCAGTTTCAATTTAATATAATTTGAAATAGGAAACTATAGCTTGGGCAGAAAAAAAAGTATACAGTATCACAGAATCTTTGAGATGGCAAGGACCTCAGAGGCCATTTCTGCTAATCCACATAGGATTAGGCATGCTCTCTACCACATAAACAATAATGGTCATTCAGTCTCCACTTGAAGATTGCCAGGGATGAGGAAGGTACTACCTCCGAAAGTTAGACTATTCTACTTTTTCAAGGGTCTAAATGATAGGAAGTTTGTCCTTACCTCAGATCAAACTCTGCCAAAACTTTCACTCACTAATATCTTTCCTCTGAGACTACCTCAATTTCATACTGTAAATAGCTTCATTATACATGTACACTGAATGTACATGATATATTTATAAGCAGTCCCCTACCACTATAACTTCCAACCCTTGTAGGTCTGTGAGTTCCTTAAGAAGAGAAATTTTCTTTTTGGTCTTTCTGTATCATTAGAACTTAACACAGTGCCTAATAAACAGTTGGCACAATACTTACTGATTTGACAAACACAAATTTTGTAGATTCTGGAGCAGGGGGTGATATCAATGTGCAATGAAACAAATGACATTAACAGAAGAACAATGACAGATGACTATCACCCTCAGACTTTGCTTTATCAATTAGGAGCAGGTAGATCTATAGGACTGAGACAGAATATGCACCTGCTTATAATATAACTGTATACTTGACTTCTGCAATGCCGACCAAAACAAACAAAAAACAATCAAACCAACAAACAAACAACAAAAAAAAAAATCTACTTTCTTCTACAACCTACTAATTAGAGTTATATTCCTTCAACTTTGACTCTGTTACTTACCTATGTGACCCTGGATAAGTCACTTAAACCCCTTGAGCCTCATTTTCCTGAAATGAGGCTGTATTAAATGGTCTCTAAGTCCAGGCCCAGCTCTAAATTTTATGATCCCTGTGAAAGTTTTGATGATGCCTCATAATTGTGTGGTAGTAATATCAGATTGTAGAAGGATCCATTTCATGAAAACACCAGCTTTGACAATAAGCTAGGTAGTCTTCAAACAAGGGCTTAGAAATGGACTATAAGTCTATCATTCAAGAGCCAGTCCAGCTAAATTTGAAGAGACTCATCAACAAGAAGACTAGCTACAGCAAATCACCAAGAATTTCTACCATCATGTAAATAGGGGTCAGGCCTCATCAGGGGAAAACTATTGACATTCAAAATATTTTTTTAAAAAAATCAAAATACGACAACAGAGGATAAAACTAAAAGCCCTATGAGTCACATAAATCTTATGAATGTTTTTTTAGAGACCTTCATGAGGACAGGTTTTGATAAGGAAAAATAGGAAGAAGATTCAGGGAAAAACTAGCAAATGGGCATAAGAGACCTGAGGAAGAATGAACACAAAATATCACCAGGAGGGAGATAAGAAGTGAGGAGTTCTTGCTTGCTTCTTGTGGAACCAAGTTTTTGTCCTACTTGGAATTTGGTTGCTAAAATTACTTGCTATGTGAAGCCTCCAAATATTTGATTAAAAAAATTTTGACCACCAAATTGTAAAGCTGACCTACTCAAAAATAAGCTCTGTTTAAGAAAAATAACCAGGTTGCCAGCTGTCTGCTAATTTAATATGCATAGTGCCTGTATTTTTCCCCTCTTGTTTTCAATTAAAGATACCAAAGTTTAGGGGTGCCTAGATGGTACAGTGGATAGAGCACCAGCCTTGGAGTCAGGAGTACCTGGGTTCAAATCCGGTCTCAGACACTTAATAATTACCTAGCTGTGTGGCCTTGGGCAAGCCACGTAAGCCCATTGCCTTGCCAAAAAAAAAGAGATACCAAATGTTGTGTTTGTGTGTTTGTGTTACATGTAGCAACCAAACCCTACATGCCCTGTTGAGGAAACAATGAATTCAAAACCAAAACAATCCACTTCATGAATGAAAATGGTCTGCATTTTAAAAGAACTCCATGCTACATAATAGTTTATGTTTTAAAAAAAGTCACAGCTTTAGTAGGATTTAGGTATAAAGAACATTTACTATACTAGACAAATCCAGGACATTAGGGTATAACATTTCATTTCTTTTAAAGATCCTATGTCTTATGGAATTTTTAGTCACCACAGATGTCAGAATCTAGATGTAAATCAACATTTTAAATTGAGAAATGAAGAGAACAAAATGAGATGGTTTTTTTAAAAGTACAGAAACAATATGGTTTAAGAATCTTATTTAGAAAAACAAGGAGAAAATGCTAGTATTATGAAAAAATGGGAGTGTCAAAATTGTGTGTGTCATCTAAAATTGGTGGTAATCTAGAAGGAGGCTGTCAGTCTCCTTTCTGGCCACAAGGTCCATACCACAGTTTCACTAAGTAAGAGGACATAAACAAGGAAAGAATGACTACCCACAATTGTGGGGTGGGAAAAAAACCCAAACCCCACTCCTGGATTAGCCAAATTTCAATGAGTCACTTCCTCTGGGGACTATGGGTAAACATACTAGTTGTTGTTTGAAGGATTTAAGGAGGTTAAGGAATACATTAGGACTGGGGTCTTAATCAATAATAAAAATCTTATCCAGTTTGGAAGAAAGTGAACAGTTGTTCAATGCTTCTTCACAAGCCCCACTTTGTTCATCTTGAAAACCATACAGTAGCAATTCACTATTATGAACTGTAGCATCATGAGATGCTACAAACTAAAATGGAAGGAAATTGAACTTCCTTGGATGGGTGTAAACTTTTTTTTTTTGCATGATTCTAGGTGATGCAGTGGATAGAGTGCAGGACCTTAAGTCAGGAAGACTCATCATATGGCTCTCAAATACTTATTAGCTGTGTGATCCTGAACCCCTTTGCCTCAGTTTCCTCATCTGGAAAAAGAAATCAGAAACCACTCCAGTATCTTTGCAAAGAAAACCCCCTAATGGGGTCACAAAGAGTCAGATATGGCTGAAAAATAACTCAATGATAATCATTACTTTTAACATTTTTTTGGTCTTGAATGAGACCTTCAAGGCTAGCATGTAGTCTCTCTGGTCATGCAAGCTTTTTTGACATAGAACTGTCTCTGTGCCAGCAGCACACACACGTGGCGGGATTAAGCCAGAGCTGCATAGTAAAGCACACACACACTCTTTCAACGTGGGCTTTTCATTCCTAAAATACTTTGCTTCTAAACCACTTATATGCTACTCTCGGCATGAAAGAATTCAAGTGGCCCTCTGCCAAGATGACACTGTTTGGAGATTCGGAAATGTAGTTTCTTATTTGGAGGCTGCTTTACCTAAAAAGTTTCATACATTGAACACTTAAGAGTAATTATAAGGGGGAAAAAATAGAGATTGAGGGTAACAATGAAAAATGATGCTCTGTACTCCACCCCCCCCAAGGTACTTAATGGCACTACTAGAAATATGACATCTAGCCTATAATTATGTATGTTGAGAATAGGAATTAGAGATTCCAAACTAAGAGAGGAAGTTTACAAAAGTAAAGATATTTAGCAGAAAGGATTACCTTATTGCCATCTGCACATTACACACTCATAGTATAAAACTGAATTTTGGTTAAGTTGGAGTTTATTTTAATGTTTTTCAGGGGGAGGGGAAATTAGTTATAGAACTATACCATAGAACTGAGTACACTAATACAAGTTTAATTTCTTTCATGGGGGTGAAATTGGGCTAGTTATATAAGGAAAAGTAATTTAAGCAGACTTATCTGCCTTTCTCATTTTTGTGAATTTATTTCCAGATCTTTTGGGGGAGATTCACTCATTCAATAGTGTGAAACCCATACCTCTACCTAGAAACTTCAAGCAGCTACACTTGAATAACAAAATTTACTCTTAAGGATTATCAGTTGGCTATGATAAACATATTCATACAAGAGTTAAGAGCTTTAGATTGACATTAATCACATATATCCACACTACAGTCAATTTCATTTTCACCAAAAGGATTTCCAGTGTAAAAAATGCAAAAAAAATAAAATTAATTTGAGCAAACAGAACTCCTATTTGACACTTCTTTCTCAGGGAGCTGGGAGGGTAGGGGGGCAGAAGGAGAAAAGCAAACTTACTTTCTCTCTGTCTCTGGGGTTGACAGCGTGCTACTGAAGCCGAGCGATTCCTATAAGAGAAGATTCACGTCTGTAAGTATAGGCAGAACAGAGGGTTTCATCTAACTTGTGCAGAATATGGAATTGAAAAAAAGGCAGAAACAAAAATAGCTGATTAAAGTCATTGTGCTTACTTCAATCTGGGATCGCAGCTGTAGTGACGTGGGGCTGGCATCAGGTTTCTCCTAAAACAGAACAGATGCAGGTTTAATGAGACATCCAAACGTGGCGCACAACAGAATGGCAAATAGAAGAGCAGAGAGGGATGGGAAGGCTTTGGGGAAAGACTAGCCTAGAGCAGGAGGAGATGGGAGTGATCAACAAAAGTTCTTGAAAACCCAATGTCCTCCCTAAAGGAGCTCTCTGATTGGTCTTGTCAAAAAGGGGGCTGAAGCCCCAATTGTTTTACTTACCAACAGCTGACAGTACTAATGAAGTGCACGAAAAAAGATACTGGAGACAAACTAACATTTTGAGAAACACTGAGAGATTAAATGAAGGGCTTGCAAAATTCTCTGGAGCAGGCTGTACTGTACCAGGACACAGTAATTATTTCAGATTCAATTGTATCTACTTTGTTTTTGTTTTTTTTTAATATGATTCAAATTCATTTCCAAGTTTCAAAATTCAGACACCTCAATCAGAATGATGGCACTAGGGTTGAAAACCTATAATAATAAAATCTTTCAAATGAGCAGTGGATGTAGATGTAAAGCTTTATCTATCTGACCACTTAACTTTCCTGGGTCTGTTTCTTCACTGGGAAATGAGCATTACATGAGATGATCCCCAAGACTTCTTCCATCAATCACTTATGATCTAAGATATCTTAGAAAACTCCATGTTCTATAGAAATTTGAAAGACTGCTACAGATCAGGATGAGAAGATTCACCTTTAAATCTTGGTGACTTTTAAGTCATATCACTCCCCCTTTCTCTGGTTAGTAAAATGGGTCAGTTAGACTAACTGACATCCAAGAAACTATTCCAAATTCAACTCTTTGATTCCATAATCTAAGTGTCTTTGGATACCATTCATCCTAAAACAAAGTAATAGGCATGGGAGATTATTCAAAAAAAAAATGTCTATTTTGTAAGAAGTCAGCTAGATGGAGTGTAAAGTTATCAAAGAAACTAGATAATTTACTAAAGAATCTTAGATTTAAATAGATTAGAGAAGAATTATAGAATTTTAGAGTTGGAAGGATCTTTAGATACTATCAGATTAAATGCAGTAAGATTAGATACTATAGGGGCAGCTAGGTGGTACAATGGGTAGAGCACCGGCCCTGGAGTCAGTAGTAGTACTGAGTTCAAATATGACCTCAGACACTTAATAATTACTTAGCTGTGTGGCCTTGGGCAAGCCACTTAACCCCATTACCTTGCAAAAACTAAAAAAAAAAATATTAGATACTATAAAACTTCTCAGTTTACAGATGGGGAAGGTGAAAATATAGAATTAAAAAAAAATCCTCTCATCACATAAAGTGAAAAGTGAACTTAGGAAAATATAATAGTCATTTCTTTCCCGGGTTTGGGGTGAAGTAACTACAGTCTTATTTTAACACATCAATGGGGGCAACCTAGAGATGACCTTTAATCTGAAGCATTTTAGAAGAAAATAAAGAGAATCAATATGGTGCTCAACACATATTTTAAATGATAGATTCTGTTTCAGCAGAGGTTAAACAAATCTATCAAAACTGCCAGAAATCACTGAAAATGATGGCACAAAATCCATTTTCTATAAACTCAGGGTCCATTTCTAGGAAACATGCCTCTCAAAATGTTAGCATTTTCTAGATGCATTTTTAAAAAATCCAAGAGAGAGACACACACACAGAAGAAAAACTTGGGGGGGGGTGAAGTGCTTGAGTGCTATAAACACTGTTTTATATACCCACTCAGGTCACAAGTCAAATGACAAAAGTAGAGCTCAGTAACTAATTAAAGTCATTGACAGGTTAAAGCAATCCTTAGCCTCTGCAAATATACCAGAGTCAAAATCAAAGCCTTAAGGAAGAAGCCAAGTTCTGGAAAACCAATTCTTCCCGCCCACTTTGTTTCCACTTTTTGTGAGATTCTACCTCCCTCCCCTTCTTACTTACAGCAACCATTACTAAATGCCAAATGAATTTTACGGCTGGAGAGGCAGGGGGGAATAAAATTTTCTGTTGACCCAAAAGCCCAAAGGAAGGAAGGACATGAGGTACCTACTGATTTATTCCAAAGCCAACTTCTTCTTCTAGAGGAAGGAGGATATGAAACAAATACAGAGCAAGAATTTTATGTTTCGTGATGAGGAGCTCTGAGCATGGGGCTAAAAATCCAAATGCATCCAGTCAGCACAACTAACTTCTCTTAAATGCTCAGTTATTTTTCCTGTGACTTCAGGTAACTAACTCATTTCTCTCAGTCTCATTTTCATCATCTGTAAAAATGAAGGGATGTGATCAAGAGACTTTTAAACCCTTCTACTGCTAGTTCTCTGTTACTCTTATCTATGACCCTATTTATTTATTTGGAAAGATGCTGCAGGAATTAAATATCTTAAATGCAGTCAATTCAATTCAAGAAATATTTGTTAAGAATTTACTTTGCATTGGAGAGGGGAGGGGAAGAATGCTTATTGACTTCCTATGATTTGAACTCTAGTAGGAGAATCAAACACATACACAAATAACTAAAATAACAAATAATACACAATGAATGTAATAAAAGCTCCACCAACAGTGTAATATGAGATCAGTAAGGGGAAAAGTCATAGGATCAGAGGTCTGGAATTAGAAAAAAACTTTAAAGATAAGGAAACTGAAACAGAACACTTAAGTGACTTGCCCAGGATCACAAAGTTACTAAATGATTAAGTAGTATTTGAACCCAGATTTTTCTGACTTCATGTCTATTGGTTTCTCCACCACATCCTGACACCTCATCTGAATTTATTAGCTTTTAAGATATCATAATGCTTTATTCTCTGATATGAAGTATAAAGAGATGGTTATACTTTGCTCCCAATATCACTATTTCTTACTTAATATTTTCCTGACTTTTCTTTATATTCTAATTAATCTCCTGATAGAAAAAAGAGTTGTATTATCTAGATATAAGAAGATTAGGTAGCTATTGATTCTTAGTCATCTATGTCAAGAACAGGTATATAGGTAATTCAAAGCAGTAAGTACTAAAAAAGAAAAAACTATTTGTGGTAATATCACTCATTCTGTGGTTGTTATTTGAACCTGGCTATGTTCTGAGAATTAACTGCATTTCATGTGCAATGTAAAGACCTAATGGGAAGATCAAGAAAGCTATCCCACTTAAGAATTAATTATCTGATAAAAAATTTTAGGAAAACCGGAAAGCAGTCTGATGGGAAAACAGGTATAGACCAGTTATGCCATTAACCAAAAAAAAAGTCAAAATGAATATATGATCTAGACATAAAGGAAGGTGTCATAATTAGAAGAACAGGAGAAAATATTACTTATAGATTTATGGAAAGGAGAATTTAAAATTAAATAAGAGAGAGAGCATTAAGAAATGTAAAAATGGACAATTTTGGTTGCAGTAAATTAAAAAGGGGTTGCACAAATAAAACCGATATAGTCAATATTAGAAGGGAAGCAGAAAATTTGGAGAGGAATTTTACAGACAGTTTCTCCAATAAAAGTCTCATAGATCAAATATTTAAAGAACTTTGTCAAATTTGTAAGAATGAGTCATTCCCTAATTGATAAATAGTCAAAGGAAATGAAAAGAATTTTGAGAAGAAATCAAACTTTTATATAGTCAAACATAAAATAATAATGTTCTAAATCATAATTGAGCAGAGAAATGTAAATCAAAACAACTTTGAGATACTATCTCATATGTATCAGATGGGCTAAAATGACAGAAGAAAAAATTGATAAATGTTGGAGGTGATATGGAAAGATTGTAATACTAATTCAATGTTGGTAGAACCGTGAACTGACCCAACCATTTTCAAGTATAGTATAAAATTATGCCTAAAGAGGAATTGACCTGATTCTAGGTCCAGTACTCTGTCCATTGTGCCACCTAGCTACCCAAAAGAAATGATGATCAAATTTTAGAAAGACTTGCATGAAATAATGAAGAGTAAAATGAACAGAACCAAGAGAATTTTGTATACAGTAAAAGCAATATTGTTCAAAGAACAACTGTGAATGACTAAATTATTTTTGAGTAATATGAATATTAAATTTAACTACAAAGAATTTATGAAGTAAAGAGCTATCTACCTCCAGAGAAAGAATTGAGATATGGAAATTTGTATTATACATTATCACATCTATATTGTTGTCAAATGGGGGCCTTCTCTGGTTGGGAAAGAGGGAGGGAGACTGTGGAATACAAAATGTAACTTTTTTTAAAAAAGAAGTTATCTTGTTCCATTCTGTTCAGAAACTTTCCCCATTTCCCACTCCATGGACAAATACAAAATGGCAATTTCCATTTGTATATCTGGGTGTCACTACAAATTCAGATTGGTTAAATTTTATCTCATATTTCACCCCCAAAATTATCTCTCCAGGATTTTCTATTCTTATGAGCATAACCATGCATAAAATTTTGTTTAATTCAAAGAAGATTGGATTAAGATTATAGAATCCTATCTAGAGTTTTCAGGGACCCAAGAAGCCATCAAGTTCAGTCCCTCCAAATAAGAGAATTGAAAGTTAGGGAGGTTAAATCACCTACCTAAGTCCTCCTAGGTATTGTCAGAGGTAGGATCAGAATCCAGGTCACCTGCCAATAGAGTCAGTGTTTTTTCCACTGACCAGTGAACTCTAATTTCAGTCCTGTCTAGCTGTGGAAATTTGAATAAATTGCTAAACCTCTTTGGATGGAAATCCCTTTCTAGATTTATGAGATTTTGCTTTCCAAAATAAATTGCTAAATAAGACATTAGCACCTTCTTTGAATTTTCTCTTATATTTCTTCCTTTCTATTCTCATTTGCTGCCAATCTAGCGTAGGAGAAACTCAAGCTTTGAAGACCTATGATAGATGCCTAGAAGTTTTCAATTTGTACTGTACACTGGTTCCAGATGAAATCCTCCTAAAAATACTAATTATGTCATTTCCTTATTATCAAAAATCTTCAGTAACTGTCTATTGCTTATAGGCCATTCTATGGTATTCAAGGATTTGGTAATCTGGGTCCAACCAACTTTTTCAGATTTCACTCTCCATGCCAGACAATCTGATAAATTCACTAACCTTCCCAATATACTTTGTACTTTACTGCTTTCTTATTCTTAGCTTTGGGGTATATAAGTATTAGGGAAGAATAGTACTGTTATGAGGATTGGGCTGAGCTCTTTTTAGGGCTGCTTATCCACTTTTAGTGCCCTCCTCTCACCCAACTCTCACCTATTGCTCCAAGAAGCTGAAGCTTATGCAATAGCCACAACTTAGTAAAACTCTCTTGGTAGAAGGGTTAACCCAGGGTAAGGTTAACTGATAAACCTCAGGCATGTCAGTGAGATAGGGAAATATCTACCCTAAGCATGTAAAGGCTTCCCCTGGTAGAATAGGAGAATGAAAATAATTTTTCCAAAGGACGTGAAGGTGGCTGACACAGGTGTTGGTCAGACTGGTCAGACCCTGAAGATGCCAAGGTCATTCAATGTATCCCAAGTCATAGCCAGTTGTCCTAACTTTTCTATTGCCATTGGATTCAATGATTCAGAAAGACAGTGTGATTGACAAATTTGTGTAACTCTTCCTCACTTAAATCCAATTCATACCAGTCATGACATCACCTGTGATGTCATTGATCCTCTTGAAAAATTGTTGAAGGACAAACAACTACTCCTGGTGGTGTTGTTCCATTCATCTAGATGTTATTTCCCCCCTTCTGCCTATTCAAATCCTACTCATCTTTTAGGACTTTACACAACCTTGTAATGCTCTATTCATTATTTGGGAAATAGCTGAACACATCACAATATATAAATAAACAGGAATACAAAATAAATAAAATCTTTCTTTTATAAAAATAAATAAAGAAATAAAGAAAGAACTAAATAAATAAATAAGCAAATGAACAAATAAATAAATAAATAAATGAGCTGGAGTGCTGCAGTGCCCT
This sequence comes from Macrotis lagotis, assembly GCF_037893015.1. Taxonomy (NCBI): domain Eukaryota; kingdom Metazoa; phylum Chordata; class Mammalia; order Peramelemorphia; family Peramelidae; genus Macrotis; species Macrotis lagotis. Next base: position 162,720,813 of record NC_133662.1, on the reverse strand, counting down.
AAGAAAAGATAAAGGTATGATTCCAGAAAAACCCTTTAGGACTTGCATGAAGTGATATAAAATGAAATGAGCAGAATTCAGTTTATGCAATGATATATTATAAAGAAACAACTTTGAAGGTCTCAAAAACTCCGATCAAATATGATGTTCAATCATGATTCCAATGACCCAGTGATGAAACATGCTACCTACCTAAAGGCAGAGATATGAAGAGTTCACGGTCCAAAATGAGATTTTGGACACAGCAATATATGGTAACTTGTTTTCCTTCAATATGTGTATTTGTTCCAAAGTTTTTGTTTTTATCTCTCTAACCCTAGTATGGGGATGGGGTGAGAAAGAAAATTATTTTTGCCAATTACTACCCCAGCCACAATTATTTAAAAATTCAATTCAAAAATATTCTCATTCTCATTCTCTCTCTCTCTCTCTCTCTCTCTCTCTCTCTCTCTCTCTCACTCAGGTTTTTGCAAGGCAAATGGGGGTTAAGTAGCTTGCTCAAGCCCACACAGCTAGGTAATTATTAAGTGTCTGAGGCAGGATTTGAACTCAGGTACTCCTGACTCCAGGGCTGGTGCTCTATCCACTGTACCACCTAGCTGCCCCCTAAAAATTCTATCTCTTAAAGGAAAGATTCTCTGCTTAAAATTCTCTCTCTTTCAAACTTTTCTACTGAAAGTCAACTGTATAATTCAGTTTGCCTTTAAATTCAATTTACATATTTTGTGGTTATTTAACTTCCCTAAGTTTTTATGTTTCTTCCACCTCCACTAGTATGTTGCAAACTACCTGAGGGCAAGATAGGAACTTCTTTGAAGGGCTCACAATATCTATTTCATAATGAATATTATGCATTTAACAAATATAATTGATTTATATTTATACTTTTTCCTCAGCATTTTGGTTCATAAAATCTGCATGGGATATGTAATTAAAAGTTTTGATTCAATGAAGGCCTCATCTTAGAAAATACCAAATAGGAAATAATAATGTCAACAAAAAACTTTATATGTCTCCCGCTTAATTATGTCTATAAAAACTTCAAAGCAATTTATGTCATAAACTCCTCCTATTTAAAACAAAACAAGAAACCCCCAAAACCATGAGTGGAGCACATTAGTGACCCTAACCTCAACATTCAGGAAAGCTCATGCCTCAGTTTTTCCAATTAACATTAATAGGGAAATTTGCCCACCTAATAACAATGTTGCAGGGTAAACTGAGAGTTTAGCATTATATGACAGGATATAGTATTTGTAAAGGAGAAAAACACCTGAGAATTATTTTTAGGTCATATTCAAAGAGCAAATATACAGATACCACAAAAAAAGGATGGGGAAGAGCTAGACAAATAAGTATATTCTTTCTAATTAAGGCATTACATTTTTTTTAATGGTTGTCTTTTCCAATAGCCATTCTACTGAGGTAAGAAGGGAAAGAGTCACAGTGAAAAAAAAGCACATTAAAAGTATATATGTGTGTGTGTGTGTGTGTGTGTGTGTGTGTGTGTGTGTGTGTGTATGTGTGTGTGTGTGTATGTATTGAAGAAAAAAGCATTTATTATATACACCTGCTGTGTGCTAAGCATTGTGCCAAGAACATTACAAATATTATCTCATTTGATCCTCACAACAATGTTGACAGGTAGTTGCTGTAATATCTCCATATTATAATTGAGGACACTGAGGCAACCAGCAGTTAAGTGACTTGCACAGGATCAAATAGCTAGTGAGATTGTGAGGTTTTACTCATTGCCCAATGCTATATCTACTATGCTACTTATCACTGTGAATTGGTTTTATTTTCATTTTTATACCCTCATAAATATATGGGGGATTGAGCTGCTTAGCAAATTGTAATCCTGTTAGTTAGTTAGTTAGAATTTAGTTAGAATAAATTCTGTGGCCCTAGTTATTTCACTTTTGTAGAGGGGTGGAATAACTATATCTCTTTGCTCCATTACTTTTATCTTTCATATGGAAAAATCGTTATTCTTACAGATTAATTTCAGATATGGTTAAATGAGATGTATCATACAGCTATGTTAAAGCCTTCTAAGTCTTTTCAGTAACAGGCTAATAATGTAACTTTTTAGAACTTAGGTGGTAGAATTCTTTGATGCAAAATGTCAAATGAATTTGAGCTATCAAGAAACATAATCTTGTGATCATTACATTCACCACCAACACATCTAAGTTAACCCTAATACCTTATATTTGTATAATGCTTTATAATCTTAAAAGTCTTTTCATTTGATTGCCAGAACAACCCTAATAAAAAAAGTAGGACAAGGATTATTTGTGAGATTATTTTAGTGATGGTCTAGAGGTTCAGAGACATCAAGTATTTAGCCAGGGCCAAAAGCTAGTAATAGAGCTCTGAAAAGCACCCTGATTTTTTTTCTGAATAAGTCCAGTTTTTTTCCATTACCTCACACCATTTCTGATAGGCAAACATTCACTCTGTGTGACCCTGGGCAAGTCACTTTGTCTCTCTTGGTCTCAGTTCCTTCATCTGTAAAATGGGGGTTTCTAAGAGTACCTACCTCACAGGGTTCACTGTGAGGACCAAATAAATAAAATAAGTGACATAAAGTGCTTTGCAAAATGCTATATAAAGCTAGCTATCATTGCAGTTAGAGGCAAGATTTCAGAATATACTTCACTAAGAATATGTGTACAGCTAACTTTACTTCCTTTTTTCAAAATGCGCTGGTGATTAAGGAAATAATGTGTATTTTCTTTTCTCTAGCTGTGTAGCAACACATAATGTTCTCAGGACATTTTCAAGGGCAAGAGGGAAAAATAAGTAGTGTATGATTACAATGAATTCAAAACTTCTTGAATAGTCATACCAAAAATTGTAACTAAGGATCAAAATAGAAAAAAAACACTATTGGCCTGTGACTGGATTGGTCCTGTTCTGGGCAACATTTTTTATCATGTACATGATAAAAACTTTTGAGTAGGATAAAAGGAAATAAAGTTAGTTGTACATACATTCTTATTAAACTTTATCTTGCTAGTTTCAGTCTTGTGATCTAACACACTGAAATAATTTTGAATTCTTATTTTATCATCTTTTCTGTTTTACTATGTTTCATCTGAAAATTTGATAAAATATAGAAGACAAGAGTATTAAGTTTTAACAAGGAATAAAAAATGTTTCACATTTCAAATTTTTTTTTTTTTTTAGTTTTTGCAAGGAAATGGGGTTAAGTGGCTTTCCCAAGGCCACACAGCTAGGTAATTATTAAGTGTCTGAGACAGGATTTGAACTCAGGTACTCCTGACTCCAGGGCAGCGCTCTATCCACTGCACCACCTAGCCACCCCACATTTCAATTTTTAAAAAACTATTTTATAGTTGCATTATAGTGAATTAACATGGAAAAGATCGGGGGGGAGGGGCTGCTACAAGCTTACCATGACATAATAGTGAGATGTGGCTGCTTCTTCTCCCTGCAGTAAAAATTCTAACAACTAATAAAATCTTAGGATGCATTAGATCTTGTAAGGTAGAAAAATAATGTGATTAGCTCTATGAGTTATTCACTCTCATTACTTTATACTCATACCTCAAAGAATTGTAAAATGCTAAAAAACATTGATTCCAATACCATTATTTAAAAATTTAGTCATTTTTTAAGTTGTCTGACTCTTTATGAACACACTGGGGTTTTATTGACAGAGATACTAGAGTAGTTTGTCATTGCTTTCTTCAGTTCATTTTAAAGATGAGGAAACCGAGGCAAACCAGGCTAAGTGATTTGACCAGGATCACCAAATTACTAAGGATCTTGAGGCCAGACAAGAACTTATGAAGATGAGTTTTCCTGATTTCAAGATTAGTGCTCTATATATTTCACCATGTACTTGCCCTATCATATAATAATAATAATAATAATAATAGTAATAATGATAATAATAATAGGTAGCATTTCTACAGAACTTTAGGGTGCTATATGAAATACTTAAACCTATTATCTTATTTAATTCTCATAATAATCCTGCAAGATGAGTACCAGCATTAATTTTTCTGCCAATGGCCATTTGAATATTTATATCATTCACCTGCTATATTTTATTGAGCCTTAATTAATTCACCCCTAAAAATTCCTAGATTTATTGAATTTTGAGTCCCATTTGCAGTTACCATGGCAGTGCCAGACCAAATGAAGGGCCATGGGCCAGATATTCCTTGCCCCCGCAATAGATGAAGAAAGATAAGTTGAACTACACAGCCAGGGTCACACAACAAATAGATTTTTTTAAATCAGGACTTCCTGATACCAAGTCCCAGTATGCTATTTCTTCAATTCACCACCCATGTCAGTGATGATGCCTCCTAATTTTCCATTTTAGAAGAGCTAAATCTTGAGCTTTGCCCAAGGTAGCAGAGTTAATTACTGGCAAAGTCAGGTCCAGGTATAGGGTCTCTCCAGTTCCAGATCAGGGTGGTAGAACTTTATTCTACACCAGTCTGAAATGGTGCTTAGTTTGGGGATGCTCTCTATTGAGGCAGATATTGATAAACTAGACAACTTCTATAAGTGAGTCAAGAATTATAAAGATTTTAAATAGTAATGAGGAATGAGTGAAGGAATTTAGAAAGTTTAGTTGAGAAAGTTTAGGTTAGAAAAGAAGACTAAGGAGAGAAATTATAACTGTCATATTTGAAAGGCTAATATGAAGAAGAAATAATGTGATAAACCATGCCTTGCCATCAATAGCCATCCCAGTCTTCTTTTTCCTTTCAGAACAGGTCCAAGCAAATTCATCTTAAGTAGATAAGCCAAGGTGCACACTATCCTGGGTCTTTCCATTACACCATGTGCCTACTTTGTGGGAAGCATATGAGTGAATGAAGGAAGCATTTATTTAGTACTCACCATGTGCAAATAATTATACAATGTCACTAGATACTCAAATAAAAAAGCAAGACAGGTCCTGCTCTTAGGAAGCTTACATTCTAAGGGGGGGGGGGGGGGGTTGACTGCAAATCAAGATAGCCAAGTCCCTTTGATCCTAATGGTGAACTAGCAATGCAGATAGTGGCATTTATTTTTAATGATCAGTTATTTTTTTATGGTGAATTAGAACTATTTGACAGTGACAAGAATTTTCCTTTCTGGGTTTCAGTAACTATGGATTTTATGAAAGTCTCAGATAGACTAGAAGTATGGCATCTAATGATAGCTCCTAGGCAAATGACTCTACTTCTTCAGCAATGAAATCAGAATAATAACAGAACAGCTCCAAAATAAACTAAGATAAGTAAATATCAAGTACATCACAAACTTTAGAAGCCCTTAGTATTAACAATTGTACTAGATCATGACACTCCATTTTTCTACATTGCTGTATTAACAGTTGTACCAGATGGGCACTCTATTTTTCTACATTACTCAGGTCAACCATCTAGTTGCTAGACCATGACCAGCAGCCTACTCTGCACCATAGATGCTGAAAAGTAACTTGTTCTATGTATTCTAGAAGTCACAGACAGAGCCAATGGATTTGAAAATACAGAGAGACAAAATTTCAACTCAACATCATTAGAATGAATTTTCCAGCAATGAAAGCTGTCTAACAATGGAAGGATCTTGGTCATAAGATTAGATAATCAGATTAAAACTGTAAAGGGCCCCAAGTGACCTTATCAAAACTCTCCCTTTTTTTATAGATAAGACTAAAACCTGAATCATTAAATGGTTTGCAAGGTCAAACATATGGTTAAGTCAAGAGAATTTGAACCTGGGTCTTTGACTCTAAATTCTATGCTGATTACAACAGATCATGCTCCTTCAAAATACTGATCTCTACATCACCAGCTGTATTCAAACAGTAACTATCAGTCAGGGGTGCTTATGTAGGGTGGATCACCATGGAACTGTACAAAAAAAATTTCTAAGATACTTTTCAACTCAATTTCTGATTCTGGTACTATTAAATTACTATACTTTGGGTTAAACAGGTTCTAGTGAGTTTATTTAGAAACCAAATTATCACAGTCTTACGATATTGCTTCTATAGAAAAATGTGTAATTTTTCCAAACAACTAACAAGTTTTGGAACATCTTCTTAACTAAAGGATTCTTAAATTTGAACAAAACCAAAGAAACTTTTGTGCCTGTGAAATCTGCTTCAGCCCTCACATAGCACTACTTTGAGCCTCTCTCATACTATTATCATGCTTTATAATTAATGTTTTTATATCTTATCACCTAAGAGAATTTAAGCTCCAAGAAGGCAATAACTTTCTTTTTTAATCTTTCTATCTTCCTCCATTACCTACCATTTGTTCTCAGACCACATAAGTTTCATGAAGTGAATGGAGGTTTGAGCAAATTTACATGTAAACAGGATATGTAAAAATGCTTTTACAAAATAATGAAGGCTTACAAAATAATCTGAAATGTCTCGTTTAGTTTTCCCTTTTATGAGGTTAACTCACATTTATGGCACATGAAGTATATTACTCTGTAGCATAATCATGTTATGATATCATGACATGCCACCGCCCTTTCTGGTTTGTCTTATGAAAAGACAATTATTGCCCAAAATGTCAGACCTAATGATCACTCATTACATTTGGAATAATCTAACTAATAACATTTCAGTCTAAATCTCAAATTCATTTTTGAGTAAATAGTGTTGCCTACCACAGGGAATATTTTTTAAATTCTAAATTGATAGTTGTCATAGACTATCTGGGAAAGAAAAAGACCTGGGATTTCAATTTTCCTTCTAAAGCAAATGGCAAATTTTAGCCTAGAGCAAACTTTTTACAAGCCATATCATAAATGCTTGCAAAATGAGGTTTGTAATGGAAACACTGGCAACATAATATGCATACCATTATAGGGTGATTTTCTTTCTGAGCATTAATCGTTAAATGACCTACTTACTCTCCAAGTTACTGAATCTAGTTCACTAGCTAAATGAAATCTAAAGTACCCATTTAATAGATGGCAAAACTGTCATATTGAAATTGCTGTGATTTGTCAGCCAGCCCTTTTGTTATTTTAGTAAGTGCAGCTCATCATACCAAGTTATCACCTCTTTGCATTGTTTACACTAGGTTTTTTTTTTTTGAGCTAAAATCTGAAAAAAACAGCATGGTTTATATTTTTATTCAAAACGTCAGCAATTTTTTTGTACACTGCTTATTCATCTAATATAGAACTCCTTTCATTACAATCTTAAGTTGGATTCCAATGAAGTTTGTAACACTAAAAGAGATTAAAATAGGTAATAGGCAAATCCTATTTTTGTTTTAGGTGAGAAATGACAAGGAAGATCACAATGAAAGCCCATTCCCTAGGAGTCGCATGCATACTCACTCTCTCCCTATAACAACCCTGGGATTCCAGGGAAGAAGAATAGCTTCCATTTATATACAATTTTACACACACACACACACACACACACACACACACACACACACACACACAGAGTTTTCCTCATAAAACACAATGGGGAAGACAGAACAAACACTCTTACCCAACTTTTCAGAGGATTAAAGGACAGGAGCGGAAACTACTAAGAGAAGTACTGAATGTGAATTTAGTTCATCAGGATTTGAGTTCCAGCTCAATAGTTTACTACCAAAATATCTTCCTGAGATCAAACCTAAGCTCAAACATTTTCTTGCTGTATGACCTTTAGTAAGTCCCTTAACCCTGTTTTCCTTGGTTTCCTTATCTGTAAAATGAACTGGAGAAGGAAATGTCAATCCACTCCAGTTTCTTTGCTAGGAAAACCCCAAATGAGATCAGGAAGAGTTGGACATGATCAGTCACTCAACAGGGCAATCAATGATATCACATCAAGGACAAGTCATTTCCAAGAAATCTAGAAAAGGGAGGGTCAAGGGATAAAACTTTGTCCTATCTCTAGCACCAGGGCACAAAGAAGATACTCTGATGCAGATCTTTATTTTTCTAGATAGCTAGATTCTGAACCAAGAAAGCTAAGTCATCAGCCAGTCTTCCTTCTTTTTTTTCCCTTCCTTTCTAAAGGGATGTAGGGATGTTACCAAGTCCTGAGATTTCATTGTTTCAGGAAATTCCCAAGTAAGAAGACTCCATCTACTAATGAAATCAGTAATTCTGCAAATGTTCTGCAAATGAATGTCTTTAAATGAATTGTGTGAGGGTACAAAGAGGTTAAATGCCTTTCCTAGGCTCACAGACCCAGTAGATATGAGGGCACAGGCTCAGAGAGTAGTTAGAAAGCTCATCTCTGAAGCTTGCAGGTCCCCATAACTTGAGAAAAAATATATCTTGAGAATATTTGTGTCCCTTGGTTCCAATTCTATGATTACAAAGCCACCTTATGATTTACAACTTAAGCTCCTGAGTGGATTTACTCATCAAGAGGGAAAATTCTATGGAAACATCAATCCAAGTTAGAATCAGCCAAAAAGGCCTGAACTCAAATCCAGCCTCAGACAATTATTAGCCATGTACTCCAGTTAAATCTCTTGTCCAAAGTTGCCTCTTTTTTCCTCTTCTGTAAAATTTTAATACATCTACTTCACAGGGTTTTCATAAAGATTAAATGAGAAATATTTGTAGAGTGCTCTGCAAATTTTGAAACACTGTATTAAAAAGTAGCAATCATTATTACCATGTCTAACATATCTCCTTGTATAAATTATTTAGTATTCTGGTTTAGAAATCAAGTTTCTCTGGTCAGAAATTATTTCTCCTAGAACAGATTCCCTCTTTAGAGTTTGAAAAAAAAATCAAGTTGCTGAGGCTATGAAACTGAGAATTAGACCTCTGACCCAAGAGGAACTCACCCAAGAGCTGTAACTACAGGAAGATGAGCCTCAAAGCTCAACAAGACTGTCTTTAATATTGTATTTTACTGGCATTGCCATATATCTTAAGGTTCTTTGTTTGTGATCCATACACACACACATACACACGATTCCTTATATTAATGCTTTCCTCCTAACCCTTCCCTTTTCATTACTTCCCCAATTAATTATCTCAGAAAGAAAAAGAATTAAAAGGTGAATAGTTTTTTACTATCTTAGTACTAAAGCAATCTTTTTATTTATCACTGAGCATGGCATAATATATACAATTTAAAACTTGTATTATAGTGATACTGACTGAAACCAGTTTTTCTTTCCCATGATAGCATTTTTCCCAAGGAATACAAATAAGAAACTCTGGAGAATGCAAACAGGAAATATAATAGAACAGGAAATATAGTAGGATCTAGTCTCTAAGGTCATTAAGCAGATGTATGATATTTTCATAGTATCTACAGTAGTAAAAACTTGAATTAAAGATAAAAACTGGTGAATCTGTGGTGTTGTTCTACCTCACTCTCCAATCTGAATGTAAGCATATTAAGGGCAAGAACTATTTCACTTTTAGATTTTTATTCTAGAACATAACACAGTACCTTACACAGAGTTGGCACTTAATAAATGCTTGCTTTCCTGGTAAGGAGTAATGGGCTTAAGAGATTGGGGAAACAAGATAGAAGATAGAATGTGTCCCAAGTGTTGCATGTGACTACTGAAAGGGCTTTTTAATAGATTTGGATTATTTTGTAGAGAAATCAAAAGGACTATAAAAAATAATTTTACATGGTATATTCAGATTTCTTTAGAAGAAAAGAGCATTATGATGGTATTCTATATAATAAGTTAAAGTACAATATGTGTTTTCCATGTAACATGCCAATTTCAACATAAAAGGAATACAATACTATAATACACAAAGTTTCAAAACCTATATTCTTAGTAGTCTAAGAAACCATATCACTCTAATTAGAAATGAAAACTGTTATGGATGCACATTATGGATCCAAGGAGGGTCCTTTGGGGACTCTATTTTTATTATTGCAAATCTGAATACTATTAATATAGAACTATAATTCATAAACATGCATATTATACTTCATTGAAAAAACAAAAGACAAAGTCCTTTATAATCTACTCTACCTGCCTTTCCAAGCTTAATTCAAACTACTTCCCTTGACTCAATCCAAACCACAGTAGTAGTTGTCACAAAAGGTTACCTGTCCTTCCCTACTCCCATACATTCCCACAATCCCAGGTAGAATTCTTTTCTTCAAGGTTCATTTCAGATGCCAGATCCTACATAAAGACAAACAACTTTGTAAAATTTAAGAGCTCTCATCAATCAGGTTTCCAGAGACTGATGATAAAGAATGCTACCCAATTGCTAAAAGAGAAGTGATAGACTCGAGGTGAAAAAAACAAGAAATATATTTTTTGGATTTGACCAATAGTTTTGCTTGATTATGCACATTTGTGACAAGGATTTTTTCTTTCTTTTTCTCCAATGGGGTAGAGTGAGAGAGTAAATAAAGGCCTATTAGTTGAAAGAAATAGAACCCCCAATTTTCTCCAGTGAAGAATAGATTTCTCGTATAACCTCATTCATTGCTTTGCTTATCAACATCTCCAATGCACTGACAGTTTTCTTGGAGCAATTTATCCAGATGTCTCTTTTGCTCCTATCCATTTTACCTTGAATACATACCTTTACTTTGTTTTTCTTTTTTAGGTTTTTGCAAGGCAATGGGGTTGTGGCTTGCCCAAGGCCACACGGCTAGGTAATTATTAAGTTTCTGAGACCAGATTAGAACCCAGGTAATCCTGACTCCAGGGCCGGTGCTTTATCCACTGTGCCACCTAGCCGCCCCCTATACCTTTACTTTAAAAGACCAATGTCTCCCATTTCATCCAAGGGCTTCTCCAATCATACTGATCCTCATCTGACCACAGGACACATGAATTGCACCAGAAGCGAATGTGACTTTGCCCAGAACCACCCCCCAAAACAAAAACACTTAAATCCAATTCACATGCATGTTATGGCATCACCTTCCTGATGTCTTGATCCTCTTCAAGAATAAAGGACAAACACTCTTTCATTAGACTAAAAGGTCTAGGAGGTCAGAAAATGTCATTTCAATCCATAGCATCTCATACTAGCACCTATCACTTAGAGCTTAATAAATAGTGGACTGAATTGGAAAGAATTCTTCTGGTATGTTACCATGCATTGAAAAAGAGAAAATTTCTTAAAATTTCATGTAGGACTTTTAAGGCCATAGGTAAGAAAACTGTTAAATCTGAGCAACTATTGCTGATTAAAAAAAAATTAACCTGCAGGGCAAGTAGAATACTACAGAAGAGGAAAATTTTATAATTGAGTGACTTGCCCATAGTCACACCGAGGACATAGAGGACATAGTAGAACTCATTGTTCTGATTCCAGATCCAACACTTTGATGATGATGAATTAATTGTATTCATATAGCACTTACTATGTGTCAGACACCATGCTAAGCACTTTACAATTATTACCTCATTTGTTCTTCACAACAATTCGGGATAGAAGTGCCATTATTATTCTCATTTTTCAGATTTGATACCTGAGACAAAGAGAGGTTAATTGACTTGCCAAAGGTGACATAGCTAGTAAGAACTCAGGTCTTCCTGACTCAAGGTACATGACTATCCACTTTGCCATATAGCTACCTCTAAAGTGTTGTGTACAGAAAGTCAGAAGGATTTTTATGAGATGGCAGCAGGTCTAGGCAGCCATTCCCTGTTTTCTTACAAAACTTGACATTGCTAGAAGTCATATGACTGAATTGACAAACATTTGTGGCAGTATGAAAATAAATCATTAAGCATATTAACCCTGTGACCTTCAGAAAAGCCCAAATCCACATTAAGAACAGTAAATATAAGTTGTAAATGGACTGAATTGAAAAGGAAACTTACAAAACTCAATACAGGTAATTGGTGGCTATAAACCCATTTCTCTTTTATTAAAAATTCTATAGAAGGGGGCAGCTAGGTGGCACAGTGGATAGAGCAACAGCCCTGGAGACAGGAGGACCTGAGTTCAAATCCAGCCTTAGACACTTAATACTTAGGTGAGTGACCTTGGGCAAATCATCTCCATTGCCTTGTAAAAATAAAATAAAATAAAAATAAAAGTGAATTTAAAAAAAGAATGCTATAGAAGGAAGATGCAATGAGTGAAGTTTATAGAATAAGATACAAAAGGTCCTTTTCTCCAAAAAAATATCAGTTAAAAATCAGTGTCCAGTATTCCAGGAAAACCTCAAAAGAGCAAGCTTTTTCATCTGCTTTTCCCCCCCTTTAAACTAAATTACTGAAGTAGAAAAGCCCCAGGAACAAATTGCTTCTTGCCTCTACTGAAGATAACTCACATGTGTCTGACAAGATTCAAAGCCCTTCTAGGCTTGACAACACATTAGTGAAATGTGAAAGGACTTCTGAGTTGAAAAGTTAAGTCTGTAAAAACAAAAGCCAAGCTTTCTAAAATCCTTCATGACCTGCTCAGACAGGTAAATACAGAAGGTCTGACTAGGGTAAGTGAGTGTGGGATATCTCTTACCTTTATAGACTATAATTAAGAAAAGCTTTTCTGGTTTCAAGGGGTGACAAAAGAAATTTCAGTTAATGAAGGAAGGTTGGTAATTCCTTCTTTGCTGAGGAAGCTGTCTTTCTGCCAAAGGGGAACCCTACTAATAAATGGGTAGGTTTAATTAACTTCCTTTAACTAAGGTGTTGAAGAGAAGTTCCCAAGAACAGCTGTAGTCCTTTCAAGCCCCACTTTTTTTAAACTGAACTTTGTTCACTTTTAAATATGAGCTTTAACCTTATAAACCTATGTGTTTATAGATCATTGATTTCAAAGTTGAAAGACATTTTAAAAGTAGGGGAATCATATATTTAGGGTTGGATGGGGACTTAGCAGTTCTATATGCTCACAACTTTATAGCTGGAAACAACCTCAGAAAATAATTAGTCCAACTCCTTCATTTTGCAAATGAGGAAACTGAGGCCCAGAGAAGTTGCCTAACTTGTCCAAAGTCTAACCCTAGGGACTAAGAGGCAGAGGCAGGAGTTGAACCTAAATTCTCCCCAGCTCCCAAGTCCAGAGTCAGTGGTTTGTTTGTTTATTTTTCCATTATACCACAGGCTCCCACACATGAAGTTCTTCATCTCCTTGTAGGTAATCAAGAGCCGGCATGCTTTCAGGTCTTTCTATTTGCCATTTTTCCTATCTCTTATGTTGAGTCAACCTCATTGGCTTTAATCAAAGACTTTATCTGGCTTTGATCTGTTCCCACTTTGATTTCAATCAGCATTTACTTGCAAACATTTACCAAGGTCTTCCTCCTATGCTCCATATTGGCATGACAACAGCCTTGAATCCTCAAGCATCATGTGAGAACACAAGTTCCAGCATGTCCTATGAAGCTGAAAAGGCTTCAAGAAGAGGAGTACCAACATATTGTTACCCAAGGCTCAGTCTAGATAATAAGTTCCAAGAAACTCCTCACTTTATGGCTCTTGATTTCCTTTTTTAAAATCCACAGAAATTGGGCAAATCATTTACACTCTTCCAACTTAAACTTCAGCTGCTACTCTGCCATAGTGATGACATTTTACTATAACCAAAACAGCTGAAATCTTTGCTTCCAGAAAAGGCATGAGTATCCTAACTCCACTCAGTATTCAGTTCCCAGATCACTACTCCTAATGTAGTTCTTTCCTACTAAAATGAAAGGTCCTTCAGGGTAAAAGCCTATTCTCTTTGACATTTGCATCCCTAAATGTTGCTTTCCCATGTATTCCTTCTTCTCCTGAGGCATCTGAGAATCTGTTAGCTATGGGACCATGTGAGTCAAATGCCTATCTGGAGGAATCAAGGATCAACAGATATTTTAAAGCATTAACATATAAGAAATGATGTTTTAATTCATTCTATTGGTTAAAAATATATTTGGTGCAGTGAATAAAGCACCAGTCCTGGAGTCAGGAGGATGTGAGTTCAAATTCTACCTCAGACATTTAATACTTAGCTGTGACCTTGGGCAAGTCACTTAACTCCACTGCCTTGCAAAAATAACAGGAAAAATTGAATATAAAAATGTCACTACCTTTTTTTCTAAGTAGCAGAATGATGTAGAGATGAAAAAAGAAAATTCTCACTTGAATTCTAACTTCTACTCATATCATGAGAGACCTGATACAACCACCTGGAATAACTAATGTTTATTTTTCTCATCTGTAAAATAGGGATAATCATAACTGTATTATTTACCTTGCATCATTGCTGTGAGGAGCAATTGAAGAAATATAAAGAAAATCAGTTTGCAAAGAATTTTGAAAAATACTATTAATATACTTGAAGGAGAAATAAACCAGGAATAAACTCAGAGATCTGAGTTGGTCAAGTCATTTAAGTTATGAATTTCATCAGCAAATTGATAAGATGTTCTCTATACTCCCTACAAACTTAGAAATTCTTTTTCTATAAAAACAATGCCCTAAGTATTTCTTGATTCTAATTTTACCCAAGTCAGATAAGGAAGGAAACAAATAAACATTAGCAAAAATATCAGTGAGAAATCCACTAGTCAGCAACATTTATTTTGGATAGGATAACGTGGGACATATCATGGGAGGAACCATTGGAAGAAGTTGCTTTTCTGCAGTGTTTAATCTAGTAGAAGTTGCACTTATGTATATTTAGAAATTAAAATGATGAAGTTTATTTTGAGATTCAACATTTACAATATTGCAAGCAATTCCAAACTTTGCAAAATAGTCAGAATCTAAAATTTTTTCAATGAAATACAAATGATAAAATACATTAATTCCATAAATTAATAAAATCCAATCATCATTAATGAACAATTTAAAGGAATATGAATCCTATATAAATAGGAATGCTCTTATTAAGGGGTGATATTGTGCTGATTTTATCAAGCTTCAGAACTTTGCAAAGACATTTAAATAGAACCCAAAATCACTGGAAAGGGTTTACCCTGACTATTCACAATAGAAAAATAATGTAGATGAAGAATGTGTGACTTATTTCTTTGAATGAATGGCAGAGCAACAGAGTTAATGCAGCAATAGATATACCTTACTTAGGCATTACATAAACAAAGAACTGAGTAGGGAGAACAAAGTGGGCTGGAATGCTTTTGTAGAACTCTGTAGCACTTTTAGTGACTCCAAGCATATTTTTTTTTTGCCAATGCACTTTCAGGGAATATCAGTCCCCAAAGGATTAAGATGGAAGGTCATTCAGGGTCAGGAGAGAAATAACCAATGAATATAAGTAATGTGCAATACACTACCAACCATGAATTTCAAAAGATGATAAAATTGTGAAGGATGCCATCAGAGAACCGCATTCCTTTAAAAGAAGTTGGGTCAAATATGTGGCAAGAGAGGGGTAATCAGTAAATATGTAGTGTGTTTCCCTAGTATCCTTTGTTTATAAAGAAAAAGGTTCCTAAAGTGCTGGATGGACCTGTAAAAGATTTATGGGGACATATGAACAAGAATAGGAGAGCATGCCCACTCATTCACACCATCCTTGTCCAGATTATCCACATTCATGAAATCACAGATTAGTAGACAACAAAAATATACTGATTTTCAAATCTATTTGCTAATAGAAAGCCTAGATATTCAATTATTATTGAGCCATAGGGAAAGTATCTCTATCCCTGTTCTCTGGAGTACAGGAACATGTTTTAGTTTTTATTAGAAGAGACTTAATGAACTAAAACACACTGCTTGTGCAGAAAAAATGCTGCTCAAATTCATATGCCAAATTTATCATTTCATTAAAGACCTACTATGTGCAAGGTACAGAACTCATAATTCCAAATTGCTCTTCAGAAAGGTTGGATAAGTTCACAGCTCCACCAACAGTATATTAGTGTCCCAGATTTCCCACATCCCTTCCAACACTGATCATTGCCCTTTCTGGTCATCTTGGCCAGTCTAAGAGCTGTGAGGTGGTATCTCAGAGATGCTTTAATTTACATTTCTCTAATCAGTAAAGATTTAGAGCAATATTTCATATGACTAGGGATCGCTTTGATTTCCTCATCTGTAAATTACCTTTGCATATCCTTTGACCATTTGTCAATTGAGGAATGGCTTGTTTTATTTTTTATAAATTCGACTCCATTCTCTATATATTTTTAGAAATGAGTCCTTTGTCAGAAATACTACTTGTAAAAGTTGTTTCCCAATTTACTACATTTCTTTTGATCTTGGTTACATTGGGTTTTGTTTTGCACATGCCTATGGTAAAGTAAGAGTTTTGCAAATCGTTAAACATTGTAGACATATTTGTTCTTATTGTTATCATTTTTGTCCATCATGATCTGAAAATTCATTGCAGAGCTAGATGACTATGAGTGTGAAATATTGCAGATGCTGTCAGACATGGTGGATGTACTGATTGGTTTTGCTAAGCTTTTTTTCCTTTTTTAAAAAATTGTCAATAAGGAATGGTTTTCTTGGTAAAAAAAAAAAAAGGTGGCTGAATACATTGAAACAGCAAAAGGCACCAATAAGGAAAAAGTAATAATAATAATATGTTATGGGGCGGCTAGATAGCACAGTGGCTAGAGCACCGGCTCTGGAGTCAGGAGTACCTGTGTTTAAATCCAGCCTCAGACACTTAATAATTATCTAGCCGTGTGGCCTTGGGCAAGCCACTTAACCCCATTGCCTGGCAAAAACTACCAGTTACTGACACCAAGACTTCACAGCCATAGTCAATAAAGGGAAAGAGGAGGAAGGAAAAGAAATCATGTATTTATGTACCATGTGTTGATTCCTCAAAACTGGGAGAGGGAAGGATATAAATGCTTGTCCTTTATTCTCAGAGAGGCACATGACATCTGGGATGTGATGCCATGACAAGCAAGTGAATCAAACTTAGGTGAAGGAGGATGGTGAAAAGTCACCAACCTCACTTTCTCCTCCAGAGCCATATAGGTTGGAATAAGAGGTAGCATGGCATAATGGATAGAACCCCATGTCCTCTAAGAGTAAGAAAGACCTGGGCTCTAGTTCTGCAAGTGACAAACACTTGCTAAGTGACCCTGGCATATAACAATGTCATTTCTCTAAGAAACTAGCTCAGACTATAAGTATCAGATTTTCATTTGAGGGGACAGGTTGGTTTTTTTCTTAGATTTTTGCAAGGCAAATGGGGTTAAGTGGCTTGCCCAAGGTCACACAGCTAGGTAATTAGCAAGTATCTGAGGTCAGATTTGAACTCAGGGACCACTGACTCCAGGGCCAGTGCTCTATCCACTGTGCCACCTAGCCGCCCCAAGTATAAGATTTTCTTGGAGGTGTGGAGGTAGAATTTTGATACTGGGAATTTCATATCCAATGAAATCATAGATCCAGATAATTTTTTAAATAATTTCTTAGAAGACAATTTTTTATGATTTCTTAAATCAGACTTTAGCTTACATAAGTGTTCTTAATGAAATATTGTAACCATTGAAAAATGTGTTCAGAAAATCTTAAATGCAACTTACAAAACTTTGGAAGTACAGCCATTTGGACTTAACTTAATGTTACACAAAGGAAAATGCAATATCAGAAAGAAAATTAGGAAAAATAAGGGAGAAAGTATATTAAGTATCAGTGAAACTGATGAGAAAACAGTAGAGATCGGGTCAATATTTGTAAAATAATAATTATTTTTTTCCACCAGATTTCTTTTTTAATAGTTGAGTAGCTAAACAATTTCTCCTGATGGAGCTTCCATTTTTAATCAACTCAATCAAATATGAAAAAATAAATTTACTGTAGCCTAAAAAGACAATAACCAAACTTTTACTCTTTTTTTATTTTCTGTCTGTAGGGCACAATTAGTAGCTTGTTATGTACATAATATTCTCTAATTGTCTGTGGTTTAATTTGATGCTTTACTGTGCAGGTATTATGTTTAACATTGCTAATTTGTTTCATAAAATCCTGATGTTAGGCAAAATAGTTTGACAAGAGACATTTAATTCCATTTTATAAATGGAAGACTGGCTATAATGAAGTTTTGCACCTTTACCATGGGATCCAATAAGAAAAATTCTAACTGACCTAGACTTTTCTCCTTCCAAACCCTTCCCTCAGAAGATTATAAATCTTTTATTTACATAATGAGATATATTGTATAATACTTTTTTTGTAACTCTGGTCCTGGGCTAGGATTGTACTTCAAAACTCAATAAGAGACATGGTCTTCTTGATATGAGCAACTCCTCCAATGATACTAATTATAACACATGCATACAATTTCATTCTTTTCAGTTCCTGCCAAGATGAACCATAAAGTTCTCCACCAATGCTTTATTCATCCAATATGCCATGAACATGGCAATGCATAATATAATTGACAAATTTAGCAGTTACATCATATTTTTGATTTCCTGTCAATTATACAAAGCTTATATTTAAAAGACATTTTTTAAAAATGTTATTATTATTTAATTACATGCAAAAATAGTTTTCAGCATCCATCATGGAATTAGTTTTTCCCCTATAATTTATATTCTGGCACTGTTTTTTGTACTAGATTGACCTGGGATCAAATATGGTGTGAGTACCAATAATAATAATAATAATAATAATAATAATAATAATAATATTAATAATAGACTGCATAAAGTCATAATGGTATTGATTCATGAGATGTTTTTGGCAACTGAATTAATTCTTCATTTGTTTAATTTTAGTGATGTTCTGACAAGGAGGAGAGGAAGATAATTTGATGTCATTCTAGATATGAAACCGTCAAAGGCCATTTCTTCTATACATAAAGGCTACATATCAAGTATTCTGCTAATTTTTTTTCCTTAAAATCTGTCCTCCCTAGTATCAATTTTGCTAAAGCTCTTTTATCAAATAAAAGGACAATGTTAGTATTGCACTGTTAGTATTAATGCAAATTTTCTTTCCATCTGATAAGAGAAATACCAAAAGCAGAACGTGATGTATGTGATGTATACTACCTATTAAAACCAATCAATAAACTTACTTAAAGGAACTTTTAGTTTCAAAGAAACCTAATACAGTCTCAACCTTAAAGAGATTAAATCCTGCTCTTCTCACATGCTACAATAACATGAGTATATACAATGTATTCCAAAAGTATTATTAAAACTGCATTAAGATATTTGGGACAACACCCTCTATGTGTATGTATTCACAAACATACACACACACATACACACGTAAACAAATATATATATATATATATATACATACATATACACACAAAAATAGAAATTTTTTATATTTGAAAATCATATTTAATGTCTTTGAACCCATTAAAATATTATGTAAGTAGAACAATAGCACAAGAACTAGAATTTTCTCAGGAATGATTTTTATAAAACAGCACATACTATGATGCTAAACAGAACAATGAGAGAAATTAATAGTTTCTGGTGTTCAACAAGAGTTTGGATCATTTTAATAAGGCCCACCTGAGAGACCTCACCTTCTGGAACCCTCTTAATAAGAGGATATATTTATCTATAATCGTTCAGCTAGGTAACTTAGTGGATAGAATACCAGACCTGGAGTTAGGAAGACCTGAGATCAAATCTGGCCTCATACACTTAATAGCTATGTGACCCTGGGTAAGTCACTTGACCATGTTTGCCTCAGTTTCTTCATCTGTAAAATGACATGGAGAAGGGAAGGCAAATCACTTTAATATCTTTGTGAAAAATACCTCAAATGGTGTTAGGATGTGAAACATCTCAAATAAACTGAAATGTTGGAGGGAGAAGTTAGGATTCTATTAACAAATAATGTAAAATTCAATTTGCCTAATATTTTCAAACAAGGGTTGGATTAGTTATTCCAAGTTTAAATTTGAAATTCTTCAATGGATCAAATGGACCAAATTTTTGTTATTCAATAGTTGTTGCTTGACCCCAATAGTTCAGTTATTACAAGTTATGAAACAATCTTATTGTTATCTAGTTTTTTCATTCTTTCAATGACAGATATTCAAAATAAAGACAGTCATCAAAAAAAGATTAATTTTATTTAATCTCTAAAAAAATAAATATATATGTAGAAATAGGTGGAATTAGATGAAAATTCAAATTTTTTTCCAATACTTACTTATTACTTAATCTATGATAAGTGTCTAACCTTCCCTTTCCTGATGCCTCAGGTGTAAAATGAGGGAACTTATAGTAGACAATCTCTATTAAATTCTATTAAATTTCCATTTAAAACTTATTATGGGGCGGCTAGGGGGCGCAATGGATAAAGCACTGGCCCTGGAGTCAGGAGTACCTGGGTTCAAATCTGGTCTCAGACACTTAATAATTACTTAGTTGTGTGGCCTTGGGCAAGCCACTTAACCCCATTTGCCTTGTAAAAACCTAAAAAAAACCCCAACTTATTATAGATCAAAATGACAAAATATTATATTCTGGAATTTTTTCTTTCAAAACTAGTTAAAACAAAAATGTTTGGGTTCCTAACATGATTTTGTTGTCATTGTTCAGTCATTTAAGCCCTGTCCATCTCTTCAAGACTCTCTTCAGGGTTTTCTTGGCAGAGATACTGGAGTGAAACTGAGGCAAAGAAGGCTAAGGACTTACCCAGGGTCACACAACTAGTAAGTGTCTGAGACAAGATTTAAATTCAGGAAGTCAAATCTTCTCCAGACTCAGCACTTTATCCACTACTCCATCTGGCTGCCCTCATAATGGGATAGCAGTCATTTATCAGAAAAGAAAAGAAAAAGAAAAGAAGGAAGAAGATAAATAAAAAAAAAAACCATTCAACTTTTGCCATAGGAAATTTTTTTAATTAATAATAACTAATAGTAAACTTTTACTATTAGAAGTTACAGCTTCTTTAGATGCTTTATTTTTATTATTTTCATGGATTTCCATTAAAAAAAAGAGAAGACTGATTGCCCAGGTTCAGACAAATATATCTCTACCTTTTTACATGTTAATTTATTGATATGGCACAGTCCAAAACAGGCAAATACTCCTTCCAAATATTACAGAAGATGGGAGAAATCTGAATCAAGCAAGAAGGAAAAGAAGACAATTAAGGGTTGGCCAACACTCTATAAATATTGCTAGACCAGAAGACATTTGATGTTTCAGTGTCTTCCAAAATCTGGCACCATGCTTGTAAATTTGGGTCCGAAGTATTTAGCTATTTTGTAGTCAAATATTGTCATGATACAATTATTGTTTACAGGTTTCTCACTTTTGCTCTTAAAATAATGCAAGATGATAATTTATAGACACAAAATTCCTCAATAGAGGATTTTTTTCTTTTCCCATGTTTTTCTTTTGTATTTATAAGCAATTGATTTTCAAAAAGAATGGAATTAGCTAGGTGAATGGCTTTTTTACTTTATAAATTATTTTAGAGTATTGCAAATGATATATCTTATTTAAATACTTAAATTTTTTATAATATTTATAAAAAAATCATAATTGAAATTATTTCCCCTTTTATAGATGGGAGGTCAAAGAAAAAATAATCCCAGGAGGAAATAAACAAATATCCAGCAGAAATCTATCCCTCATTCCTGGAAATTTTCCACTTTCCTCTCAAACTCTCATATCTCTGACACAAAGAAATAAAGTAACTATTTGTTAACCAAAAAACTTGATGAAAAGTCACACTGTATTAGATTATATTACTTTTTCTTGCAAGTCAAATATTAGATGAGTCAATACAATATAATGATAAAAATTGGGTAGAATTCTACTAAATAAAGATTAAAGAGTTAAAAATAATACTATCAGAAATTAGATTCAAAATACCAAGAGAAGACAGTGAAAGCACTGAAAGTGAAAAATCTAATAAAAAGAATTTTTTTTTAGGTTTTTTGCAAGGCAAATGGGGTTAAGTGGCTTGCCCAAGGCCACACAGCTAGGTAATTATTAAGTGTCTGATACTGGATTTGAACCCAGGTATTCCTGACTCCAAGGCCAGTGCTTTATCCACTGCGCCACCTAGCTGCCCCTAAAAAAGAATTTTTAAAGACATATTGAGCATAATGTAGTGACTTTCAGTGATAAGCATTATTAAGCATCTGTTATGTTCAGTACATGATGCTAGGTCCTTTCTTTAGTTCTACCTTTCTCTTTTTTTAGAATCAGAAGGAAATCTGATAATGACATAGCCCATTAATTTACATACATTAGTTCATCTAATTCTTAAAACAACACTGTAAAGAGTATGTAACTATGATAAATCATGCTTCCCATTTCCTGACAAAGAAGAGATTTTTAGAGGTATCACAGGACAGTATTTTCAAACTTGGCCAATGTGGTATTTCTTTTTCTTGATTCAACTTACAAGGGAGGGCTTTTGTTAAGGGGAGAGAAATTATAAAGGAAGATGAAGAAGGAAATAGAATGGAAAAAAAGCATCTGTGAAATGCCCACTCTGTGCTGGGTATCATACTAAGTGCCTTATGAATATTTCCTGTGAAGTGATATCTGAAAAAAGGAAAAAAATAAGTGTCCATGAATTTTGAAAAAATACATAGAAACAAACAGAAGGAAGTTCATAAAGGGAGGGAGAGCAGTAAGGTAGCTTTGGCTATACTATGTGAATTTTGAACTATACTTTTTCAAAAATATAGCAGAGATTTATGGTTTCAGAAAGTTCTCTTTTTCTGTTCTTTGAATGGATAAATGACCACCTCTGCTAATATTTCATGTTAATTATAAAAGGAAGAAAAAAAATAATTGCTTTCAGGTCTCATTCTCCTTTTATAGAGGAGTGCCCTGAAGATCAAAAAGAATAGAAAAACTTTGCCCATTCCTGGTCAGGCAAATAATGTGTCAGAGAAAAATTCAAACTTAGTTGTCTACTGACTCCAAGTATAGCACTTTTCTACTGCCATGCAATTATATAAATGCAAACAGTACAGAGACATTTATTTTCCTAAACCATTTAAAGTTTTACCTCATTTTTATTAAGAATGATAACTTTAGTCTTTATGAAGAGGCAGTATGATATAGTAGATAAACAAACTTGGTTTCAAGAGGACCAAAGTTCCAATATTGCCTCAGATACTAATCGTGACTTTGGTCATTTTGCTTAAATTTTGACAACTTCGATTTTCACCTCTATAAAATGATGATGATAAAAATAACAACCAATGTCCATAGTTGTCTTGAGGACATGACATAATGTATATGGTGAGAGTTTTGCTAATTTTAAAGTTATATGCATGCTAGCCGTTATAATGAAGCATTTTTCTCACAACCACCACATGAGAAAATATCATTATTAGTATTATTGTTTTTATATTTCTTGGTATATTATTGTCTTATCAATATTATATAACAATATATTATACATCATTGTTGTTGTTATTATTATTATTATTATTATTATTATTATTATTACTGTTTTGCAAATGCAGAAGTTGAACCTTAGGACATCTCTAGTGTCATATAAGGAAACTGAGAGTTGGATTTTGAACCTAGGTCTTCTAAGCTTCATTGGTCTTTTGTCTATTAAATGCTGCTTTTATTTCATTAGAGACCTTGTAAGTTATTAATACTGAAGTAGATTAAAAATAATGTCCTTCACTGTAGTTCTACTTATATAATTAAAATTTCAGCTTTCTCTTTCCCATTGCTCTACACCCTCCCAAAAGAAGACTGGCTAAAATAGTTTGATCAAATTTAAGATATCATAGTTTTACTTTTGTGTGTATGTTTGAAGAAAAGAACTACAAAGGTAAATAAATGCCCATCAACTTGAAGAAAGGCTGAACAAGTTATCATAGTGGAGGAAGTAGAGCAGTGGATAATGAGAAAATTAGAATCTCTTAAATCTGGCCTCACTTACTAGTTGTGTATCTCTGGCCAAGTCACCAAACCTCTGTTGGCCTCAATTTTCCATCTGTAAAATGAAGATGATATTAATAGCCTTTACCTTTCTAGGTGGTTATCTTCCAGGGGTGATTGTAGGGATGAAGTAATATTTGTAAAGTGTCTTGGAAATCTTAAAGAGTTATGTAAATGTGAGCTATTTTTTTACATGAATGTGATGGGCTATAAGTATGCCACGCCATGAATATGATGAATACAAAGATGCATGGGAACACTGATATTAAAAGAAACGAGCATGAACCAAGAAAAAAATATACACAATGACCACAACAATGTGAAAGCAAAGAACAACAACAAAACCACCAAACTCAAATGTTGATAAGTTATGGCCAAACTTGACCTAAACAGACACCACTCCCACCTCCCAATCTACAAATGTGGGGAATTGTAGCTTTGAAACGTTATAGACATTATCAGGAATGGGTTTTTTTTACTTGAATCTGTTGTTTCATTAGTGTAGAGAGTCTTAAGGAAAGGACTTGTACCAATGCAGATTGGCAACTTCTCCAAAATTTCTAATATTAAAGAGCTGCTCGGTGAGCTAAGATTAAGTGACTTGACCATATTCAAATAGCCAGCATGTGTCTGGGGTGTAGCTTGAAAGCAAACCAGCACTCAAGTTACTGTGCCTTGTTGTCATGTTGGTTTTCTTCTATGTTGATCAGTTATACTGAGCTGTCTCCCCACTCTTTTGGGAATCTTTGTCTCAGGAAGGGATTACATTGGGAAAGAAAAGAAATAAAAGAAAAAAGATATCAATAAAACATTTTTAGAGTTACCAGTATTTTTATAAGGTTCAAAACAATTATTCTATTTTACACTGAGTATGAAACAATCTTGTAAGAAACCAGAAACTAATTAAAGCTAAGCCCCTCTCATTTGTTCTATAATTTGCCGTTTTGAGATGCTGTCTCTGCCTAGAACCAAATTCAAAAATATACATGGGATCATGGGCTAGTTATTTGATTTTGCTGAAAGAAAAATGTCTGCAAGATCTGAGACACCACATCATAGGCATTTTCCAACTGAGAGTGTGTTCCAAAGAATGTACTTTACCCAGAAACAAACATATATGTCATTTAAAAATAGTTTCAGGGTATGAATTCACAAGACAGAACTGTTTCTCTGTCTCTGTAAGTTTCTCTCTCACAAACATACCCCCAACATATGTACATTTGTATAATATTTATGGGATGATCTATAATTTCACTGGTATTAAGAAATTCCTGGGCAGAAAACAATCTCTATCAAGAGCAAGAGCTTATAGTTTTAAAAGTTCTCTAAGAAACTGAGAGGTTGTGACTTTATTTATCCAGGTCTACAGAATATCAATCAGAGGCAAGATCTGAACCCAGGTCTTCCTCATTTGGAGGCCAGCTCTCTACTTATTATACTATTGGACATAGGGATTAATAACATACATATGTGTGTTTGTATACATAGATATATATAAATATGCATGTGTTTGCATAGGAATGTATCTGTGCAGATAAATACCATAATATGCCTCAAGGATAGTATTACAGAATTTTACTGTCATATATGTATCATATTAATACATAGTGGATAGAATTTTGAACTTGAAGTAGGGATGACTTAAGAAATTATATTAGACAATTATTAGTTGTAGGACCCTGAGAAAATAATTTAACTTCCCTAAACCTCAGTTATCTCATCTGTAAAATGAGGATAATAATAGCATCTATCTCCCAGGCCTGTTGTGATGATAAAATGAGATAATGTATATAAAGTGTTTGATAGAATATCAAAGCCTGTTGCTCTTAGACCAACTAAATATAGTAGGCTAAGTAAACTTGAATTCCTTTAATATCCAATCAGCAGCTAGTATAGAACCCTGGGACTAGCATCAGAAAGACCTGAAATGTGACCTCAGACACTCATTAGCTGGGTAACCTTGGGCAAATCACAACTTCTGTCTGCCTCAGTTTCCTCAACTATAAACTAGGGATCTCATAATGGTACCTACCTCCCAGGGATTGTTATGATGATCAAATGAGATAATATTTGTAAAGCATTTAACAGGGCTTGACACAGAGTAGGTACTTAATAACTAGTTTCCACTTATATCTCTCTTCTATTTTTCTTTCCCTTCTCAATCCAAAGCTGAGTGGATTCATCTCTCCAGAGGTATAGACCGTGGAGATTTCTGCTGAAAGTACTGATCATGGTCAAAAGAAACAGGGTGACAGGACAGACTGTACATGGGGGTAAGAGGCATTTAGGAATGGAGGTGAAAATCTATGATGAGGGCTAAAATAATGGCACGAGGAAAGAAGGGTTCTCTGGGGAGAGAGAAATCAGAGGTATCAGGGATCAAAGTAAGGCAAAGGACTGAGGGATATTCAAAGTGAGGTTGAGAAAGGCAGAATTTGATGAATGGAGTCAGAAGAATTGGTGGTTCCTACCCATCTCTTTCCCAAAAGGAAAGAAGGCAAAAGGAAGATTAGTAGCTGAGGGAGATACCATTTTAAAAATAAAAACAGCAGAGTACACTGATCAGATGAGGTCTTTTCTCCCTTCTTTTCTTTCACTTCTCCATACCACCCCCAGAGACACCAATCCCCATCACAGAAACAGATACCAGGAAGAAGTGAGAAAGCAGAAACTGGAACCAGGGGAAAGGAGAAGAGTGGTCAAGGAGCAAAGATGGGGCAGGAAGAACAAAAACTGGAATAACTTATTTGCCTATAAAATGAGCTAGGGAATGCCTCACTTATACAGATGGGTTTCTATAAAGTTTTATTATAGGCACAAAATCTTCCCAGTCATCATTTCCTAGACTACAAATAGCTTTTATAGGGTTATTCACTTCATTATAACAGCGCCATGCTTCAAATGCTTGTATTATTGCTATCTCTCTGCTGTTCCATGGTTTCATGAGACTAAACAATAAGGCAAACTGGGGCAAACAAAGCACAAAAGCTCCTGCCTTTGAGGGCTGACTGAGTCTCAAATGGTACAGCCAGTCCAGAGCAGGAGACAGCACAAACAGCCACAGAGGAGGCTGGGGCTAATGTGAGTTGTAAACCATTGAAGACTCTAAAGAAGCCTGGCTTTGTGTGTTGGTTTGTTAGTGGTCTGTCCTTGTTGGCTCCTGGGTTTTTCCTTTTGATACTCTCATTTCAGGCCAGCAGGCTGTTGAAGAATCCTTGTATAACTCCTATAGCTGCTACTCTCTGGGAAAACTACACAGTGGGTAAGGGTAAGATCTATTTAAGTTTCAAATGAGATTTAAAGGACAATCATTCCTGACCTTAATTAGTATAGCCTATAGATATCAATAACCATTTTCTTATAAAGTCTTTAATTCCACTCCACAATAAAGATATTTTTCTTTTAAGTCTAGTTTCATAAGACTCTGAATATAATTTAGTTTAGTTGTGAATATATGAATATGATTTATTTAGGAAGTAGAAAGCAACATCTTACAGAAAATTTGGCTCAGTTTTTTCAATTATCAAAGTTTTTCCACCTAGTTGGTTTTGCTAGGTAAGCATGAAGAAATAGAGACTGATTGTTGCTCTAAGATATACCCATCAATAGCATAAAGAATACAGCATAAGATAAGAAGACATACATGAACTGATGCAAAGTGAAGTAAGAAGAACCAGGGAAACAAAAGATATCTGTAAAAATGTAAAGGGGAAAAAAAGAGAATATTTTGCAATATAATGATCAAGCTTCATGACAAAAAAAATAAAGAAAATGTACCTCTTCCACTTGTTTGAAAGAATGGAGGACTATAGACAGATTATATTGCATGTCCTATCACACTTAGATAGTATGTTGGGTCTTTCCTCATCCCCCTCTTCCCCCTTATTATTTTATTCATTGCTTCATGGATTGGCTAAAAGGAGAATAAAGTGAGAAAGCCTATGTTTATAAATGAAGATTGTGTAAACAAAAATTATGGAATTTTGAAAAATGATTCAATCATAATTAATGATTTGATTAAATATTTACGAGTAAGCTTTGAATAGAGCACCATGAATATCATATACCCTGGAAAAGGAAAATCAGTACATCTAAATGCCTGAAAATAAATATTATCAGAATACATCTGAATTACATTACAAGGGAATGAATAACAGAAAATAATTTTCATGGAAAGTTCCTGGTACAGTGGATAGAGATCTGGCTTTGAAGCCATGAAGGCTTCTTGCTTCTAATTTGCTATTTGTAAATATGCTGTTGGTGTAGAAACCAAATGATATCCTTGTTAAAACAGTGCACAACTTTATAAAACTTCTTCTGTTTTTCTCTCATGATTTCTTTTTCCCCTTTGGTTTTAATTCTTCTTTCACAACATGAACAATATGGCAATATCTTAAACATGATTGTATATGTAAAACCTGTCAGATTGTTCACTGCCATAGAGAGGCAAAAGCTTGCAAAAGGATGAATAATGAAAATTATCTTTGTATGTAATTGGAAAAAATATTTTTTTAAAAACAGTATGCAAATTAAGAACAATTAAACTATTATAACTAAGAACTTCCCACTATACTCCTAAGTATTAGACTATTAGCTTTAGAGTTTAGATTTTGGGGCATCTACTTAGGCAGTCAGGTCTATTTTACTTACTTCTCAGGTCTTAGCTAAGTATCAAGACAGGTAACTATGTCAAAGAGTTGTTTCAAATGAGAATAGTATTGTTTTCAAATACTTGCATGCTCACATCAATTTTTGAGTTTCCTATGAAAATTGGAATTGAAATCCTTGTCTGCCAATACCATATGACTCTTAAATTTATCATGGGTTGTTCATCCATCAACAAGCAAGTCTTCCTTGTTTTCTTCCCACACTGAGAAGGTACAAGTGAAGCACTCCAGTTGACATGTATTACCCTGACCACATGACTAGTCCATCTTCTTTTCTTATCATACATTTCTTTGAGAATGTATTTACTCCTAGTTAATACTAGGAGTATTTACTCCAGTTCCTCAGCAGTTATATTTCACAGCCTGATCACACCTATCATTTGTTCTTACCTGCCCTCTTTGTCATAATAATTTTTAATTACTTAGAGTATTATATTGTATGTTTCACCATGTGATATATAGCTATGTAGTACTACTCATGGAAAAATAAAATTAAAAAGATGGGCCTTTGTTTAAATGGAAAGCATGGGGGTGATTAAAGGAATTTTATTGTAAGAGAGGATATTATAGGGGGCAGCTAGGTGGCACAGGGGATAGAGCACTGGTCCTGGAGTCAGGAGAACCTGAGTTCAAATCTGACCTCAGACAATTAATAATTACCCAGCTGTGTGGCCTTGGCAAGCCACTTAACCCCACTGCCTTGCAAAAAAACCCCAAAACAACAAAAAAGATAGGATATTATGATATTGAAATAAAGTTGTACTAAGAAATACCTCAATTAACAATTATAAAATTTCTTGCAGGGAAAAACATTTTAGATAAAAAATTTTCTGTTGATAAAAATAATCACTCTCTCTTTAGGGGGATTTTATTCTTCTTTATTTCTCCAAATGGAGAAATCAGATAAAAAAACCAAATAGAGCCGGAGATGAAAGAGATCAAAGGAAGATCTGTAGAGAAGAAAAACCTACACCCTGAGGAGAAAGGACATGCACAAAGGAAAACAACTCTTTGATATCACAGATGGAAATCTGTCTTCCTTTTGGCATCTTTGTTAAAAATCCTTGTCTGTATCAAAAGAAAAAAATGTGCATATACAAAAACATCCAGATGTTCACAAATATTCATGATGTGCTTCCAGTTTGGTTGAGACTTGCTCTTGATTTATTTTTGATTAAGTCCCATCAGCTTCTTCTTTGGCCCTTGAGATTGATGTTTTTGTAACTGCTCAGAACCATCTCTTACTAATCACTAAGCTTCTACCTAAACCATTCCTTGTGTCAGCTATTTTACAAACAAACCTTGCAAAAGCTAAAATAAAAGAAGCACACACATACACACACACACACACACACACACACACACACACACACACACACACATCCTAATCTACAAAATGATGTAATTGCTTTATTCACAAATTTTAGTTTTCTGGCTCCCCTTCTGAATATAAGGATTCTAGAACTAGATGCAATTTTCTGGATAACATCTGAGTAAGGAGAATATTAAAACACGTGTTCCCAAGACTTTCCTATCATTTTCACTTTGGTCCTATCCACTGCTTATAGCAGCTAAGGAATGAGTAGAAAAGACCAAAATTAAGAAATGACATGCTAAAATGAAACCATGGATGAAGATTTCATATCTTGACTATTTAGAGAACCTAGTCAAATTTTTAAAAAAACTAAGTCAATTCCCAATTAATAAAGGAACAAAGGCTTTGAACAAGCAATTTTCAGAAAAAGAAATCAAAGTCATCTATGGTAAAATGCTCTAAATCATTATTGATTAAAGAAATGCAAACTAAAATAATTCTGAGATACCACCTTATATCCATCAGACTGGCTAACATGACAGAAAAAAATGATAAAATTGGAGGGGATGTGGAAAATTTGGGACATGAATGCACTGTTGGTAGAGTTGTGAATTGATCCAGTCATTCTGGAGAACAATTTGGAACCGTGCCTAAAGGACTTTAAAATTGTGCATACCCAGCAATAAAAGTACTAGGTCTGTATCTGAAAGAGATTTTAAAAAAGAAAGAAAAGGACCTATATGTACAAAAATATAGCAGGTCTTTTTTGGTGGCAATGGATTGGAAACTAAGGAGATGTCTATCAATTGAAAAATGATTTAACAAGTTGTGGTTTATAATTGTGATGGAATTGAACTAAAAGAAATGGTGAGCATGTGAGTATATAAACCTGGGAAGATTTAAATGAACTGATACAAAGTAAAGTGAGCAGATCCAGAAGAACTCTGTTTACAAAAACAGTAATATAGTACTATAATCAATTATGGATGAATTAACTATTCTGATGGTCTTATGATGAAAAAATGCTATATGTCTCCAAAGAAATCATTGACAAAGTCTAAGTATAGATTGAAGCATCATTTTTTTCACTTTATTTTTCTTGCTTTTGGGGGAGGGGTAGGTGGGGAGGAATGCCTAATATGGAAACATGTTTTGCATGACTTCACATGTATAACTGATAAATTTCTGTTTTTTCATTGAGTGAAGGAAGGGGAGGAAGAAAGGAAAGCATTCAGAATTCAAAAAAATATAAATAAATGCCAAAAATAAATTAAAATATTTTAGTTTTTGCGAAAGACAAGAAACTTTTTTATAAATCAATTGCAAAAAAAAATAGATCTATGACTTTTCTTTTTTCATTCATAAAATCATGTTGTAAAACATCATGTTTTAAAAAAAAATAGATGCTCCATCCCCCCTCCAAAGAAACCTCAAGAAAAAAAAGTGAAACTGAGAACCATCAGCTCTTTCTCTGGGAACAGAAAGCATTCTTCATCTTGTGTCTTTCAGAGTTGCCTTGAGTCATTGTATTGCTGAGAAAAGCTAACTCACTCAAACTGATCATCCTACAATATTGTTATTACTTTGTATACAGTACATTTCACTTTGTACCAGCTCATATAAGTCTTTCCATGTTTTTCTGAGAGCATCACTCATTATTTCTTATAGCAAAATATCATAATTCCATCATAATCACATACCACAATTTGTTCAGCTATTTCCCAACTGATGGATATATGATTTCATTTCTAAGAAAGGTTTTCTCCTAATATTGCTAAAATAGCAGAGCACCTTGACTTTTCACTAGTTATTTCTCATCCTCAATCCAGGTAACCTGTCTTCTTTTTTGCTATTATACTCATTTGACAAAATCACCATATCATCACAAACAAAGAGAAGGAATCAAGAAAACTATAGCATTTTGTTTAAAAGAGAGTCCCTGTTTTCAAGTGGCAGTGAAACTTCAGAAATATTCATCTAAATTATAGAATTTTGAATTGAAGAGGACTTTAGAGGCCATTTAGTCAAACCCCTTTATTTTATGAATGAAGAATCTGTAGCCTAGAGGAGATGTGATTTCCCCAAGGTCAAGGTCACACAATTAAGTCAATAAGAATTGAATTCAAAGTTATTTTTTTATTTTGTTTTTTTCCCCTAGAAGGCATCTCCCACATCACCGCTACTACCATATTTCTTTTGTAGTAAGATATCCATGTGAGGTAGATGGTGCAGTAGATACAGCACTGGCCTTAGAGTCAGGGGGACAGGAGTTTGACTGTCCTCAGACACTCGACACTTACTATCTGTGTGACCTTGGGAAAATCACTTAACTCTGATTGCCTTGCATCCAGGGCCATCTCCAGGCATCCTGATTCATATCTGGTCATTGGAGCCAGATTACTTTGAAGGAGAAAGTGAGACTGGTGACTTTCAGCACTCCCTCACTCAAGTCCAATTCATGTGCCTGTCATGGCAACACCTCCCTGATGTCTTGAGCTTCTTTGAGAACAAAAGACAAACATCATCCTTATCAATCATCAAACATAATCCTCATCATCATCATTATCATCATGTGAGGCTGGGGAAGAAAGGGTGAAAAGGTAAAGAAAGGAATATGGAATTACAGCCTAAAAGCTAACTAAATTATTTATAAGAAAATATTCAGTTCTAAATAATCATTAATTATAAGACATTTAAACATGAGACAAAGGACATTAGAGGAACAGAGTTGGACAAAAGGGCCTACAGAAGATTTTAGAAGCATGAGCTAGTGCTTAATAATGAGTGTTAACTGCAGCAATAAAGATAATAAAAATGCCTAAAAGTGATTTCTAATATCCAGACTTGATGTCATCTTACTCCCATTCACTGTTCCATTAGTACTAAGCTCTCACTAGATTGTATAGTGAGAAAAGAATTCTATGTATTACCTGGGCTACTATTTCTTCAACTATAAAGTGAAGATATGCAATCAGATTATTTCTATGTTCTCTTTCAGCTTCAAATCCTATTTGTTCTTCATTTACAAAAGACAAGAACATATTAAAAATAGCAAATAAGGTTAAAGGTCTGCTAAATCAGAAGAATATAGGACTTGGAGTCAAAAAGACATGAATGAGTTCAGCTCTAGTTTCTTGATGTCTACTAGTTGTATATAGTAGGAAAGTCAGTTTGCCTCAATTTCTTCATCTATAAAAGGAGGTTGAAAGCACTTAATTCAAATGCATTAACATATGTAAAATGCTTAAAAATACTTTGTAAATTCCAGTTATTATTTTTACTATGGCCAGATTAACAAAAAACCTAACAAAACTAAAATAACTAGCCAAAAAAATATGGTAGCTAATAGTAAGACACAGAAATCTAGAGAAACCCAGAGAAATTAACAAGGTTTGAGGCTGTTTTGAAGAAATCATTTACTTCACAGAAGCTCCATGTTTAAGAGGATCTTCAAAGCATCCTGAACAGAAAAACCAATCAAAACATTCAGTTTCTTCTGAATTATCTTTCTGAGCCCATTTTCTCATAAGTAAAATGAAGAGATTAAATGATATTATCTACAAAAGCTCTTTTTCATCAAGCTTTTTCATCACCAGTACTCCACCTTTACTTGGTTCTTTCATCAGAAGTTTTATTTTGAAAAATCTGCACCTAATTGAATGGTTCTTTTTGCTCATCAAAGTTTTCTAGATGCACTGGAAAAAGCATAGGATCTGGGTTCAAATACTACATTGGATAACATATCCCCTGTGAGCAGGGGCAAGTCATGATTCCAATATACACTATGAGAAAAACAAAGCAAACCATTCATCATTGGTAGGTACCTATGTTTCAAGCAGCATACTCTCAATTATTAATCTTTACAAAAACATTACAATGCTCAATACAGAATTAACTGGATAATTGTCCTCAGGACAAAAATTAAATCATTTTCATAGTGGCCAGATGCAGAAAAAAACTAAAAATTAAGTCATTTGCATAGTGGCCTAATGCTGGAGAAAAACTACAGAAATGCTACTGAAACTGTTCAACATTTTTACAATCTGAAGATTTCCCAAATCTCAGGATATTATACCCCACACTTCAAACACAGACCTAATGTATTGGTTTCCTTAATTATGCAGTCAGTCTCTGCAGGTCCTCCTCATAGCAGAAAGAAAGCACATTGAAATACATGTCAGGTTCAAAAAAAATTCTTACTAAATTAAAAGACGGGTTAAGCAAAATGGTATTGAATATGAGAACATCTTGTCATAAAATTAGGTTGCAAAATGATCTATTTCTTTATGTGTTGATGGCAATGGATGTACAGAAGTGAATAAGTTTGGATCAGACATCTAATTACAAGTAGTGCATTGTCAGAAGGAGAGCTAGGCACAGAATCTTATTAGCATCTGGCAAGCTCTACAGTGAGTGCTACAGAGAATTCATTTGTCTTGTGTTCAAATGGCAGGCCACAGCAGGCCAGAGCTCAGAATTCCTATCTGATGCTTACTACTAAGGATCAATCTGAAAATCCAGTAAGACCCCCAAAGTCTTTTTGAAAAGAACCCTAACCCCAAACACACACACACACACACACACACACACACACACACACACACATGAAAAGAACATTCCAACAGAAGATAACTTGAAACTTGAACTCAAGACAACTTAAAAAACAATGTTCATCTTAATCCTCTTCAGTATTAAAATAAAACCTTGAATAATTTGAGAAAATATTAGCAGTGAGGTACCAAGATCAACACATGGAAAGTTTTTCCATGAGCTAACTTTACTATCACCATTACTACTGCCAGCCCCAGTTGAAGTTCAACAATCTTTCACAACCAAGGGAGGGAGAGAGTCTGAAGACTTGAAATTCAGACAATCCCAATTATTTGTGCATCTGAGCCTCTTGGACAGTAGAGGCTGCTATCCATACACATAATGTTCACAACAAATTAGAAACACAGATGGGGGGAGAGAGAGGAGGGGAAAAAAAGAGATGGAGCAGGGGAAGGAAAGGAAGAAGGTGAAGGAGAAGGAGAAAGCAGGAAAGGGGGGAAAAAGAAAAGAGAAGAGAGAGAAAATGGGCAAGGAGAGTTATTTTAGTGACTTTTTAATTGAATGTAATATCTTGTAAAACTTGAACCATTCCTATCTAAACAATAAAATATCCATTTTTTTTGGAAATTGAGTTGTTAAGAGAAAATTCTGTAATAGCTTTTTGTTTTTTTGTTATTCTTTTTTTTAAGGCAATAGGTCAAGTGACTCACCCAAGGTCACATAACTAAGTAATTATTAAGTATCTGAGGTTGGATTTGAACTCAGATCTTCCTGATTCCAAGGCCGGTGCTCTATCCACTATACCACCTAACTGCCCCTGTAATAGCTTTTTAATATCATTAACGAAACAATATTTTAAAGAAACTAAGGTAAAATAAGTTTCTCATATCTCATTCACATCAGATGTCCCATTGCTAAGTTCTATTTCCAACATGTAATGAAGCTTCTCCTAGGTTCCCAAAGGCCATATCAATGATATACACCTTGACAGGTCCTTCTGAGATAGAAAGCCTCCCATAAAAGCTCAGATCATCATCTAAGAATCAAGGAACTAGCTAAGTTTAGAGGGGTTCATCACCACAAAGTAGATCCCCAAATCATTTTGTTTTGGGTCCATGGCTACTCACAATCCAAAGTTATGGGAAGATTATGTTCTACATTAGTGAACAGAACACAATGATAAAATCTTAGATCTTTCTGAGGTAATACTCAAGGTTATTATTGAACTTATAATGTGCCCAAAGTGACTTCAGAGCTACTTGAAGTTAATCCTGCACAACACTGTGAGATTAATCTTCCTAATGCACTCAAATTCCATCAGGCTCCTAGTAACAATATTCAATGTCTCCTTATTACCCATTGAATAAAATCACAACTCCTTAACTTAGCATTGAAAGCTTTCCACAATATGGCCCCAGCTTACCTTTATATTATCTTCCATTGATCCCCCTTTGCATACCCCCATGTTTCAGCCAAGTTGTATAATTCACACTGGCAGAACATATCCCTTGATTTTTCACCTCCATGCCCCTGCCTCTACCAGTTTGGCTTACTGAAATAATTTACTATTGTTCAGTCATATCAACTCTTCATGACCCAAATTGGGGTTTTCTTGGCAAAGATACTACAATGTGGGGCGGCTAGGTGGCACAGTAGATAGAACACTTGCCCTGGAGTCAGGAGTACCTGAGTTCAAATCCAACCTCAGATACTTAATAATTACCTAGTTTTGTGGCCTTGAGCAAGCCACTTAAACCCCATAGCCTTGCAAAAACCTAAAAAAAAAAAAAGATACTACATTGGTTTCTTTCTCCAGCTCATTTAACAGATGAGGAAACTGAGGTAAAAGGGATAAATGACTTGCCCAGTATCACACCACTAGTAAGTGTCTGAGGCCATATTTGAACTCAGGAAGATGAGTCTTCCGGACTCCAGACCTGGAGCTCTATCCACTACACTAACTAGATGCCCATTGAAATGCTATTCATTTAGGGGGCGGCTAGGTGGTGCAGTGAATAAAGCACCGGCCCTGGAGTCAGGAGTATGTCGGTTCAAATCCGGTCTCAGACACTTAATAATTACCTGTGTGTTAAGCGGCTTCACTTAACCCCATTTGCCTTGCAAAAAAAAAAAACAACTAAAAAAATGCTATCCATTCATCACTCCTCTGAATTCTCACACTTCTCATTTACTTCTTTTCTAGTTAGCAAGTTCTATTCCCCTCTTCATTTCTCTTTATCCTTTCTGGATTGTAAACTTTTTGAAGGCAGGAATAGACTCTTTTTCTTCTTTGAATCACCTCTCCCCCAAAAAAATGGTGCTTACTACATAGAAGGCATTCAGTACATATCTACTGAGTGAATGAAATTCCATTGACCCCCATGCTATACTGTTATTCCATATGCTGTCATGTGACCATTCCTTTTTAAACATTTCTTCTAGCTAAATGTTCTTTCATACCTTTACAGCCTCTAAAGAATAGCTATCCCAATCTGGAATCCTTCCAGTGGACATACAAATAAATAAGTCCAGAATCAACTGTAGCAGTGATTTGGTCCATAAGGCATGTGTAAGAAGAAGAGTACAGCTTGTAGCCCTAGGCTGTACATCACTGCCATGATGCTCAATTGACAGCCATACAAACCAATGCTACATCAAAGATGCAGAGGAAGCAGAAAATAGTCAATAACAAGAGGCCACCTTTTGGGACTCCCTTTTCTGGCTAGTATCACTATGACAGATGTCACACTTAATATCACCAGAGATGGGTCCATTATGAATTTGGAAAACTGTTGCCATTTCTGATTGCGATTTTTCCAGCCAAAAAAACACATGGTGCATGGGAATGAGCCAAATGTTGAGGAACTTGGGGGACTCCCCTGCTGTTCACAAATACTAATGCCATAATCCTCAGCCCAGGCAAAGGCCTAACTCCAAATTCAAAAAGATTAGGATTCATTTGGGGACTAAATAAAAATCCTTGCCATCACTGTAATTTTGAAAAATAACGCAACTTGATGTTGTTATATTTTTTTATCCATCTGTACCTATAGTTGCCACCATGTAAAATATCTGACTCTGAAGACATTGGGTCCAATATTTTATCACTATCTAGGTCAGAGCAACAAGACCAGAATAGCACTAAATTGTGCAACCAATCTAGAAAGTTAATTACTGAGAAAAACGTATGATGCATTTATGAAAACTTTTCCCCCAAATAATTAAATGAAGGTACTTTATATGCAGTAAAAGTACTACTTATTCTTCTCTAGTTAATATGTAATTGGGTCTAAGTGACAATGATTCTCCCCTTATTTATTTGAAACCAGGCACAACTATAGTTCTAGCTATGTCATGAATCAGACTTGTCAAAAAGGAACTTCTAAAGTACTTTCCTATATTATACCCATGATAGTTAACTCTTCAGGTGCTGGGTTCTTCATCAGTAAAATAGGGGGGTGGGTAGGGCCAGACTAGATAGATGGTTTCTTGTAGCCCTAAATATATGATGATATGAATGTTCTTTGTTTATGAAATTAGTTGGGCTCCTCAGGGATGGATGGGGGGCAGGGGGGAAGCTAATGGAGTAGGGGGAAAGAAAGTATATAAAGTGGAAGAGATAAAGCTTCTCCCAAAACCTCATATCTCTTTTTTAGAAATATGAAAAGACCCTTTTCCTGACTAAAGCCTTTGGACTAATCTAAAAGAGAAACTGTCATTCTCTGTCAAATTTGAAACAATTAGATTTGGGTAATAATTAGACAAGTGAAATAAGAAGTCTTTTTGATTACATCAATTAACAGACAGTAGAGAGGTGCTAATCAGAGGAAAAGAGAATCCTTGAAGCAAGTGATCAAAGAAGGACCTACTTATTTCTTGGGAAATGTTACTCTAAGTATGTGCCAAAATTTAAATGACTAGTATTCTATTTGATGAAGCAAACTATTTGCTGAATTTTTACCTTATCCTAAGTTCTTTAACTCTTGTTTTGTCATATTGTGAAATATGCCTTCTTCAGGAATCCTATCTATAAGAATTCAAAATACCTTGTATTATTAGAGCCCTATCTGGGGGTATGAGAGAACTGTCAGTTGGAACATTTCTAACTCTAAATAGAAAAAGACTTAGATGTCAAATAATCTTAAATTAATTTTTAAAAAATTTTGGGGATGGCTAGGTGGTGCAGTGGATAGAGCACCGGCCCTGGAGTCAGGAGTACCTGAGTTCAAATCTGGCCTCAGATACTTAATAATTACCTAGCTGTGTGACCTTGGGCAAGCCACTCAGCCCCATTTGCCTTGCAAAAACCTAAAAAAAAAATTTTTTTTGACACATCTTGTGCTTATAACAGTGAAAATAGCATTCATTTTTCCTTCATCAAGAGATACAAAGAATCACAATTTATTCTTTCATTTGTATTTCTAAGAAGTATGATATAATCTAAGCTTGTGAGCTCCTGGGTTCTCAAAATAATATATTTTCTGCCTCTCTAAGTAGTTGCAGTGCTGAGATCCAATCCTGGTTTCCATTCAGTGGTTCTGTTATCAAGTGAATGGGTAGCCTTGGAAACCTTACTAATTGCCTTGGATCTCTGTCTTCTGATCCATCAAACAAAAGAGTTGTAACTCCCAGATACAACCTGAGTAATTGATAACCACAAAGAATGCTTCAGATAAACTCCTGGAGTCTTCATTGTTCAAAATGACATATGAAGCTGAAAGAGCAAACTGGAAGGTGCTTACAGAGATGATAGACCTCCTCTTTTTCTTGGCAAACTTAACCCGGCTGATTGGATTGCACAAAATAGAGACAGCTCCAAAATGCCAGTTTGACGGAGTTGCTTTCCTAACTAAGAGTGCAGTTGGAAGGATGAACAGTTGAATCACAAGTCTGGCTTAAATTAGCTCCTATCAATTTAACCCACCACCAAGTTCTTGCACCTTTGATGTGAACTAATTAAGCTCATGTGGTTTTTTCCCCCAGACTGTCTTTTGCAGCTCTGGAACAGAGCACACCAAATTAGACCCATCTGTCTAAATGGAATGGAGTTCCTTCCCATCATAAGGCATGCTTCGTTGCCCTGACAGAAGCTGCCTTCTAAAATTCCCTAACACTGTGGAGATGACTACATTATCCCCAACTCTTATCTGGACAAGTAATTTTGTAATTTTAAGAATGGTTTCAATGTTAGACACACACACACACACACACACACACACACACACAAAGACCAAGCTGTTCTATTCACAGATTCATAGCAAAAGTTTCTCTGACCTGGAGGCATGCTCAATGAAGCCTCCAGACAATCTTTCAAGTTCAAATCAATAGCATTTAAATTTTCCTTTTGATACAATACTTAAGTTGTTATATGGCTCCAAATTGACCAAAAGAAGAAATATTTTCTCATTAAAAATGCCCCAATAGGAGGCACTATGTAACTTTAACCAAACACAGGAGTATTTAGCCACATGAGGTTACAGTCTTAAAAGGGATAATGGCTGTCCATCATTCACACATTCTATAAAACAGTCAGGTAAGAAACTCCTTGG
Source organism: Macrotis lagotis (assembly GCF_037893015.1). Taxonomy (NCBI): domain Eukaryota; kingdom Metazoa; phylum Chordata; class Mammalia; order Peramelemorphia; family Peramelidae; genus Macrotis; species Macrotis lagotis. The sequence continues at coordinate 162,681,000 of NC_133662.1, read as the reverse complement.
GCAACAGCTGCTTGGGTGCTATGGGGTCATGCTCCAAAGACACATATTTTATCTCTCACTAGATGTTTCTAAAGATAAAAAACTTATTCTATTAAAATGACTGCCTGGCTAGTTATTAAACATATGAATGAAAGGAAGAAGAATCCATTTGTTATTGACAATCCCCCAAAAAACCTTACTGTAGACCCAAGAAAACGTTATTCAATTATACTTAAGATCAAATGTTCTAGTAGAAAATTTAACAAGTTGACATTTTTTTTTAGGTTTTTGCAAGGCAAATGGGGTTGAGTGGCTTGCCCAAGGCCACACAGCTAGGTAATTATTAAGTGTCTGAGGCCTGATTTGAACTCAGGCACTCCTAACTCTAGGGCCAGTATTCTATCCACTGAGCCACCTAGCTGTCCTTAATAATATGTTTTGATAGAGTTATCTTATCCCCATCTCTTCTGGGGTAGAGGAGGGAAGAATCTTCCTTCATGGCAAAGAGTTGGGAATATAATCAAATGTTGGGAATATAATCAAATAAAGTTAATTTTATTTTTTACATAATTACTTTTCTTCATCATAAGATGAAGGGCTGAAATAACTAATATAAAGACAAAAAATAAAATAAACTATATATATTTTTAAATTTAAAGATAAAATAAACTAATTAAAAGTGACTAGGGGGAAAAGTCACAAATTTATTGAACATGACTATTACCCTTATTTAGGTAGAATTACTAGTATATATGTGGAAAGCCATATGAAAATTCAATATTCACAGAGAATTCCAAACACTTCATTAGTTCTGCATAACAACATTAAAATTATGGAAAGAACCTTTAACTTGATTCCTGGGACTGGTTCAAAGCTAATTCTGCTCTTTTATTTCCTGTGTTTCCTTGGTCAAGTAAACTGAATTCTTCAGACCTCAGTTTCTTTATCTATAAAACCATGGAATTGGAGATGATATTTAAAGTCCTTTCTAGATTTAAATACTGTGATTTCAAATTTTCTATTCTAAAGCATGTCACTTTTGGAGAATAAAAATGAAAAATTCTAGTTAAAAATGCTAATATAATTGTTAATGTCTTGTATAAAGACCCTTATTAGCTTAAGAGGTATGAATTGATTTCTACACCCTATAATTTATTCAAATTATGTCTCTACAAAACCTGAGCTGATTCTTGAAAATTTGATTAAAAATAAAAGTGCCTTATGTGGGGGCCTAGTAGTTCAATAGTTTCAGGTTGACATTAAATGATTAAAAAAGGGGGATTATTTGAGTTGGAAAATGAAACCACTGGGATGGAAAAAATTAGCTACATTTTGCATAACCTTTGATCCAGCAATACCATTCCTGTGTCCCAAAGAGTTTACAAAAAAGGAAAAAGGACCTCCACGTACAAAAATATTTATAACAGTTCTTTTTTTGTGGCAAAGAATTAGATATTGAGAAAATGGCTATCAATAGGGTTGTGACTGAACAAGTTGTGGTACTGGAATGTAATGGAGTACTATTGTGGTAGAAGAAATTATGAGTAGGTAAATTTTAGAAAAACTTGGAAAGACTTAATATGCACTGATTCTGAGTGAAGTAAGCAAAACCAAGGAAATATAGTATACTGGAACTATGACATTGTTCAATGATTAACTATGATTGACTTAGTTCTTTTCAGCAATACAATGATCCAGGAAATGGACTCTGGATGGAAAATGTTATCCACATTCAAAGAAATACTGATGGAGTCTGAATATACTGAAATACTGATGGAGTCACAAAGCATACTCTTTTCATTTTTCTGTTATTTTTTTATGAAATTTTCCATTTGTTCTGTTTCTTCTTTCTCAAAACTAAAGTGGAAATAAGTTTTACATGATTGTATATTATAACCTATATGAGATTTCTTGGGAAGGTTGGGAAAGGGAAAAGGAAGAAAAATTTGGAAGTCAAAATCTTTTTTAAAAGATTATTGAAAGTTGTCTCTGAATATGATGGGGAAAATAAAATATTATTAAATTAACAACAGCAACAAAAAAAAAGTTAGTTGTGCTACCTGACTCACCAAATCAAGGTCTTGAGAAACTCTTCGTTTCCGCAGTTCTTCCATTCTTTCACATACATCAGTAAAACAGGTATTATAATAATCTGCATATTGCTGTGCCAAGTCATCAATGTTTCCCAAAGATCCATCCTGGAGGCAAAGGAGGGAGAGAGCACAGAGAAACAAAAGAGTTTATTCCCAATAAAAACAGCAACAAAATAACTGCTACTTCTTTATCACTTAACAATACACCAAACTCTTATGATCATTACCTTCTCTGAGCTTTCAAACAGATCTGTGAAGCAGAGAACACAAAGACCATTTTCAACAAGAAACCTAGCACAATAACAAGTCAAGTGATTTGACTAAAGCCAATAGCTCTGAAATTGCAGAGCCAGGAGCAAACCATTGATTACTGGTTCTAAATCCAGAATTCTTATACCATAACTGATTGAAAACTGGCTGGAAAGTTAATAAAATCACTAATCAACTTAAAATCCTAAAATTCATTTCTCTATCTCCTCAGTGTACAGAAATAGAAATGTTAAGAACAGTAGTCAACAGTAGGCTTCTTTATGAGCATTTATTCAAAATGAATCTCACTGAATTAAAATTTATGGATTTGGTATATATTGACTTAAAAACTTAATTGTATGGGGCTATATTTATGATATCCTTAACAAAAAAGGGGCATGTGTACTACAAGAAGCCTAAGTATCAACATCATTAATATTAAAATTAATTACTTATCTAGAGCTATATTCCATGACATTTTGTTTACCATCTTATGAATTTCTTAAAGCATAATAAGGGATGACAATAATGCAGAGAAAACTTTACTTGACAAGGATGTTGGTGAACTTGTCATTATAGATTCTTTGAAAGTTAATGACAACAAAGAGAAGAGAATTCCCCCCACCCCCAGATAATAGATGGGGGGTCAGGACAGAAAATATAAGCCTGGGCTAAACATTTACATTGTTTTATGCAATGGGCTCAATAACTGAGGGACCTACTAGTGAAGTAGTGAAAGGTCCTCTCTTCCATCCTGTGCACTATACTCAGAAGAAAGCATGGACTTCACCTTTTGTCAATCTATTCTTAGACTCTACATTAGCTTCTGGTTAGGATAACTGTCTTCTGCCTCTGGCCCTTTATAGCTTACTACCAGGACAACTTGTCTCTGCATTAGCTCATTACATAATGAATACTTGTGTAATTGAATTGAATTGCATGCCCAAACTGAATTGGAACAACAATTTCTCTGTTACTTTATCCCTTCCTCTCCTCCTTTCTCAGGAGAAGGCACAACCAAGTTCCTCACCAAACCCTGGCCCAAGACCAGATGGGGCATTTTGGTATTTAAGAAATTTTTAATCACGTGTTGAGAAACATATATTGAGAAAAGGATAGATATGACTGTCACAAATACATGTAAATAAAAGCATTATACTATAGGAGAATGGAAGGAGGTACCTTTTTATGATATTTGGCTATAGGAAGAACTAAAGCAAATAGTGAATCTAAGGGAATTTAAAAGACACAATATAGACAGTTTTTATTAAATAAAATTTAAAAGCTTCTTCAAGAGAAAAATCAATACAACTAGAATAAAACAACTTTATAATTGGGGGTGGGGGGATGATTGCAGCAAATATCTTTGATAAAGGACTGATCTCCAAGATATATGAGGACTATTGATGTAAATAAAATATCAAATGATAATAATAGCCAAAATTCACAAAGCAATTTAAAGTTTGGAAATCATTTTACACAGATACCTCATTTGATCTTCACAACAATCCAGTGATATAGGTATTATTATTATAAATGAGCTTAAGTGACTTGCACAAGATCAACAGTCAATAAGTGTCTGAAGACGTATTTGAAAGCAGGTCTTCCTGACTCCAAACTCACTTCTCTAGCCAATGTACCATCTAACTGACTGAATATGGTGAACATACTTGCATATATATATATATATAACATATATGAACACATATATACATACATACAGATGGAGGACCATTGCCCCAACAGATCAATGTTAAGAATCATAAGACAGTTTTCATAAGAAATGCAAACTAATCACAAGTATATTACAAACTGGCTCAATGGATAAAACTCTGACCCTGAAGTAAAAAAAAAATATCTGAGTTCAAATTTGACTTCAGACTCTTCTTACTAGCTGTGTGACCCTGAGCAAGTCATATAACCCAGTTGGTCTCAGTTTTCTCATCTATAAAATGAACTGGAAAAGGGAAACAAGTCCAATATATTTGCTTAGAAAACCCCAAAAGGGATCACGAAGAGTCAGTCATGCCTGAACAAGCCACTCAATATTAAGTATATCTTTGATCAAGGTAGTCAAAGACGGGGCAGTTCTCATATATCCAAAAATATCTATAGCAAAATTTTTAAAGTTTTAAAGAACTAAAAACAAGTATGTACCCATAATTTGGGGGAAAGTTGAACAAATGTTGGAATATGAAAATAATATAATATTTTACTATAGCATCAGAGTTAATAAATGTAAAGACATCTGGAGACTTCCAGTGCCAAAATAGTAGAGTGAGAAGTAACTCTGAAGTCCTCTGAAATTCTCATCTAGAAAATCACCTCAGAATTGATCCAGAGGTGGAAGCTAGGTGGCACAGTGGATAGAGCATGGGCCCTGGAGTCAGGAGGACCTGAATTCAAATCTGACCTCAGACACTTAATAATTCCTGACTGTGGGCAAGTCACTTAACCCCACTGCCTTATTGTTAAAAAAAAAAAAAAAAGAATTGATCTAGAAGCAGGAAAGCAGCTTATCAGCCCAGCTGGAAAGGTCTATCTGACTGTGATGAGAGGGGAATGAGGTCCAAGAGCAGCAAACTAAAGAACTACTTAAAATTATTAACTTTAGCAAAGTGGCAGGATACAAAATAAACTCACATAAATGATCATTAGTTCTTTATATGACCAACAAAGACCAGCAGCAAGAGAAAGAGAAATTTCAAAGTCAGATCTAAACAACTGGGAAAATATTAATTGTTCATGGGTAAGATGAGTCAAAATAATAAAAATGACAATTCTACCTAAATTAATCTATTTATTCAGTGCCATACCAAATGATTAAAAAAATTACTTGATAGAGCTAGAAAAAAATAATAAAATTCATTTGGAAAAACAAAACTTCAAGGATATTGAGAATCAATTTTAAAAGTCACAAAAAGGTGGTCTAGTCAGATCTCAAACTGTATCATAAAGCAGTAATTATCAAAACAATCTGATAGTAGAAGTAGAAGTGAGGGAGGGGATCAGTGTAACAGATTTGGTACAAATTATATTATAGTAAATGGTCATAGCAATCTAGTATATGATAAACCCAAAGAGTCAGTCTTTTGGAAACTCATTATTTAATAAAAACTGCTGAGAAAACCAAAAACCAGTAAGACAGAAAGTTGGCATAGACCAACATTTCACAGCATAAATGAGGAAAAGGTCAAAATGGGTACATGATTTAGATATAAAGGGTCATTTCACAAGTAAATTAAGAGAGCATTGAAGAGTTTATCTGTCAGATTTATAGGTAAGGAAAGAATTTAGGATCAAAGAAGATACAGAAAGCATTACAAAATATAAAATAAATTATTTTGATTGTGTAAAATTTTAAAGTTTTTACACAAACAAAACCAATCAACTAAAATTAAAAGGATAGCAGAAACTTGGGGGGGAAGAGGAAATTTTGTATCTCTGATAAAGACCTCACTTCTCAAATAAATTGAGAACTGAGTCAAATTTATAAAAATACAAATCATTCTCCAACTGATAAGTGGTCAAAGCATATGAACAGGTAGTTTTCAGACAAAGCAATCAAATCTATCTTTAGTCATGTTAAAAAATGTTCTAAATCACTATTGATTAGAGAAATGTAAATTAACTCTGAAGCTTCACCTCACACTATCAATGTGGCTAATATGACAGAAAAGGAAACCGTTGGATGTAGGAGAGAATGTGGAAAAATTGGAACACTAATGCACTGTTGATAGAGTTATGAATTGATATAACTATTTTGGAGAATAATTTGGAACTATCCTCAAAGGGTCATAAAATCGTGCATGTCCTTTGTTCCAGCAATCTCTATCGCAAATGAAGCAGAGGAAATGTTATGAGAGATATGTTCTATTAATTAATCAATCTGTTTCCTCTGCACTGATCATGTACCTTACATTAACACTGACCAGCTAAGGGGTCAATAAATTTCTAATTTGTACCTTGGCCCTTCCTGGCAAAGACTCAAGGTAAATCCCTGTCCCCAGGCACAAAACAAGACCCTATCAACAAAACAATGGATACCTTCCTTAACCCCAAAGAATTAAGTCTTTGACCTACCACACCTCATCTACATATCCCTAATTTTCTGTTCCCCACTCGGAGTTATTGCTGCCATCAAAACATACCTAATGACCTTTTCTTCCTGCACCTTTAAAAGTTCACTTACTCTTCAGTCTTCCTTTGGGAGGGCAGCTGTAGACTGGGCTTCTCCAAAGCTACTTCACACTCCTATGCCCTACTTTACTACTTATCCTCTGCTTGTTTGTAGGGTGAAGCTAGCTCACTCTTGGGAAGTATGATCCTCAAGGTAAACTTCTCATGGTCCTATACCTTTCCTTACTGCTCATCCTCTCATGGCTGCTTATGTCACTGATGTATTGCTGCAGTTGACTTCCAACTGCCTTTACTCTTTTTTCCCCCCCCTTAGCTTCTGCTATACTACACCCCCCCCAACACACACACACACATACATATTCTCTCTCTCTCTCTCTCTCTCTCTCTCTCTCTCTCTCTCTCTCTGTCTGTCTGTCTCTCAATATAGATAGATCTAGCTATATACATAAATATAATATATATATATATATATGAAAGAGCAATATTTATATATACCTTTTAGTCCCTAAAATTTCTTCTGGGTCAGAGTTGGCTTTTTACATGAATGTTTTCATGTTCACTCTGAATCTTTTGTCAGTTACATTTTTTACTAACAATACAAAGACATGCAAAAAGAGGGGAAATTATCTGTACAAAAATATTTATAGCGGTTCTTTTTTGTTTATTTGTTTTTTGCAAGGCAATGTGGGGTTAAATGACTTGCCCAAGGTCACACAGCTAAGTCATTAATTATTAAGTGTCTCAGGTCAAATTTGAATTCAGGTCCTCCTGACTCCAGGGCCTGTGTGCCATTCACTGTGCTCCTTAGCTGCTCCTATTGCAGCAGTTCTTTTTGTGGTATCTAAGAATTGAAAATCAAAGGGATATCTGGGAATGGATAAATAAGCTATAATATAAGATTGTAATGGAATATTATTGTACTGTAAGAAACTATAAGCTGGATGATTTCAAAAAAACTGGAAAGACTTAAATGAACTGATAGTGAACAGAATTAGAACACTGTACAGAGTAACAGCAATTATCATTTGCTATTATCTGATGAAAAACTGTGAATGACTTAGCTATTCTCAGCAATATCCAAGACAATCCCAAAGGACTAAAGATATCTGCCTCCAGAGAAAGAACTGATACTGAATACAGCTGAAGCATGCTATTTTTCACTTTCTTTCAATATTTTTCTTTTATTCAAGTCTTGTACAAAATGACTAATATGGAAATGTTTACATAATTGCACATGTATAACCTATGTCTGGTTGTCTACCATTTTAGGGAGGTGGTGGGAGGGAGGGAAGAGATAAAGAAAAGGATGAAATAAAATGTTAAAAAAAATTTAAAGACTGTTGAGGGTTAGAAGCACTGTACCAATGTACCAACTAGTGAACTTAAAACCAAAATACCAAGTTTTCTTTTTTTTCAAATACTGTTCTAGTCATCATTGATCCCAGAGAGTCAAGAATTGTTAGATATTATTTGATTGGTACCAGATGTCCCTTTTCAGCAGTTTCCTAGACTTTTTAATTTCATTTTTTTTGTATTAGTTTTTAAAGTGTGTATTTATACATATATATTTGTATTGTAAAAAATGTGTATGTATTTCCCTTCTTAAATGCATGTGTATTTTTCCCCTTTCAGGTAAGGGAGAACATGAATGAAGTGCTAATTATGAAGTGAGATCAGCAGAATGCTTCAACATGTCACAACAAAGGTCCTCACTCAACTAAATCAAATGCTTAACCTGTGGATAGACTAGACAGTAAAAGACAGTAGATGAGACAAAATCCACCATCTCTTTAATTTTTTTTCCTTTTTTAAGCAAGTGCTGAGAAATACTTCTTGGTCAATCCCTAACAAAGAAACTGACTGTTCAAAGTTTACATACATTACATATGAAGAGTAAGAAATCTGAAGAATAGCATCCTGGTCTGCTTTTCATTTCCTTCTTTTAGCAAATCTATTTGGAACAAAGGTAAAAATGTGTAAAATTCTACTTATTTCAACCTAGGGGCAGAGTGAGGAAACAAAAAGGATAAAGAATCTTTAAAGTAGACTTCTAACACCATTTGAGATGAATTTAAAGGATAATCTTAAGAACTGTCCTTTGCTCACAAACACTTACCATATACATATTCAAAGTAATACAGATTCTTCTTGGCTCCTCTCAAGTACAAAAGTGTCTAATAGGCTCAAAAGGGTGGGGAACACAAAAGTAAAAATATCTAAACACCTTGCCCTCAAGGAGCTTTAACAAGAGATAAGAAGTAGAAGCAAATAAGAGAAAAAGGAGAAAGCAGTTAGATGGCTCAATGGATAGTGCACTGGGTCTAGAATCAGGAAGACTAGAGTTCAAATGTAACCTCAGAATAGTTGTATGACCCTAGGCAAGTCATCTAACTTCTGTTTGCCTTAATCTATAGGAAAAAGGAAATGGTAATAAATGGCAAACCTCTTAAGTATCTACATCAATAAAATACCAAGGGTTTTTTTGGCCCATGGGATCAAGAAGAGCAGGATGCCATACTACAACAACAAAATAATGAGGGAAATATTCTATATGTAGTTGCTTTAAAGCAATGAGAGGAAGGAGAGATGTGAGTTCTTTGAGCAGTGAGGGTGAGAAGAGGGGCTGAGAAATCAGGGAAGATGTTATAAGGAGTATCTTATGTTGACAATCTGTGAAGTGGAGGCTTGGATGAGATTTTTAAAAATATGCATTCACTAAAGTAGATAAATTCCTAAAACTCCCTCAGTCTTGCATCAGTAATTGTTCACCCATCATCCCCTTCATTCAACATATACATGCAACCCCACCCTACTCTAAACCTTCATCACCTCTCTTCTAGTCTTTTGAAACAGCCTAGTAACAGCTTCAAATCTCTCTCCTTTTCCAATAGTACATCCATCTCATAGCTACCAAAATTATTTTCTAAAGAATGGGTATGACCACATCACTCCTTTATTAATTAATTCTGGTGGCTCCTGAGAATCAAATATAAACTACTCCTCTGTTGCTTGTAATCCTCTTCATAACCTTGCCCACAAACTACCCTTCTAGCCTATTACACTTTAATCTGACTCTCCAGTCACCTAGCTGTTTCTCCCTCATAGCTTTAATTCTTATCTCTGTGCTTGTTTTTATTTCTTGTGCCTTCAGAGTAGATGTCCCCAATGCCTGGAAGAAAGCAGGATATCTAACACCCCCCCCTCCCCCCACAAAATAACTACATCATAGTTAACTTGTAAATATTTAGTATAAACCTGTAACTATATCTCACATAATTGAAAAACTCCTTGAGGAGAGTCTAGCACATAGCAGGGCTAAACCATGCCACCTCTCTAAAATACTCTTCAAACATATTCAACATTATTTTAAAAAATGGACAGTTTTCAAATATTGGAAGAAATGAAGTTGAAAGTCTTAAAAAATGCTAACTAACTAGAAACTCTACTTGGAAAAAAGACTGGTTTCCTACTGGAGAAGTAAAATTTTCTCTTTGGGTTATACAAAACAATTGGACAGGCTTGGGGAGTGAACAAAAGAATGTGTGACATTGTTTTGGTTGGGCCCAAGCAGCCCCTACTGTTCTACCACTCAGGCTAAAAAAACCAAGGTCCCTACTTTTATTTTTTCCACATATGAATCTAGCCAACTTTGACCTTAGATATACCAGATATGATTCAGTCAATAGTAGGTTTCTCCATCAGCAGTTTCCCTGACTTCCTTTTGAAAGTTCTTTTTCTTTGCTTTTAAATTTCTTTTCTTTTCATTCTATAGGGAAAGATAAATTAATAAGCGCTTGGGAAAAGGGGAAGATTCCAAACTCCAATTTGGTTCCTGGCTTAGTTCCTTATTTTCTTATCTCCTTGTGTTTAAGTCATTTTCTGCTCTATTTGTTACAAAAACTTGGGTCTTCTTTCAGCAGACTGATACCAAAAAGAGAAAACACCAGAAAAATGTAAATAAAGGTGAAAGTGCATTGCTCCAATATCTTGCCTTTATTGGTCTTATGTTTAATTAAGTGAAGCAATGTCCCCATATTAAATAATGGGGGTGAGGGGAAGAACCCTTCTCATATATATATGTAGGAAAGAATTTTGCTCAGCAAACAACACAGAAAATTAATAGGAAAAAGGGAAGCCATATGATTAGTCTTTATTAAAACTGAAGCCTCACCTCATAACCCACATCTCCTTTGTTATTAAGAGGCCCCATACCATACTCTATTGTTCAAATATGCCAGTTCAATAAAGGCAAAAGCCCAGTTCAGATGAGGTTAAATCTGGGACATCTGATAACAGTTTAGGACAGCATGTAGAAAACTAGTCCTTTATCACCAATATCCCTTGGATGTGATAATATTGGTTCTCAGTTCCTGGGTTTTCCCCCAAAAGATGTCTCAAGGGAAGTTTTTGATGGAAAAGAAAAGGATCTAACCCTTAGGTTCATATTTTAAAGCAGTAGTGAATACTATGACTTTGCCAGCATTCTCAGCTCTCAGTCAACTCCTTCCAAGGAGCAAAGGGTCACCTTGAGTGAATCCAGAGTCTAATATTTAAGACAGGAGGATGTGGAATTGTTGGGGAGTTTTCCTCCTTAGCTAAAGTAGATCCAGTTAGATGGCATAGTCAGTAGAACTGGACTGGAAGTTGGGAAGTTCCAAGTTCAAATTTTATCTCAGATGTATACTTGCCATTGACACATCATTTATTTATTCTCAGTCTCTGTAACTAGGGGATAATCATAATGACACCAGGTTGTTGGGTAGAGTAAAATGAGATAATATAATATATGTAAACTATTACTAGGACTTCAACAACTGGAGAAGAAAACTTCCTGACTCTCCTTATCTCAAAGATTTCACAAACATACCAGGAATCAAAATGACACAATTTCTGAGTTAATTTACTGAGATGACATCAGCACACTTGTCCATGTTTCTTCTTGAGCAGTCACCTATTTACTCTACAGAAGAGGGAACACTGAGAATGTGTCAAATTGCAACCTCCAACTGCAGTGCTCTTTCAAATGTCCTCTTTCTTCATGAAACATTCTCCAGCTTTCAAGACCCCCTTAAAGGGGCCTATTTCCTTGGAACAATTAAGGGAAATGCCATCACCTGAAGTCACTAACAGTTGCAAACAATAGTTTATGTAGTGGATTTCAGTTATTCCTATCTATTCCACTGTTGCCATATCGCAGGAAATTTTTCACATCTAAGAGGACTTTTCAGGCTTCAGTTACTGAGTACCTGGGAAAGGGTTGCTAATTTCTTAAAAATTCTTTCTGGTAGTGAAGAATTTCTCTTAATTATTTATCCCTTCCTCCCACACAACCACCCACACAACTCCCCATAATTTGAGGGTCTGGAAATTATCTCAGTTGCAGATGGGAAAAAAATACACATACACACACAGCTGCATAATTCAACCCCAGCCAAAGACAGCAAACATTTCACACCCAGCAATATCCACCCCCATTTGATGCTCAGCAAATAATAATTTGGGAGGGGGTGACACATCTGCCTTATGCTTTCTCCAGATGTGAAATAAATGTCTATAATTACCGTGTCACATTAAGTCTTGGTGATTTATTTAAATGCTAAAAAGGCAAACAAAAAAAAAAGGAAAATGACTATTACAGAGCAGCATACCCAGTCTGCCATGCCTGTAAAGAGTCTAGCCCCAGAACCACAGAGCAACCAAAAAAGCTACTTGGTTTAACAAATTTAAAAACCTACATTTTTCAAGACTGCTAAATAGGTTACAACATTCTTACTAAGCTTGTTCTTACAAGATCTAACCAATGAAATATCCGGATCCACCTGAAATATTTGTAACATTACTTTGTAATTAAATAAAGTATCTACCAGCATCAGTGTCCTTAATAATGCCACACCTATGACATTTTTCTCTATGGCATTCGAAAGATGCCACATCTATAAATGAACCCTAGTAAAGTTAACAAAATGCATAGCATGTAAAAGTCACTTTTAACTATCATCTTTACCTTTAGATTTTCCTCACTTTTGCTACAATAAATATAGCTAATGAAACAATTTTTTTAAAATGTCATTTGATTTTATCTAAGGACAATTCAAAAATAGTTTTCTGAAAAAAGTTGAGAAGTAAGAAAGTCTACAAATTGTACTTTGATCCCAAAGATATGTTATGGTGGTCAAAAAACCTGATGTAATCTTAAAGTATACTTATTTACAAGACTAGGAAAGTGATAGTGTCACTGGGATCTGTTCTGATAAAACAAATCTAGATTGCACACTATTTATCTAGTATTGTGCACTATTTCAGGTGTGAAAGTTGATAAGCTATTAAGCTCTGAAAGGGGCAGCAATCAAGAGAGTGAGGGACTTAAATTTATGCCACATAAAGATCAGTTGAAAGAACTATGAATGAAATGACAATAATATGGAAGAGAGAATAGACAGATTTTGCTTAACCATGCTTGAGAACTAAGCATGATAGTTGGGGGTTGATTTAAGGAAAAACTTCCCAATAATAATCATCAAGAATGGTAGAGGTTGTCTTGGAAGGTAGTGTGGCTTCCCCTTCACTAGAGATTTTCAAGTTGAGGATGGGCCAACCACATGTCCATGAATGCTCTAAAGAGGATCCTTCCTCAGGTAGAAGTTAGAAGAGGTGGTCTCTGGGGTCCCTTGAATTTTGTGTTTTCATGATTCCATGAACTTTTGGTCTAGAGTTCACATGAATTCTGTGTGGCCTTGGGCAAGCCACTTAACCCCATTGCCTTGTAAAAAAAAAACACTAAAATAAATAAATAAATGAATAGAGTTCATCAGAATTAACTGAGTTGATCGGTTTCATTTCCTCCTCCTTTCTCCAGTTTGGGAACATGAAATTTTCCCACCAAAAAGAGGTTGTAGTTTTTGTTGTTGCAAAATATTTGAGTTACTGTATCTTTTAACCAACATTTCCTATCAGTTACTCAAACACATTCACACACACACACACACACACACACACACACACACACACACACACACACACAAACACACTTGGTCAAGTGTTCAGTGGTTTATTTCCTGATATTACCAGATAACTAGTATTCCTCATTTTACATGATGAAAAACTGATAAACATTGAGAGCTAAAAGAATCTATATTAAAAATTAACTTCTAAAAGTCTCAAATTAATAACTGACATTTATATAATATTTTCTGGTGACAAATTCATTTTACTTTATAACACTAATATGAGGTAGATAGGACACACATTACTATCTTCATTTTAACAGAATAAAAGTCAGGGGTTCCAGACAGTAAATTGGTTTACCCCAAGTCACACAATTAAACAGTAATAATCAAGATTTGAATCTAGGTCTTTTGTCTCTAAATTGAGGACTTTTCATTCTACATTGTGGAAGTAAATACCAAAGCTTTACTGTTAAGCATAAAACTTGGTGCAAAAAATCAAAGATGAGCACCACAACAAAGCAGGATGGAAACTGAATTTTTTTTAAATGTGGCATTTGTTACCACTTTTAGATCAGCAATATAAGGAATAAGATTCAGTTATATTAGGCATTGATAGCTAGGTGACACAGGAGATAGAATATCAGGCCTGGAATAGGAAGACCAGAGTTCAAATCCAACCTCAGACACTTACTAGCAGAGTAAACCTGGACAAGTCACTTCACTTAAAGTTTCCTCATTTGTAAAATAACTGAGAAAAAAATGACAAACTACCCCAGTATTTTTGCCAAGAAAACCCCAAATAGGGTCATGAAGAATCAGATACAATTCAAAATAACTGAACAACATAGAAAATATCAAGGTACTTTTGTGCTAAAGTATATATTGATAGTGAGGGAGGTGATAAGAAAAAACATTATGATTATAGAATTTCAGCATTTTAGAACTGACATAGGCCTTAATAATCAATTAATTTAGAGATGAGAAAGCAAATTCAGAGTGAAGTTTATTTCATTAAGGACACAACTAGTAAGTATCAGAGTTCGGGTTATATGGAAACACATTTTTAAAAAAACCAACCCACCTTCCTTTGGGAATAATTAAAAATATTTTCTTCAGTTTAAAACCATTTCCAGACATTCCCCCAAATGAAGAGAATTTGATTTTAGTGGACTTATACCTATGCAAAATAAAGTAAACCCAGATTTTCTTTCTTCTGAACTGACTCTAATTCCATTATCAAATGTGGTTCTTAGTTAAGCTGCAGGGGTGGATAAAGACCTCAGGTTTCTCACTATTAAAATATATGGATTGACCTAGATCCTTTCCTCTCATGCTGGATCCCACATAGAGGGAGGAATACTTATCTGTCCCAGGAACTACACCAAATATAAGAAAGCAAATTTCTGCTCTCAAGGAGCTATATTCAATATTGGAAGGTTTTGATACTTAAAATGATGCTGGAAATGGAGGAGAGGAGAACTAGATATTCCTATTGTGAAATCTGGGGTCCCCATCCAGATCAAGAAAAAGTTCACCTATTTGGTTGGGCTATGCCCATTCTCTGAAAAGCATGGTGCAATAGGAAAAGGCTCTGAAGTAGGATGAAAGGTCCTCATTTCAGTTCTACCACTTTGTAGTTATATAAACAGAGGTACCCTGACTTCTCTGAGCTTCATTCACAAATCTACCCTGCCTATTCTCATAAGACTCTTGACAGGATCAAATGAGATAATGTCTGTAGAGATTCTATTAAAAACTGCAAAAGACTATAAAATGTAAAAAATGTAATATTATTATTATTATCATTATTATTATTATTATTGCTATATTATTATTTCAAGTGTCTCTGGACAATACATTTCTGGCTTAGAGAAGTTGGGTCAGTAGTTAGGAAAAAACAAAAGAGAAAAGAGAACAACTTTTTGATAATCAGAAGACATTACACAATGTGAGTATTCAAATTACTTATTAATAACAAACATATATGGACTTCTTATTTTATATCTCTATCCAGGTGTGGCTCCAAAGGCAAAACTTCAGCACAGTAAGGAATACTGCTCCAGCTCCCAAACAGCAAAGGCAGGGAGGGTCACAAGAGTGGACAGAAGGAAGGAAATGGATTCTTTTGACTTGTCCTTCCTTGACACTCTGCATTGCTTGTCCAAGCAGATTCTCTTATCTGTATCATCTGGATGTAGCCCTAAATATAAAATATTTAAAAAAAAAAACAGAGAAGCCTAAACAACTTCACAATGTTTACACTCCTCAGGGTGTATATTTAAAGATCTGGGGGTGATGAAAACTTAGTAAAATATTTCAGGTAGACTTATACCCAGCATGTAAAGAATTTTAAGCAGATAACCAACTCTGATTTCCTTGTTCAAAACTCATTTAATTAATTCTAGGCTTCAATCAAAAATGCTTATAACAGCTGTACTGTTCCATGCTATCAAATCTTTCAAGGAAAAAATTTCATAAAACATATAGTAATTGATTTGCAATTCTTTCTCAAAAACGTTATGCTCAATGCCCTTGCAGATGGTTATAGAGCTAAAGACACAGTCTATCACAGGCTGCCATGGAAAAAACCCTACACATAATATTGTATGTGCATGCACAAGCACGTGCACACACACACACACACACACACACACACACACACACACACACACACACACACACAACTTAATAGATTCTCTCAGCAAGGAAAGCCCGAAGGGAATACCAATATGTCTCTGCCCCACCCATCCCCAGACTTCCCAAACATGCTTCTACTTTACTCAAATAAAAAGCTTAGTCAGTCACAAAATGACAGCCCATCTTGCCATTCCTGTTTTTCTAAGCAAACCTCCTTTACATTTTTATACATTTGGAAATAAGAAAGCTTTTCTAACAATTACAAATATCTAAAAGTAGGCCAGGGTGACTCAAACATAAAGATAATAGAATCATAGTTGAGTGCTCAAAAGGACCTTCTCATTTACAGATGAAGAAACTGATGCTGCAAGTTTAAGTAATATGTCCAAAGTCACAAAGACAATAAGTGGCAGAAGCAGATTCAAACTAATACCTTTGAACTGCCTTTTGACACCAAAAGTCATTGCTCTTTCCATTCTACCTTAGTTCACTCTCTGAAAATATTTTGGTAAAAGCTGAAAGACCACTTCTATGAGATACATAGAGGGGATTCAAATTCAAGTATAGGTTGAACTAGATGACCTTTGAAGTCACTTTCAGTTTTGTGATTTGGTATCCTTACCTATTTAATTACCCACATTCCCAAAAAATTAGCATAGATTGCTATGAACATTTTTCTAGGATAATAATACTACATAGTAATAAATACATCCTGTTCCATACACATCCCAACTCACAATTTTTAAAAAATTTCTTAATTCATTTCCTATCCAAAATCTTTTTTCATATTTATTATCTCTTAATCAGTCAGTCACTGATTTTTATTCATAAGGAATTTTAGTCTTGTGAAATTATAACCCAATGAAAGGTGTTCTTCAGTCATTTCATAGTCACACAGTTCATTTAAGTATTCAACCTGAACTTTGAATGAAAATGCACAAATCCAGGTAAAATGAATATATTTCTGCAATGGTGGCAAAATGCTAAGATTCTTATTCTATGCCTTCATCTACTTGCTGAATTTTTGAAAATGGCCCCATCAATATAGAGAACAAGTGAGAAGATCTATATAAAATCACTTTGCAAATTTTGCAGTATCAGTACAGTTAGTTATGATAATGATGATTTAAAAATGATGAAGCACTGGAACATCATAGAAATGTGAATTTTTAATCACCATTATTGCTATTGTTGCTTCTGTTGTCCATTTATTTTTCCAGTTACAAATTATGAGTGTCAGTATTTAGACATCTATTGATCAGGGAAAATCACTCAAGAAACATATACACCTGCAGCTAGGTGGTACAATGGGGGCAGCTAAGTGGTGCTGGGGAATAGAGTACTGGCCTTAGAGTCAGAAGGACCTGACTCCAAATCCAGCCTCAAATACTTAATAATTGACTACTGGTATGACCTTGGGCAAGTCATTGCCTTAAATAAATAAAACTTAAAAAAAAGAAACACATAAATCAAAAAAAATTGAAGAGACTTCAGATATAATCTGTAAAATAATCATTTTACAAATGAAGAAATTGAGGTCAAAAGAGATGAAGTGACTTATCCAAGATTATACAGCTAGAGAGCGTTGAAGATAGGGTTCAAACCCACTTCTATATCTACTGTTCTTTCCCCTGTACTATGTTACTGACTTTCTAGATCTTTTTTTTAAAACCTCATCAGCTTTAATAAAACGGTGCATATTAAACCTAGTAGTGGGATCTTAATGGTTCTTGAACTCCTGGCTACTATTAACCCAAATAACTGTAGTGGATTAAGGTAGAGGCCAATAATGGTAAGATGATAGCCATATGTATTCTAATATATTCTAAAAGAACCATATCAGAGTAGCCTTAATCCCCAGCGAATAGGACAGAGTGCCTAGCAGGACTACAGTTAAATAAGCTTACACATTAAATGGGTAAAGAACAGTTCTCAAACAAATGTGTGCATGTTTAGATATATTTATGTAGAAATATGTAGAAATAGAACTAGAAATAAATTTTAAAAAGAGAAATAATGTGAAAGAATAGATAGAGGAAGCAGCCTATTCTATTCTATCTACCCTATTCTATCTATCTGGCAGGAAGACCTGGGTTCAAGTCCATTGTCTGGCAAATACTGTCTGTGAGACTTAGTTAAGATACAACTTCAGTAATCTAGGCAAAGATTAGACTAGAAGGAACAGAGAAATTACAGATATGCACTGAAAGAAGGAAGTTTTGTCACTAGATATTCCCCATATAAATCTTGATCATCTACATTATAAATAGTTTCCATTAAATAGCACATTTTAATATATGAAAGATAATATAACAATGGATTCAGCAAGCTCTTGTTCTTTTCTTCATAGGGGGCATTTGAGGAGAGAGATAGCTTCAAAGACCTCCCCAATCATAGTTGCCAACATGTGGCCTATGAATACAACCCTCTGTTCTTTGACACTTTGACTTTCTTTCTTACTTTCTTTCTTTTTCTTTTTGTCTCTTTCTTTTAGGATGGAAATTTGAGATGGGTACAACCTTGAGGATTTAGAAAGGTTGGAAGATGGGGGCAGCTAGTTGGCCCAGTGAATAGAGCACCGACCCTGGAATCAGGAGGACCTGAGTTCATATCTAATCTCAAACACTTAATAATTACCTAGCTGTATGACCTTGGGCAAATTACTTAACCTCCCTTAACCTCATTAGCCTTATATAAATAAAATTTTTAAAAAAAGAAAGATTAGGAGAATAAAACTGTCAAGTTTAGGAAGCCCATGGTTATGCCAACACTGAAGTCATCAAGAGGGACCTGAGGACCACAATCCAGTGGGAGCAGAGATTAGGATGCATCTAAAAGCTGGAGTCTTTGGAAGTAAATTTGGTGGCCTGAATGTTATGAAGAAATTGTTTTATGTAGCAATAGGGTTATTTGATATATGATATGATAAAGTGAAGACTATGCCCAAAAAAACTGAGGAAAAATGTTTGTACCTGTCCTTGCTACAATTTAGCAGTAAATATACTTTGAAGGGGAAAGGGAAACAAACATATATTAAGTGCCTAATATGCTAAAGAATCTATAAATATTGCCTCATTTAATCTCATAACAACCCTGTGAAGTAGATGTTATTGTTGTCTCCATTTTAAAGTTGAGAAGACAGGCAGATAGGTTAAGCAACTTAGTGTCTAGGGCTGGATTTGAATGGGGTGTTCCTAACTCTAGACCCAGGTGTTCTATCTACTGCCTGAGAAATCATTTGGTCTGACACTGCCAAAGCAACCACAGGCAGGACTTGAAATTCAATAAAACTAGGAGCTTTTTTTTTGGGGGGGTGAATTAATAAAATGTTTGAAGTTGACAATTTTGTATCTCCCATGAAGGATATTATAAATATCCAAATGACCTTTAGCAGAAAAAGGTCCCCACCCTGTTCTACATCCATCTTCAATTACCTTTTCCTTCCAACTTTCTTTTTTCTTTTTCTTTTTTATTATTTTTTTTATTTTGAGTTGTACAATTTTTCCCCTAATCTTACTTCCCTCCCTCACCCCCCACAGAAGGCAATTTGCCAGTCTTTACATTGTTTCCAAGGTATACATTGATTCAAATTGAACGTGATGAGAGAGAAATCAGATCCTTAAGGAAGAAACATAAAGTAGAAGAGATAACAAGATCAGACAATAAAATATCAGGTATTTTTCCTAAATTAAAGGTAATAGTCTTTGGTCTTTGTTCAAACTCCACAGTTCTTTCTCTGAATACAGATGGTATTCTCCATTGTAGACAGCCCCAAATTGTCCGATTGTTGCACTGATGGAATAAGCAAGTCCATCAAGGTTGATCATCACCCCCATGTTGCTGTTAGGGTGTACAGTGTTTTTATGGTTCTGCTCATCTTGCTCAGCATCATTTCATGCAAATCCCTCCAGGCTTCCCTGAATTCCTTCTAATAGAACAATAGTGTTCCATGACATACACGATTTGCTAAACCATTCCCCAATTGAAGGACATTTACTTGATTTCCAATTCTTTGCCACCACAAAGAGGGCTGCTATGAATATTTATGTACAGTGATGTTTTTACCATGTTTCATCATCTCTTCAGGGTATAGACCCAGTAGTGGTATTGCTGGATCAAAGGGTATGCACATTTTTGTTGCCCTTTGGGTGCAGTTCCAAATTTCTCTTCAGAAAGGTTGGATGAGTTCACAGTTCCACCAACAATGTATTAGTGTCCCAGATTTCCCACAACCCTTCCAACAAAGATCATTATCCTTTCTGGTCATATTGACCAGTCTGAGAGGTGTGAGGTGGTACCTCAGAAAAACTTTAATTTGCATTTCTCTAACAAGTAATGATTTAGAGCAATCCTTCCAACTTTCTTGCCAACTCCAGTCCACAAGAATTTATCTCCCTCCTGACCTTATATAAATACTAAGAATCACAGGGACAAGTGTTGGCACTGGAGAAGACCATCAGATTCATCTAGCCCAACTCCTTGTTGTATAGAGGCTTCTAGATGACACCATGGATAGAGTGCCAGACCTGGTGTCAGGAAATCCTTGAATTCATACCAACTTCAGACCTTTTCTGAGCAAGTCACTTTAGCTCTGTTTGCTTCAACTTCTTCATTGATAGAATGAGAACAATAAAAGAAGTTATCTCTTAGGATTGTTATAAAGATAACAGGAGATATTTGTAAACTAAACCTCAAAGTACTATATTACAGTAGCTACCATTAGTATTACTGGGGAAAAAAACTGGTGCCACAAAAACCTACCCCTTTATTATATTCTATCATGTATTGCCTTTTTGCTGTTTTTTGTGTATCTTCTCTCCCACTAGACCATCTGCTTCTTGTAGGCAGGGACCAAGACAGGCTTATTCAGTGGCCCATTTCCTTCCACTGTATGGTGCTAGGAACACAAAATATGTGTTTTGTAAACATTTGGGGATTAAGATACCCTTTAATTCCTTCTAGTTTTATTCATTCTAGTCCTAGAAGAACAATGTTTCCTAGAGTGGTACCTTCAAGAATCAGCATGCAGAATTCAGTCCAACATTTATTAAGAAACTATTGTGTGCCTTAAGGGAAGATGTGAAATTTAACTTAGGGGATAATGTAGAATTGGGACACAATACTCATAATAGGTATCTACAACTCATTTCCTTTCTTTTGTCAGTTTTGGTGTCTTTCTCCTGGTTCCTTTCTCCTAGTGGGACTACCATAGTTCTTCATATACCAGAGTCCA
Organism: Macrotis lagotis; assembly: GCF_037893015.1. NCBI lineage: Eukaryota > Metazoa > Chordata > Mammalia > Peramelemorphia > Peramelidae > Macrotis > Macrotis lagotis. The sequence goes on along the minus strand of NC_133662.1, from coordinate 162,659,722 downwards.
TTGCCCATCATCATGCTTTTGCAATGACTATCACTTATGCCTACAACGCATTCTCCTATAATTTCTGCTTTACCTCATGGAGTCATTTTTCTCCCAGACTCAATTCAAGTGCAACCTTCTAGATGCTGCTTTTCCTGAGACCCCCAGGTATAGTACCAAGATATATACTGCTGGTAGAGGAAGGAAAGGGAAGGTAACATAGCACTTCAAAAGGAATATGAGAAGAGGAAAGGGACGGAAGGATCATTTACCAGGTCAACTAATTTGCTGGATAGTGGGGGATCTAAACTGTGGAGTCTCCAGTCCAAGTTCACCTACTCCATTATACTACACAGAAGAGAATGAGTCTACAATAAACACACAAACTAGGCTGTTGTACACCAGAAAGATCCATCTTTGGAGCCAAGAGTCAGGATTAAGTGAATGATATTTCATGCAGGATTCTATTGAATATGACATGCCACCATAAAAAAACAGGTCTGTGAAACCAAGAGTCCTATTGGACCAGGACATGTAGAATGAATGAACATATTTGTAACAGGATTTACTGGAACCTTGAATTTTGCAATCAAAGACTGAGGTTAGAAAAGGAAGAAGGGAAGGAGAACTTTGTACCTAAATGAAATATAGTCATATATCTGCTTAGGGTCTATGTACAAGGGATAAAGAACCCACCTCTAATTTTTCCCTATATATTTTTCTATAAAGAAATCTAGCTAAGACTTTTTGAATTAAAGAAATCTATGGAAAAATTTATTTTGTCAAAGGGTAACTCTCTTTGGTCCTTGGGGTTTATCAGGAAGGCGGTTAAAAAAACACCCACAGAATTCTGTTATGCACTGAATTAATAGTTGAGGTTTGAATCCTATAAAAATACATTTATAAAGGTAACGATTGAGTCATTTTAAATCTGGTTATTCCATGTAACAGTAGAGAAAATAAAGCTCAAGGGGTGGCTTGCTTAATCACTTTAAAAAATACTTTATTAAAGAGTATTTCATCCATGTGCAGTGTGCAACTAACTCTATATTTCTTTCCAAGGTCAAAGAGAAAGAATCTGGCTTGCCTTCTACTCTAGAAAAAAATCAAACCACCATGAATATGTCCCCCATCACATCTAATATTCAAAAATGCCATTCTAACCAAACCTTTCTCTCTACATCCTTCCCCACATCTCTATGTTTACACAAATTTATGAAATTCCATATTCATAATCTTAACCCCTCCCATAAACTGGATAATAGTAATTTTGTGTACAATTGTCAAAAATGTGTCAACTTAGTTGCATGTAGTACTACATTTTAGTTTATAAAATACAAAAAAGTATCAAATTTATAGAAGAACATTTTTCACAAAGGAGAATCATGTTTGTTGTATTGGGCTGGCTCCCTACCCCACCTTTTTCCACGTGTATGTCCATGAACACATATATGTGGAGAAATAATATTTGTCACATTTATGTATAAAATATAATGCATACATGTGCATTTACATATATAAATTTCACATTCTTTCATGTTAGTTTTTTCTAGAAAGTTCTTTTTGAGCTACATCATTTCCTTTCAAGATGATCTCAATTTTCATCATAAAACACTTTCCTTTTGCCAAGAATATAAAATAAAGCATCTCTGCAGAAGCATCCTAAAGCACATGGATTCATTCTTACTTATAGATTAAAAACATCTTGAGAGCTTGGGATGGTGAGCCTTTATCCTATCCCCTAAACTGTTTAGGTTATAATGTAAACCTGATGGTCATTTCCCATTAGACCAAAAAAAAGTAAATACATAGGTCAAGTGAATGATCTAAATTACCATAAAAATTATAGTTTTATTTTTCAAGCTTCTTCCCAAACCCAGAATTTATAAGAGCTGCTGCTCCCTCTCCCAGGACCAGTCTTTTAAAAATTCAGCACCTCAATAGTATTTATTTGTTCAAAGTAGAACAAAAGCAAAAATAAAAAAAATCCTGTTGATTCTCAAAGAAATAATATATTTACCAAATAACCAGCCCATATGAGAATTTTACCACTGTGACCAGTCTGTCTTGCTTGGAGATGGTCCCTTTCTTCCCATCCATGCTTTTGGATTTACAAGGAAACCATCTCATAAAAGGAAATGATCTAGTAAAACACAGGAGTACTACATTCTCCAACTTTTTTATGTATTTTTCAATTGCTCTATAAAAAAGGTAATTTCACTTGTTACTGATGATGTGGATTTGAAAAAGGTAATTTATATTAATCTTTTGCTATATTAGGAAAAAAAGATTTACAAAGTAATCTTAACATGTTATTATGCTTCTTTGGCATTTGCTTTTAATTCAGTGATTCTCAAAGTGTAGTCAGAGAACCTACAAAGGTCCCTGAGAATCTTTGAGAGGGTCCATAAAAATTATTCCCATAATAGTACTAAGATTATAACTTTAAATATGATAAAAGAGAGGGGCGGCTAGGTGGCGTAGTGGATAAAGCACTGGCCCTGGAGTCAGGAGTACCTGGGTTCAAATCCGGTCTCAGACACTTAATAATTACCTAGCTGTGTGGCCTTGGGCAAGCCACTTAACCCTGTTTGCCTTACAAAAACCTAAAAAAAAAGTAGAAAATGTAGCATCAAATATGATAAAAGAGGATAGATATAATCCCTGAAAATAAAAATCATTTGGGGGCTCCTCATTATTTTTAAGTATGTAAAGGGCTCCCTAAACCAAAAAGTTTAAGATTTCATTCATTAATAAATTATGCTGACATCCTCTGTCTATATTAGAACTGGTGCTTTCTCTACTCACAACAGATAGCACTTCAAAAACTATACTTATATTAAAAAATCAAAATATTCATATTAAATAAAATGGCTTACATGTATGTGTTTATCCAAAGTACATACTGCTTCATATTTTAAACCTTCTCCCTATATAACATAGATCTACTTGCTCTTCAGTGCCAAGATTTAAAAGTAGCTGCCAAACTTTAACATCTAAAACATTCGTGATTTAATATTAAAAATTAAAAAGCAAATATTAACTGCTGGTGCCACTATTATGTGCATCATACTGCTTTGTATATTTTCAAAGAAGCAAATAAGACAAAGTTCAAGGTGTTAATTATGTAGGCTTATTAAAAACAAAGAACTGGAGGTGTTGAGTTCTAACACTTAGCACTTTTAAGTTTGTGTAGTTAATTTACTTTATAAGTGCAAAGAAAAGTTGAATTCAGAAAGCACAACCTTGAAAAGTCTCATACAAGAGAAAAATGATTACATAGCAGGCTTAAAAAAAACAAAAACACTAACTCCACTCTCTACATCTAAAAGTGAAAACTCAAGATAGCTCAAAACAGGTTTTTACATGTTGGAATTTCTGAATTTATGGTAGGGTGGGATGTAGTTTCTTTTTAAATTATTTGTCTTATTGAGAACATTAAAAGTTTCATTGCCTGAATGAAAGTTCAAGTAATCAGGACACAGTTGAAATGTTCTATTTTGTAAAAGTGATTAAATGATATATAAAATCATTCTAGGACCTTCCAATTATTAATACTACAAATACAGACTAAGCATGTTTCTCCCTTACTCAAAAAAATCTTAAACAGTTTCCTTTTGCCTTTAGGATAAAATATAAAATTCTCAGTTTAGCCTCCAGTCTAGCTTTCCAGACTTACTTCATATCACACCCTTTCAACTGCTCTAAGATCTAGCCAAAGTGGTCCTCAACAGTTATTTCAACTCTGCATTCCATCTTCCACTTTTCCTCAGTCTTCACAGTTAGGCCATAAAAACACTTGATCTTACCTCCATCAGAATCCCAAAGCTCAACCTTCTCAGGAAATCTTTCCTGATCTCCATGTTGACAAAACCCTCTCACTTGTCTACTTACTTATCTGTTCAAATTTGATGCTTCTCTTTCAGTAATATATAAGCTCCTTTCCAGAACAGAGTACTAAATGTCTTTGTATCCCCCAGAGTCTAGGACAGATGCTTGAACACAGCAAGGTGCTTAATGATACTTTGGAACAGAATTCACAACCTTCTAAAACATCTTCTAGAGGAGCTCTTAAGGAAGATGAGTAGAGACAGGAAGAGAAGCAAAAAGACTCAGTTCCAGCTCACAAATCCTTGAACAATGAATGAGTAGATTTGGATGACGGATCGTAATGTGGCAATACTGTCCATGAAGTTAACCTGAATAACAGAGTAATAAATTGACTAAAGTTTTTTGGTAATATGCTTTATTTCAATATGCTTTGGTAATATACTACATGACCATCTCAATAATCTGCTGTAAAAAAAAACAGTAGTCATGGGGGGTGGAGCCAAAATGGCAGCATGAAGGCAGCACTTCCCAGAAACTCCTTGCCCAATAAACTCAAAAAGCCATCAAATAGTGACTCTAGCCAAAATTTAGAGGGGCAGAACCCACAGAAAGACTGAGTGATATAATTTTCCAATGCAAGATAACTTAGAAGTACCACAGGAAAGTGTGTTTCAACAGGACTGGGGGTTGGCAAAAAAGTCACAGCCATAGCCACAGCCACAGCCACAGCTCAGCACAGCCCAACACAGCACAGCCCAGCCCAGGGATCACCGGGAATAGCTTGAAGGGTCAGTGAGAGAACTCTGCTGCACCAGAATGAGTGTGGAATGAGGAGCACCACTGCAGGGCTACTCTGAGAACTGCAGCAGGAATCTGGGGAAACCAGCTTGCACCTCCAGAGCACAGCCCACAGATGGTAAGGGGGTCAAGGGAGACTGCAGAAACCTGTCTGCTCTCCCTGGGGCAGGACTCTGCTGTTTTCCCACACTCAGATCCAGGTTGCAGTTTGGCCCTAAAATAACAGGGACCCTCCTCACAGCTCCAGGACAGAGGGGAGTGTCTGTGATCATCTACATATCAAAGCACAGGCAAGAGAACATAAGACCTTGGAGGAATGAAGGTCCCAAAAATTCTCAAAAACTCAGGAAGCACCCAAAAACCAGTCACAGGCTGGAGAAATGAGTAAACAAAGAAAAAAGAGGAACATTATTGAGAAATTCTTTGTCTATGATCTGAAGAAGGATCAAAATACTCATTCTGAAGATGAGGCTGTACAGGCTTCTGCATCTAAAGACTCCCAAGAAAAATGGAAGTTGGGCTCAAGCTATGACAGAGCTCAAAAGGATTTTGAAAATCAGGTAAGGGAGATAGAAGAAAAATTGGGAAAAGAAATGAGAGAGATGCAGGGAAAACATGAAAAAGAAGTCAGCAGCTTAGTCAAGGAGATCCCAAAAAATGCTGAAGAAAATAACATGTTAAACACCAGCATAGGTCAAATGGATAAAACAGTTCAAAAAAGTTGAGGAGGAGAAGAATGCTTTAAAAAGAAAAATTGACCAGATGGAATAGGAGATAAGAAAGCTCTCTGAAGAAAACAAATCCTTCAGATGTAGAATGGAACTAAAGGAAGCTGATGACTTAACAAGAAGTCAAAACACAATAGTTCAACACCAAAAGAATGAAAAATTAGAAGAAAATGTGAAACATCTCATTGAAAAAACAACTGATCTGGAAAACAGATTCAGAAAAGATAATTTAAAAATTATTGGGATACCTGAAATTCATGATCAAGAAAAGAACCTTGACCTAATTTCTAAAGAAATCCTACAGGAAAACTGTCCTGATATCCTAGAAGCAGAGGGCAAAATAGACATTAAGAGAATCCCCCAATCTTCCCCAGAAAGAGATCCAAAAAAACAAACAACCCCCAAGAATATTATAGCCAAATTCCAGAACTCCCAAGTCAAAGAGAAAATATTACAAGCAGTCAGGATCACACTGAGTAGCAACTACATTAAGGGCTTGTTGGAATAAAATGTTCTGGAAGGCAAAAGAGCTTGGAATACAACCAAGAATCAACTACCCAGCAAAACTAAACATCATCTTCCAGGGGAAAAGAAGGACTTCCAATGAATCAGGGGAATTTCAAATGTTCCTGTTGAAACGACCAGAGTTGAACAGAAAGTTTGACCTTCAAATATAGGATTCAGGTGAAGCATAGAGAGTGGAGGAGAAGGGTAAAATATGAGGGACTTAATGATGAACTGCATGTATTACTGCATGGAAAAATGATACTGATAATACTCATATGAACCCTTCTCAGGTAGAAGGAACTCATAGATGAAGCACAGGAGAGAGCTGAAAAGGGAAATGTACTGGGAGTAAGAGAAAGGAGAGGTAGAATAGGTTATGATAGTTTGTATAAATTATATATATATATATATATATATATATATATATATATATATATATATATATTTACAATGAGCTTTTGCAATGATATGGAAGGGGTGAAGGCAAGGGGGAAATGAGGGAACCTTCACTCTTATCAGAAATGGCTCAGAGAGAACCAGCATACATATTCAATAAGGTATAGACATCTAGAGTAAAAAGGAGAGAAGGGGGAAAGGGGGAAGGGGGGGAATGTGGGTGATAGAGAAAAGGGTAGATCATAGGAGAGAACAGTCAGATATAACACATTTTCTTTTTTATTTCTTGCAAGGGGCTGGGATTGGGTGGCCTGTCTGGGACCACGGGGCCAGGTGGTTGTTGGGCTCAGGGCCTCTTGGCCCCAGGGCCAGTGATCAGTCTGTTGTACCACTCAGCTACCCTACAGCACATTTTAGAAGAGGGACAGAGTGAAAGGAGAGAGAAAATATAATATATGGTAGTGAGGAAGAATGGATGGAGGGAACTACAATCAGCAACAGCAACAGTGGAAGAATATGGAAGCAACTTTTGTGTTGGACTTATCAAGAATGTGATCCACCTGAGACAGTGCTGATGGTATCAAAACACAGACTGAAACACATTTTTTTCTCTTTCCTTTACTTTATTTCTCATGAAGGTCTATATTTTTGGGGGGAGGGGGTATTATGTTTACTCTTAAGAATATTTTAGTAATGTATATAAAAAAATCACTTGTACAAAAATATTCATAGCAGCACTGTTCATGGTGGTAAAGAATTGGAAATTAAGTAAATGTCCTTCAATTGGGGAATGGCTTGACAAAATGTGGTATATGCATGTGATGGAACACTATTGTTCTATTAGAAACCAGGAGAGGGTAGGAATTCAGGGAAGCCCAGGAAGATTTGCATGGACTGATGCTGAGCTTGATGAGCAGAACCAGAGGAACATTGGGACCCTCGCAGCAACATGGGGGTGCTGATCAACCTTGATGGACTTGCTTGTTCCTTTAATGCAACAATCAGGCACAATACTTTACTTTTATTCCTTAAGGATATGATTTCTCTCTCATCACACTCAACTTAGATCAATGTATACCATGGAAACAATGTAAAGACTAACAGACTGCCTTCTGTGGGAGTGGAGGGGAGAGAAGCAAGATTAGGGGGAAAATTGTAAAAAAATTCAAAATAAAAAAATAAATACTATTTTATAGTATTTTAACTACTATGGGCAGTTAGGTGGCACAGTGGATAGAGCATTTAGAATCAGGGAGACTCATCTAAGTTCAAATCTGGTGTTAGAGACTTGCTAGCTGTGTGACCCTAAGCATGTCACTTAAGGCTGTTTTCTCATCTATAAAATAGATAGAAGAAGGAAATAGCAAATAAGTCTAGTGTCTTTGACAAGAGAACTCTAAAATGGGGTCATGGAGTGTCAGACATGACTGAAATGAGTGAATAACCATAAAGCCATATACTACATTTGATGTTAAGTATCTGTAGACTATATTTCCTTAATGGGATTGTGCTCTTGAAATGAAATACTTTTTTGACATTATGCAATTCAATTTAAGATGCACCCCTCAAGATAAAGTCAAAGTGGTATTGCCCAAACACAAGAGAAAACAAAGTCAAAATAACAAATAAATTAATGCAATATGTTTATTTATGGAACCTGAAGAAAAGACAAAAGGCTGTTGGATCTAATTATATTACAATTTGCATAGTTTATATACTTAATTATGCTTTATATAACTCAATTACAAAATATATGAATTAAAAAATCAGTTTCATTTCAATTGCTTAGATTTTGACTATATTCAGCAATTGCTTTTCTAATCAAAGATATGCAAGAAATATTCAAAGATCCACAGAATAATATGTAGAAGGCCTTCAAAAGAGTGTCTGGTATAGTCTTCTCTCCCCACCCCCTCAATTCTTCATTGGTTCCACTGCCATCTTTGATATATTATTTTAGTAGTTTCATGAATATCTGTCTAGAGGTAGGGAGGTAAGATGGTCCTATCTATAACAAATTCAGTTCAATAAATACTTATTATCTACTGTTCATATTGAATGAGAGGCTGACCTAATGATGATGATGATGATGATGATGATGTTTCTCCTTAATTTTTTTTTTTAGGATTTTTCAAGGCAAATGGGGTTAAGTGGCTTGCCCAAGGCCACACATCTAGGTAATTATTAAGTGTCTGAGACTGGATGTGAACTCAAGTACTCCTGATTCCAGGGCCGGTGCTCTATCCACTGCATCACCTAGCCACCCCTGTCCTTCATTTTCAAAGAAGATCATGACATCAGGGAGATGATGCCATGACAAGCAATTGGATTTGGGAGAGGAAGGGCTGTGCTAAGTCACCAGCATCACTTTCTCCTCCAGAGTCATTTGGATCCAGGGGCCAGATACAAATCAGGATGACTGAAGATGACCCTGGGTGTGAGGCAGTCCAGGTTAAGTGACTTGCCCATGGTCACATAACTTGAGAGGCAGGCCTAATACATAGATGAATGGCCTTGATGCCAGAAAGACATAGAATTGAATTCTGATTTTACTTATTATCTATGTGATCCTGGACAAATCATTTAACTTCTCAATATCTTTGACAACTTTAAGACAGAACTGCTGATTTGTTTTGGTAAAGAGTTTTCCATACTGATGGAATCATCCATCCAGATCCAAATAAAGTATTAGGTACTGAGGATACTGTTTTCTTTGAATGAATTTTTAATCCTTCTTCTCTAGAAACAAATATATGATCATAGATTTGGAATTACAAGAGAATTCCAAGAATTGTAGGTCACCTAGTGCAACCCTTTGATTTTATAGATGAGGAAACCAAAGTCCATAGGGATTAAATGATTTGCTCAAGTTTACAGAGGTACTAAGTGAGACCAGATTTAAACCTAGGTCAAAATTCACCAAATCTAGTACTTTTTTCCATCACATCTTATGTTTCCACAATACCTAAAGAAAAAAAAGTACACAAAAGAATTCTCTTTAACTACCATAACTAGCAAGCATCACAACATCTTTCAGAAAAGAAAATTCTTAAAGTTAGGTAGGACAGATATGATTATGATATGTACAAATTCAAATACAATTCCAGTAGAACACATGTAACTTTGTATAGATGATCTTTAGATATCTCCTACAGCTTAGAACACAGCCTAGTCCCTTCTCTAATCTTAGTTGATAATCACTGTCTTCAGGGGCAATTCAATCTCATAGCAAAATTTCCCTTGTTTTGATTTCTTCCAGTTATACACAAAACCATATCCCATTTATGTATCCAGAACTAGAAAACTGTCTTCCACTCTAGATCCAAAGTTCTAATAGAATAGTGACCTCCTTTTGTATGCATCTCCTCATATCATCCTTCATATGACTAGATTTATTTGATAAATGCTTAGTCTTCCCATCAGGGGGTCCACTGTATAGTATAGTGATCAAAGAAGAGAATGAGAGTCTCTTCCAAGCTTTCTCCATAGGAAGGTTGAAGGAAATTATGATGTTTAAGCCAGAGAAGAGAATATTTAGGTAAGGAATGAAATAGTTGTAAGATATTTGAAAGGTTGCCTATCACTTAGAAAAATTTTAAGATTATAGATTTAAAGTAGACAGGGTCAGTAGAAATCTTCCATCTCATTAGACAGAAACTGAGATCAGAAAAGGTTAAGAGATCTGATCAAGGTTATAAAGCTAGTTGAGTGTTGAAGATCAAGAGTAAGGTCTTCCTAACTCTAAGTCCATCACTCTATCCATTATAGTATTTCCCTAAGGCTCCACTGATCACTGTTGTTACATTACTTTGCAGAGGAAAAGAACTATCCTGGTCACCATTCATCTGTCTCTCTCATTCACCTATCATGTCTCCATGTAAAATATGTCTATCTATATCTACATGTATATATATATATATATATATACATACATTTATATATGTATGTAAATGTACATTATATGAATGTATACATACACACTATCTTCTCTCCAATAATTGCTTCATGATTGACAGAATATAAGCTCCCTGAAAGCAGGGGCATAGCTTCACTGTACATTTTTATTCCCATTATTTACCACAGAAATTGGCACATAGTATGAATTTAATAAATTTTGCTTGGTCACAGATCATTAAACTTGGAACAATAGGTAAAAGTTATAAAAACAAAAATTTGAGTCCAAAAAAGGAAATTTACCTAATAAGCAGACTATACAAAAATGTAATGGGTTGTAAGGGAAGTAGAGTTATTCCCCTCCCCCATCCCAATTGATGGTTTTTAAGAAATTGGGTCATTTTTTGAGTTGTCATGGATGTCATCAATCTGAAATTTAATGACTTTGTGTACTGATACATATACATATTATAAAATCAAAAGGTCCAGAGTAAGAATGGATATTGAAGCTCATTGAATCCAACTCCCTCAAATTAATAGATGACAGAAAAATATTTAGGATTAACTATCATTAAGACACTGAACTCAGGGGTGGCTAGGTGGTGCAGTGGATAGAGCACTGGCCCTGGAGTCAGGAGTACCTGAGTTAGAATCCAGCCTCAGACACTTAATAATTACCTAGTCCTGTGGCCTTGGGCAAGTCACTTAACCCCATTGTCTTGCAAAATAAAAAATACTAAAAAAAAAAAAGATACTGAACTCACTTAGGAAGCTGATAAATTTAAATAAACCTAACTCCAATCACTTAAACTATCCAGTTATAAGCAAACTCAAAGTCTGAATTTTATTTTTTTCTCTTTCAATTAAAGGTTATTAATATAAAATTCATTTGGGTCAGGGGAATGCCTATGTACTTTATGATTGGAAAAATTATCTCCATCGCTCATGTTTTCAGAGGACTAATGACATCACAAATTGCTGTCTTGACTGAGGGTAAATTGGATTTAAGTGAGGCAGAGTTGCACTAAGTTGTCAGCCTCCCTCTCTCTTTCTTAGTTATTGAAGTTCAATGGCAGGACAAAAGTCAAGATAACTGGCAATTGCCCAAGATGCAATGGATGACCTTGGTGGCTTTGATGGGTGATCAAAAGTGCTCCACAGCACCTGCTTCAGCTTCATTCATACTACTGGAACAAATTGTTCTTATCTGCCCTCATTCTGTCATTCTGTCAAGGGAAATCTTTATATACTAAGGGCAGATATAATCCCTGCCCCACTCACTTAGAATTTGAAATATATCAATTACCCTTAATCTGTTTGGTCCATTTGAAATGGTTTACTGCTGTGTATGCTACAACTCCTTAGAGTCACAGGTAGGAATTGGATGACAGATTCACACCAGAGGTGAAAAGAATTCTGCAAGCTTCACACCGGAGGTTGACTAGTCTTCCCTGAACATATTATACACCAAAACAGAAAGCAGCATGTATGGCCACTCCAAACAAGGGGTCACAGAGTTTCTTGCCATTTATTCTTGATCACCAGCAACCTCATCTCATCTTTAGGAGATTGTAAGAAAAGACTGGAACTCAAATTCTAAAACTGTTGATTTTTGTAATTCTACTAATAACACTCTTGACCAGAGACCAACTCTAAAATATGAGAAACTCATTGACTCTTTTTACCCTACTACAAGAAGCAATGATATAAGAAGGGAAAAAGGACTACAATGGAAAGAGCTGTACTTGATCATGCCCCTCAACACCTCAAAGAGTTTTGAGTATAAATTGTGGTGTGTTTGTCTTGAGTTACACTCATTACTAGTCAAGGTAAACCTGAATAGAAGGTTCCACACCAGTCCTGGGTCTGGGAAATTGAGGGTGGTGTAGAGAGGTGCATGTATCATATCCTGATGCAATTTGGTCCACCCTACTCTAAGAAAGCTTCCTGAGGAAATCCTGACTGCTGTAGAAAAATGGGTGGCTCTGGGAAGAGGATGTAAACAGTAGCACTCTGTTTTGTTCTGTCCTAGCAGTCCAGAGTTGGTTACTTTACTAAACAATTTCTGGCAGTAGTGCAATTTAAAAAACCAGAACTGAGTTTTAGTTCATACAACTACAGCATTTGCATGTTAGGAATTCACAAGACCCAACTCCACAGAGGATGTCTGAATTATATAAAGACAATGGCATTTTGTTATAAAAACTAATAATGATGATGATAAAAATCTAATAGCAAATTCACCACACTTAAATCTCATTTTTGGGAAAAAAAACCTCAAAATGCTTTTAAAGATTTTATCCTGTATTATTATTATAAGAAGGATAATTTGAATTGCTAAAACTGACTAATAAATTCTTGACACAGATATTCCTTACCCAGCCAACTGCAAAGGAATCTTTGCTGTAAATAGAAAGATACAAAGAAACAAGAAAGAGAATAGAGATCTATGGATTTGGGTTTTGTATCTTTTCCCATTAGAACATCTCAACTCCACCCTAATATATTTGCATACAGATCTTAAATAACTTAGTAGAAAGGCAGGATGTCCCAAATATCATTATGACACATCAGCAATCCAACTTGCATTTCTTAACATTCTAGTATCTCCTTTTACCATCAAATAAAAGATTAAAAAAAATAGTAGGTGCTTTCCTGTAGGACTTGTACTATGATCCTAACTGTAAGAGACTTCAGGTCACCTAGCCCAAATACATCATTTTACAGGAGAAAAGCAAATTCAAAAAAGGGGGAATAACTAGCAGTCAAGATTCAAACTCTGGTCTTCCTTTGTCTCCAAACAACGTCCTTTTAATTTCATCACACTTGCCTCTCATGATTTCAGTACTCCAAGGTATCTAAAGGATTGTTTTTTTCCTTATAAAAGTAGGTTTAGAAACTCAGCAGAGTTGCCTTCGTGCCCCTTCTCTCCTCCTTTACTCTTACCTTTTAATGAAATGAAAACCTAATGACCAGACAGAGGGACTGCTTTGCTAATGTTTTAAGCTGCCAAATTCTCATTTGAGGAAAAGTCTTCCTAGAATGGCAGTAAATATTTTTCCCCTTCTGAGGTGGTAGAAAAAGTGAGCTATTGAGGGTGAAAGAGGCTGTTATGATTTTTAATGTTGTAACAATCCTATGAATATGGTGTACAGATTATATTTTATTCTAATATATTAAAAACAGTTATTAGGGAATTTCTGTTCATTTAATTAAATCAAACACAGTTACCACCCTCCCCTGAGAGTCCTTGAAACACAAGACTATTTAAATATTATTTAAATGCATATCTTTTAAGCATCAGAGACTCCATGGTTCTTTTTTATATCAATTAGAGATATCAAATTGGTAATAAAAGTCCTCTCTTTTTTGTCAGTTAATAAATGTTGGGAGTCAAAAATTCATTACTCTCATTCGTGGTGGCTACTTGTCTTCCTTAACCAGCATTACATTTCCATATGAGGCTAACTATTTTTCCATTATACTCACTCTAGTGTCTTATAATAAAACTGAGAGGCTCAATTTTCTCCATTAGTTCATAACAGTCTTGATTCTTAATTCATGCTCCTATTTCATGACAGTGGTCAAGGAATAATCATTGCACCCTCTTATAGGATTAGCAAGATCACCTTAAGCATGTATGTTAATAGAGAAAATACAGGATCATTGAGCATTTAGTTATAATTTAGAAAGGACAAGTTCTCTGAATAGGATGGAGAGTCAATGATAAGGGAAACAAGCTAAAAAATTACAGGACAAGTGTACATGGAAACACTCAAGCAAATTATGGCATTTGAATGTATATATTATATATATAGTGATACTTGAGCTTAATCTTGAAGGAAACTAGTTAGTAAGTGATGCATAATGAAGAACAATATAATAAATACATATGCTGACCACAATTATGTGTTTATACATACAAAGTTGTTAATAATAATAATAATAATAATAATATTATTATTATTATTATTGCTATTGCTATTATAAGAACAGAACTTGGAAAAATACATGGGGAACAAAAGTTCAGAATCAGAGAAGGAGACAAATAGGTTAATTTTGTTACTCCTGTATTAAAGTTAGCAAACATATGATGACCAAACTTGGTCATAGAGAAAAATTGAGAAAATGTCCCTCCCTTCCTTCATTGTAGAGGACCATGAACTATGAATGTAGAATATGGATATATATACTATCAAACACAGTTGATTAATTTGGCTAAATTGCTTCTCTCTGTGTGTGTGTGTGTGTGTGTGTGTACACATTATCTAACTAGTTACAAGGAATGCTTGAAATAGGTAGGGGGAGAGGGGAGGTATTTATTCAGACAGGGATGAAAACAAAAGGAATCAATAAAAATGAAACCTATTTTTATTACAAAGTTAACTATTTTTACAAGACAATTTAAATCTGTGGTTTTGTGTACAATATTTAGTTCTCATTTGTGTATTTGAATATTTATTTGCCTATTTGATGTTTTATTGATGCTTGTTAAACTTTTTAATAAAGTAAAATGTTCCTCACCATTTCCCACAGAACCAATGTGTGTGAGAGTTGAAAGGGACTTTACAGTATATTTCATTTATAGGTGCCCCCTTTAATACTTCAAAGTACTTTCCTTATAACAACCCCTTGAGGTAAGTAGTCCAAGGATAATTATCTCCATTTTATAGCTGAAGAAAATAGAAACTATACTCAGAGTGTGAGATAATTTGTCTATGATAAAAAGTAACAAATTCCCCAACTGATAAATGGTCACAAGAAATAAATAGATAATTTTTATTTTTTTAAAGATTTTATGTATTTTGAGTTTTACAATTTTCCCCCCAATCTTACTCCCTTCCCTTACCCTTATCAGATGACAATTTGCCAGTTTATACATTGTTTCCATGGTATACATTGATTCAAATTGAATGTGATGAGAGAGAAATCATATCCTTAAGGAAGAAACATAAAGTATAAGAGATAACAAGATCAGACAATAAGATATCAGTTTTTTTTCCCTAAATTAAAGTTAACAGTCCTTAGTCTTTGTTCAAACTCCACAGTTCTTTATCTGAATACAGATGGTATTCTCCATTGGAGACAGCCCAAAATTGTCCCTGACTGTTGCACTGATGGAATGAGCGAGTCCCTCAAGGTTGATCATCACCCCCATGTTGCTGATAGGGTGTACAGTGTTTTTCTGGTTCTGCTCATCTCACTCATCATCAGTATAGATAATTTTTAAATGAGGAAATTCAAACTATATATAATCATATGAAAAAATGCTCCAAATCATTATCAATTAGAGAAATGCAAATTAAAACAATTATGAAGTATCACCTCATACCTATGAGATTGGACAAGTTGAGAAAAAGGGAAAATGATCAATGTTGGAGAGGTTGTGACAGGATCAGGAAATTAATGCTTTGCTGGTGGAATTGAGAACAAATCCAACCTTTCTGAAGAGCAATATGGAACTATGCCCAAAGAGCAATGAAAATGTTCATTCCCTTTGACCCAGTAATTCCAATTCTAGGCCTATATCCAGAAGAAATAATAAAAAAAATAGGAAAAGTCACACATGTTCTAAAATATTCATAGCAGCTCTTTTTGTAGTGTCAAAGAATTGGAAATTGAGGGAATATCCATCAATTGGGGAATGTTTAAACAAGTTATGGTACATGAATACTATGGACTATTATTGTTCTATAAAAAACCATAAATAGTTGGACTCTAGAGAAGCATGGAATGACTTATGGGATCTGATATTTAGGAAGAGAGCAGAACCAAGAGAACAATTTACACATTAACAACAACATTGTGATATGAACAATGGAAGCAGATGCTCTCAGCAGTTCAGAAAGCTAGAACAACTGTATTAAACCAGCTATGAACAATGTTATCCCCCATACAGAGAAAGAAAAACAAAACAAAACAAAAAACAACCCTTCATAATCTGATGAACACTTTATAAAAATTATCTCTTATGTATCCCTTTCCCTTAATCCTAATTCCTCATACCAAAAATGACTAATCTTTAATCATATTTATTACAAATATGTATATACAATGCCAACCTGACTGTTCACCACTGAGGAGAGGGGGTGGAAAGGAAGGGTAGAAGGAAGTTTTGTACCTTAAAAATATTTATGTGTATATGGCTAAATAAATGCATATTTTTTTTAAGTAAGTAATAAAGCCATAACTTGAATCTTGATCTTCTGGCTCCAAACCAAGTACTCTTTCTACTATAAAGGCAATTCTCAAAGTGTGATCCTCAAATGCCTGAGGTTCCAAAGACATATCAATGTTGTCTATGAGGTCACAGCTATTTTGATAATGAGACTAAAATGTTTTGATTTATAATATTGTAAATATCAATAGATATAAAAATTTATAAGAGAATAATGGAGCCCTGATCCCAAAATGTTAAAAAAAAAACATTGCAATACATGCTTCCTCCTTTTCTAGATAGCATGATGCTTTCACATAATAAACCAGTGTGCCTTCTTAAGCAAAAAGCAGTGAATCTTTCTTTTATGAGGACTTAGAAATATTACAGGTTCATTTCTAAGAATAATGTAAGAACAAAGAATTATATTTTAATAGAAAAATGACTAGTGCAACATTTTCCTAAACTGGTCCAATCTAATGACCAGAATAAAGTTCAAACTCTTTAGCCTGACATTCAAAACTTTTCATGATATTCTTTCCATCTATCTTAATAAAGTTATTTCTAAATAGTGGTCTACTTTCTTTCCTTTACAATATCTTTGGTTCCCCCCCCTTCCTAAAGGAATATCCTTATTATTATTTTCTAGAGGAGGGAGCATATTCAAATTCTACCCAAATTTCAAGAGCAAGTTGAACTTCATAAGATCATAGATTTTGAACCACATTGGGCTTCATGGATTAGCTAATCCAATCTTCTTTAACAGATGATACTTAGAAAGTGACATCCATGGTCACAGAAACACTGGCAGTGACCAGTAATTCCATTGGATCTTACTGCTCTAGGTTCAAACTCTTCTGAAGGTTTCTTTTACCACACTAATTAGTAACAATCAACCAAGGAAGGTTTATTTAGCACTTACATTTAAAGCATTGTTAGTGGTTATTGGGTCTAAAACAGAATTAAGGCATAGTCCCTGCCTCCAAATTTACAGCATGGTTGAAAATGTAAGAAACATACAATGAATAAATAGTAATATTAGAGCATACAGAAGACCTAGGCATTCAGAAAACTATAAAATTCTCTGACTTAAAGGAATACAGTATTATAAGAGGTGGGACAGATAGGTGACACAATGAATAGAGTTCCAATCCTGGAGTTCAAATCCAGCCTCAGAAAGACCTTGGGCAAATCATTTAACTCTGTTTGCCTCAGTTTCCTCATCTGTAAAATGAGTTGGAGAAGGAAATGGCAAACCACTCCAGTACCTTTTTTCAAGAAAATCCCTAATAGAATCATGAAGAATCAGTCACAATAACAGCAACAAAAATCATAAAATGTAGTGATAGGAAGTTGAATTGGGATTAGACAGTCTCTGAAATTTGTAGGGATCTATGAAGCCTACTATGGAGGACACATGAGGAGTGACAACAAAGATAAGTGTTAGTTCTACCAAGAAAGATTTGATAGAGATGGGAATGGATTTGTGATTTCATTCATAATAGAAATTCTCCGATGCAGATTATCTCCACTAGCGCAGATTATCATCTTCTTTGTAGTTTAATTTTAGAAAGTTGTCTGGAGGACTGAGAGATTAAATGATTTGCACATAGTTAATGTGGGTCATAGAAAAGATTTGAACTGGAATCTTTCTAGTTCAGAGGCCATCTGTCTATCAACTGACCATGCTGCCTCACTCTGAGGCATGTTTTTTTTTAAATTATGCATCAAAAAAATTGCACATTGTTGATTTAGGGTTATACATTCAATTCTCTTTTGGTTCTTTGTACATGGAAATGTTCATATTTGTTGATGACAGTCAAACTGATAATTTTCAAATTTATTTGTTAACAAAAAACAAAAACGAAAGCCAGAACCTGAATTCCTGATAGTCTAATTTATTAATGCCATGAACTCCCTACATGCTAGTCACTATTGAGGTCCTGTTTAAAATTTCAAAGTAGATAAACTTCTTCCCAATCTCTAACCTTCAACCTCAGACATTCAGTACCCTTATGATCATGATTAAAAAAAATCTCCCAACCTTACCAGGTTTTCCCTTTACCAACTACCTAAACTCCAAAATACCTCCTTTTCTTCCTCTAAGTTTTTCAGGCACTTGACACCTGCCCCCCACCCCAGCCCTCACCTTAGGATCTTATAATCACCTTAGATTAATTTCTGAGGGTGAAGTACTGAGAGATTAAATTCTTTGCTTGGGGCCATATAAGCTTTCAGGAGGATAAAAAGAAAAACAAATAAAATAATCTCTGACCTCATAGAGCTTGCATTTAACTGAGAAACTGTTTTTATATGCCTATATTTATCAGAGATATGACCAAATCTAGGTGGTCCTGACTCCATGGTCATTACTCCATACTGCCTATCATAGACATGTTAAAGGAAGGGGCTTAAGTTGTGATTTCATTTGTATAATGAATTCATAGATGAGGAAACTGTTTCCGAACCTCACAGTTTTACAGAGTTGCCAAGAATACTGAGAGATTAAGTTTGTTGCCCTGGATCACAAGAGGTACTATGTGTTAGAAATAGGATTTGGACCCAGTTCTTTCGGTTTTTCAATGCTAACGCTCCAGTCATTTATGCCCTATTCTAGCCTGGATCACAATGAGCCATTGTGCTTTGCCACTTACCAGAAACACATTTATGGAGACATTCTTAGAGACCCTGATGCTAAATAAGTCATAAATCAGGTGTAGTGTCATAAAAATTAAACATAATAGAGAAATCATCAAATAAAAGTTCAACCCTTCCTATACAAGCAACAATAATCAGAATTTGTTTTCGCTTTTGATTTGTATCTATGGGAATTTTTATTACAGTTGAGTCTTTTCTTGCCCCAGCTATTGCAATTTCTAATTTTATGATCTTCCTGAAAGTCTAGGAGACCCCGAATGAAGAGAACAAATAATATTTTGTTTCTCCATTCAATTTCTACCACTCATCACCTCTTTACCCATGTCTATTTACCCATGTTTTAAGTCGCTAACCTGACTTTCACTCTCCAAGGATTTCTCTGAGTTTTTTTAACTTACATAAGTCTAAAAAATTACCCTTCTGCCACTCGCACAGTATTGTGAAAGAAGGGAGAAGCAATGATCTCTTTAAAGTTTCTGGGGCTCCTCTCCTTTGGGTCAATGAATCATTTCCCCAGTGAAATTTCAATTTAAAAACCTTCCTTTTCCTCAGCAAATTGGGAAAAGTTTCTTAATGGGGATGTCTGTTAAACTGTGTAATAGTCTCCAAAGGGAAGTGATGAATTTTTGATTGAGTCACTCAAATCATGCTGGAAAAATAATGGGTAATACTCAGTAGGGATCAGTCCTTCTTTCACAGAATGGATTAGGGATGATCTAAGACTGTTTTTTAATTTTCCATTTTTTTCATTTTAGCCTATATGATAGTTTCCCTCAATAGCTATTTGCTCAGTCTTGTTTTAAAATAAATGCCATCAATGACATTTCTTAAAGACTTGCAATGGAAAATACCACCCATATCCAGAGAAGGAACTGTGGAGTTTAAATGCAAACCAAAATTTACTATCTTCAGTTTTTGAAAGTTATCTTATATATTGTCATTTTTTTCCTCTCTAATTTTTTTTTCTTCCATTTAGATTTGTCATCTTTGGCAACGTGATTTATATGGATCTATGTTTAGAATAGCTACACATATAGTCTATATTAGATTGCTTTTTGTTAGGGGGGTAGGGGGGAGAGTAAAAAGAGGGAGGAGAAAAATGTAAAACTCAAAACTTTGAAAAAAGTGATTGGTGAAAACTAAAACACGAGACAAAACAAAAAGCAAACAAAAAATAACTGACGTCAAGAAAAAGAATGCCTCTTAAAAAGTCTTTAGAGCATAAGGCACTTCAGCAAAGTAAGTCTTAGTAATTTTCCTTTTACCCTCTACCACTTTTACTTCTACAAGCCTCTAGTGAGAAAGGGTTGTAGGAGATTGCTAGCTTAAACTCTGGCTTACTTAGGATGTACAATAGCATTAAAAATATCTCCACTTTGTAATGAGGCTTTGAAATATTCCCAGAGATGGTGTCTGGTATAATAAAAGAGTCTCAGGCAGAGGTTATTAATGTTTTCATCCATCCATTGCCCTGTGTCATATCATTCCTTTCCTTTCTTTTGGCCATCTTTATAGAAGTTAATACCAAAGGCCTGCTTTGAATCCCATTTTACAGAAATTCAATTAAATTTAAATCAATTCCATATTGATTAAGTCCCTATTATGTGTAAATCATTGTAGCTTTACTGGACATGCACAAACATAAAAGAAAAAATATTCTCATGATATATTCTGACCACCTTTTCCCAATCAAATTTTTAATGTAAGAAATCATGGTTTGTAGGAAGAATTAAGAATGATTTTCCCCGCTTCCCCCCCGCCCCACTTAGTAGTTCCTAGCATTTCTAAAGGGTTCTTTTGTGGTCTTTAATTCAACTCTACCCCTTCTAGTAAATATAAAAACATTCTGGAGTATCCCTCTCTCCTATCCTTTCTTCTTCTGCTGCTTTATTCTGGCTTTTTTGCTAATAACATGGATCAGGGCCTATATGTAGTTTTAAGGAATTCCTTTAAGGACCTATATCTAGATCTAGGAATTCCTCCATACCATCCTTAATGTGCATGACAACCAGAGTTCCAAAAGATTCATAGTTTTGTTATTCCATCCATCAAGAAATTAGGTTAGACAAGCCATTTGACATTCCTATTTTCCTTTTTCTCCCTTCTGTTGCCCACTAGCCAGACTTGTGAGGCAATCTTCCCAAAGGATTCCCCAAGAAAGAACCAAGCTGACCTGATTAGAAGGCTCTAGAAAAATGTCAATCCAATTTTTTTCTATATTAGTAATGCTTTATCTGAGAATGTTAAAATAGACCCGGAATCTCCTATTTAACAGGACTCTCTAAAAATAAATAATAGAGTAAAATAGTTAGCTGAACAATGAGTTGGAGGTCAGCTCCCATCTTCTATCCACATGAATAGTTTGCCTTCTTTAAGCCTGAGTTCTGAAACAGCATGAAAGTATGAAATGTTGAAAAGAAACACTATAATGAATTGATCATCATAATGTGCTGAAAAAGGAAAATATCAAGATTTTTGGTCTTCAAGGAATTTTTCCACCCTAGTACTTCATTTTACTTTAATCTATAAAAGGAATGTATGCTCCAATTTTAAAGGGATTTATAGAAAAGACCAAATGTCCAAACATTATTAGAAAATCAAAAACTACTGAGTAGGCAAGTTGAAATACAATGAATAAAAATTTTAAAGTTTCTTATCTCTCCCCTCCCCCTCCCCCTGGGAAGGAAGGAAGGAAGGAAGGAAGGAAGGAAGGAAGGAAGGAAGGAAAGAAAGAAAGAAAGAAAGAAAGAAAGAAAGAAAGAAAGAAAGAAAGAAAGAAAGAAAGAAAGAAAGAAAGAAGGAAAAAAGAAAGAAAGAAAGAAAGAAAGAAAGAAAGAAAGAAAGAAAGAGAGAGAAAGGAGGAAAGAAGGAAAGAAAGAAGAAAGGAGGAGGAAAGAAAGGAGGAGGAAAGAAAGGAGGAAGGAAAGAAGGAACAAAAGGAGAAAAGGAGAAAGAAAGAAAAAAGAAAAGAAAATTCAGAGTCAAAGAAACTCTTTCCATTTACTTGGATGGACTGTTTTATAAGAGTTAAACAACAATCAATCATAAAACATTCTTAACTGCCTACTCTGTGCCAAACAAACACTCTGCTTGGCATGAGAAGGCAGAGGAATGAAGAGGAGATATTTCCTGCTATCAGTGAGCTTATATCCTACAGCAAAACTCATCAACATACTTTTCAGTCCCACAAAATGTTTTAGAAAACACATAAAGAAAATGATTTGTTAATATGTGCACAATATTATGCTGGGCAGTAGATATAAAGTTTTAACCTAAATTTAACATGGCCCAGACCTTTAACCCATTCTTTGCAAATATTTCCAAAATATGATAGAGAAGGATAAATTACATTAGCAAGTTACAAAATGAAATGCCATATAAATTCTCATTATGGGGAGGGGGCAGAAATCAAGGAGAGCTGACAGTCAATAAACATCCATTAAGTAACTACTTTATGCTAGTGTCATGTGTTTGGGATACTTGGAAATGCAAAAGAGAGTCCTTGCTCTCAAGAAGCTCACTACTTAATAGACATTGGATATGTGCTCTTTGTCTGAACTTTGTATTAAGTATGTATGAACAAAATCTATACAGGATAGATTAGAGAATCAATAAAGGGAAGGCACTAGAATGGAAAGATTTCAGAAAAAGCTTCTCATTAGAAGAGGGGATATTTGAGTTGAACTCAAGAGACTAGATGCAACCCTACTTTGCATAAAAGTTAGTTTCATTTGAAAGTATAGAGTCACTGAAGCATCTCCCAAATGACTTTTTCTATTCATGAATAAAAAAAAAAAGGAAGTTAGGTGAATAGAGTCCAGAATCTATAAACAGCTTTGTGAGCTCAAATCTGGCCTCAAACGCTTGCTGTGTGATCCTGAACAAGTCACTAAACCATCTACATCAGGTTTCCTCATTATAAAAAGAGCTGCAAAAGGCAAGCTACTCTGATATCTTTGCCAAGAAAACCCCAAATGGAGTCATGAGGAGTCAGACACAACCAAAACAACTCAACAACAACAAAAACATGGCTTGATTTGGACTTGTTCCTGACAAAAGGGAAAGGTAGTTCTTTCTATGCCTATTTTGCTCAATTATGCTCAACCAAAACAACTCTGGCTGCCTGATCAATTCATCCTGCCAACTAAGTTACATAAATGCAGTATTTATCTTGACTAGACTAGCAAATTCAGGATTTAAACCAATCTTGCTTTGGCTTGTTCATTTAGTCTTTTGCTGATACAATGACATTAACTTCTTCCCCTTGAGGGACCATGACCTATATCTCTGGGTAAGAACTGAAATAAGCAGTTGTTACTTGCCTGAACATTGCCAATTTCTAACCAGGCATCCCAAATGGAATCTCTAGGATTCTCTGGGTAACAACCAAATTTAAGAGTCTACAAATATTATCAAATTCTTCTACATGTACTCTTTAAAATCTTTCTGGCTTATTTCTAGGTAACCAGGACATTAGATGATGGAAGAGAAGAGTCACAAAGATATTTTCTGAGTGTGTGAACAGGTTCTTTGGGTTCTGACTTGCCCTCATCTTATGGAAACCCAACTTGATTTCAGGAATTTAGGATAACATTGAAGTCAGAGGACTTGGGTTCAAATCTCTGACATTACTACCTGGTAATTATGACTAAGTTACCTCATCTCCCTTGGCTTCAGAAATGGGGTTGGGGTAAGGCTATATAGCTTCAGGGGCAGCTAGGTGGTGCAATGGATAAAGCACTGGCCCTGGAGTCAGGAGTACCTGGGTTCAAATTCGGTCTCAGACACTTAATAATTACCTAGCCGTGTGGCCTTGGGCAAGCCACTTAACCCCATTTGCCTCGCCAAAAAAAAAAAAAGACTACATAGCTTCTAAGAATCCTTCTAGCTCCAGGGCTTTGATTAGGTCATTCTGGGGGCAAAGAGAATGGTACTCACTTATGGTTTAAACTAGCAAAAATCAAAAGACTCTGGTTCCCAACACATAATAGTTTTGTTATTTAGTTATTTTTCAGTCAAGTTAGATTTTTCATGACTCCATTTGAGGGTTTTTTTTTTTTAAGCAAAGATACTGGACTGATTTGACATTTCCTTAGAGATGAGGAAGCAAAGGTAAACAGGATTCAAGTGACTTGCCCAAAGTTATACAGCAGTTTAGATGAGTCTTCCAGACTCTTAAGTCTGGCACTCCATCTATTGTGCCACCTATAAAGGTTAATGGGAACCCAAAACTTTCACATCTCAGGACTATTCTTATGACAAAGGAAAACATAGCATTCATAGCCACCCTATCTTTTCTGGATGCTCTTTCTTTGATGTCCATCCAACCTCAACCAAACACTGGGTCAGGGAAAGGAATAGAATTTTTTGACCTTCAAAACTATCCCTTTGCCACAAGTAAACAACCTCTCTTGAGTTTTACTATATCTATCTATAGCATTCAGTTCATCTCCTTGTCCCAGTCATCTACTGTCATCCTGGTCATTGTTCTCCTTTCTCAATAAGGTCAGTCCTTGGCTCACAGTTCTCTCCACTGAAATCTTTGCCATCCTACTGAAGAATTCAATACAAAGTATTAGTTTTCTCTTTAAAAAAATATCAACTGGGTTTTTTTTTCATTTTTTTGTATTTTTCTCAGTTTTTTAGTAGAGGGTCTGGTAAATAAGAAGTGTTTAATAAAATGCTTCCTGATGAAGCAAGTATTTTTTGCATTTTTAAAAGGACTGGAAAAGTTTATATGCTTTATTCATAAAGGAATGAAAGGAAGAAAAATGAATGAATGAATTATCCACTCTTCCCTGTGTGAAAGAGAAAGCCACAGAAATCCTGTGCTTCAAAAACCACATCTACCTTCTCCTTAGAGAACACAGAATTGAAAGATAATTGGAGTAGCTCCCTCCTCTCTGGCCACAATCTACATAGACTTCTCATTGTAAGGTTTCCTGCTACCACAATAAAACTGGTCCCTCCTGTTCAAATTAGTGACTGCTTCTCCTCTGATATTATTTCAGGAAAACTCCAGTCAAGCTTTTCTTCAGTCCTTTCCTCTAGGCCACCTCTTCAGTATCTCTGCAACAATTCCTCTTCCAATGCACAGCCTCCTCCAGTTCTGAAATCACCACATGTCTGTGTCTAGTTTTTCCTATTAGAATCTAAGTGTCTTTACTTTTCTATTCATATTCCTGAAACTCAGCATTGTGGTGAGAAAACAGAGGGTATCCATGAAAAAGAAATTTCCCTTTTCCCCTTTCACTCCATACTTTAAATCCTTCCTTTATCATAATTTATTTTCTTCTTTTCATTCAGCCTCAAGAGAAAAAGGTGATTCTACTCCAAGCCAAGGTTAAGTCCTCCATTTGAGTTCTTGATACAATCTCTTCCCAACTCAGCTGCCTCAATCATTAACTTTATCTTTTCCAATCTCTTTGTGTATTGGTTTCTTCCCCTCTATTTACAAACATTTTCATATCCCTCATCCTAAAAACAAAAACAAAAAACACTTTCACTTGAGCCTGACACTATCTTTAACATATCACTCTATATGTCTTTTTCAAAAGTCAAAGGTCTTAAAAAGGATTGTTTCCCTCCCTTACCTACATCTATACATCTTCCACTCATTTCTCAATACTTTCCAACTCCTCTACTCAACTGAAATTGTTTTTTTTCAAAGTTATCAAATTCAACGACCTTTTCTCAGTACTCCTTGAGTTTTTTTGACAAGGACCTTTTCCTCCTAAAGATTCTCTCTTCTCTTGACTTGTATGACAATGCACTCTTGGTTCTCCATTTTGTCTGATCTCTCCTCAGTCAATTTTCCTTTTATCGATTGTGTAAGTTTCTTTCAAAGTTTTATCCTAGGTCATCTTCTCTTCTCCTCTCTCTCTCAGAGATCTCATGGGCTCCCATAGATTCAATTATTTCCAAATTGATATTCTGATTCTAATTATTTTATTCATCTCCATAACTATGTTATTAACTGCCTATTGGACATTCCACTGAGATTTCCCACAGGAACCTTTAATTCAAAATGCCCCAAATTAAACTACTATTTCTCCCCCCCCCCCCCAAGGCTTTCCCATCTTTGTTGATGACATCCCTTCAGTTTCTCAGTTTCAAAACTGTGGTGTAATTTTCTAGGATTTAAAATATATGATACTTTCTTTGGCACTTGAAAACTTGCACAATCTTTCTTCATTCCAATTTTCCAAGCTTACAGCATATGACATTCATTCTAGATTCCAATCAGACCGCCTGCTAACTTATCCTCACAGGTGACATTCCAACTCCCAGCTGTGTCTTTGTACAGGCTATTCATCCATGCCTGGGATGTACTTATTTCTCCCCCACCAACTCTTAAAATCACAAATTCAAGAACCATCTGGTACATGAGGTCTCTCCAGATTACCAAAGATGTTAGTTCATTCTCCCTAGTTTTACTTTCTTCTTATTTTTTACTTAACTTTATAGATATTTCTCTCCAATAATAAGCAAGGTCCCTAAGGGAGAGACTGGTCTTTTCTCTTTATAATAGTAAAGATTAATAATTAATAACACACACTATATATATATACATATATGCTTATTTATTACATAGTTTTCAATGGACTTTAATTCATTTAATCTTTACAACAAGCCTGTAAGAGAAATACTTCATTATTCCCCTTTTTTTTCTGATGAGGATACTGGGACATAAAAAAGTTAAGAGACTTGACAAGGGTCACACAGCTAGTAAGAAGGTGAGGCAGCATTTGAACTCAGGTCTTTCGGAACTATACAATGCCCCACCTAGCTGTTTATATTCCCCATACCTAACTGAATCTGACACAAAGTAAATGCTTAATTAATGCTTAATGACTGAATGGTTGAACCTTCCTTCTCTTTCAATGCCACTACCCAACTAGGTGCCCATAAGACTATCTCTTGCACCTATATATCCACCCCCCCATTCACATAACCTGGGTCCAGTTCTCAAATTATGTATTACAATATCCTATTAATTCCCCACACTCTCTGCCTCTAGGATCTCCCCTCTCTAATCTATCCTACCACAATTGGCTATTCCTAACATATATATATATATCTGCTCTTGTCAGCCTCACACTGAAAAAAAAAAGTTCAATGGTTCCCTATTGCTTTCAGAATAAAAATGAAAATACTCAGCTATTTGATCTATAATTTAAGTCTTTGAGAATATGATTTACACCTATTTTTCCAGGTATACTTATTACTATGCTTCATATATTCTCCATATTAGTCAAAATGATACTAATCAAAGCCCACTAGCTGTTCCTTGTACACAGCATTTCATCCCTCATACCTTTGCACAAATGGTTAGTCTGCCATACCTACAATACAATTACTTCTTACCTGTCCCTTAGAGAAACTCTAGCTTCATTCATCACCATCAATTAGTTAGCAATACTCTTGAAATTATTTATATATATATATATATATATATACATACATACATCTTTATATACATATATATACATATATGCAGTAATTTAATGTGCTATATAATATTGTATATATGGTCTTTACTTCTGTACATTTTGTAATTTCCTGGTAGACTATTAGGGCAGAGATTGTTTTATTCCTCTCTTTGTACCCCAGAACCAACTAGAACTTAATTCTCCCTAAAAGTGTTTTCAAAGAAAGATGGTCACCAAATGGTTATTAAATTGTATGTTTTGGGGTTCCACTATACTGAACTGTACTTATGACAAGAAGTAAATGAAGTAGCTAGCTTATGAAAGTCTCATAACATAATGGAAAAGGACAGGATTTTGAGCCAGGGGGCTTGTTTTATTTACTCCCTGAAGAGTGAACTCACTTCCTTTCACCTCTCTAGGATTTGATTTAGACTAGGTGGCTTATAAACTGTCTTCCCTTTCTAAATTCTATAATCCAACCATTCAATTCACTAAGCTTGCATTGAGTGTCCTTCGTGAATGGAGGTTCTCATGGAAAGCAAATCTCTCATCAACCCCCTCTTTCTACATGTCCTTGGCCACAGCCCCAACTGTGAGACAGAGTCCTTCCCGGATAAATGCTTCCTCGGTACATGTCCTTACTTCACCTTGAACTCAAGTAAGGGAACTGAATAAACTAGACTGGCAGTCTGGAATTTACATCGCCTAGCAGCAACTAGTGAAGTTAAAATATGCTAAGGATGCAGGTTTTTAAGCCATGAAACACAAATCTCAAATTTGGGGGAGGGGGTCAACGAAGAATAATGACCATCATCAGGAGGGGTTATAAAAGGAGGGAGAATGGAAACTACTGGGAATTCCTTGAGGGTTCTCCCTCTCTCACACCCCCCCTCTCCAATAAAAAAAATAGCATGTTCTTTGGAATCAGAAATAGAAACTGCTTTTTAAAAAATCATTTATCTTTCAAAGATATCAAGCTTGATAATATCAAGAATATCAAGGATATTTATTTCCATAGCACCTCAACTTTTTTCTGTGGTCATTGATTCTCTAAGGAATTTTTTATAAACAAAGGCTAGGTATGCTCCCCATTTCAATAAAGTGAGAGGCTGAGAAGTCCTCAGTGTTTGCTAATTCTACAGTAGAGATGGTTCCAAGTAGTGTGTGAGGATTTTGGTACTAGCTCATTCTTTATTCTGTTGTAGAAGTACAGGATGGGGGCAGCCAAGTGGTTTAGTGAAGAAAGGATTGGGTCTGGAGTCAGAAGACTAATAGTCTTCATGAGTTCACATCTGGCCTCAGACTAGGTGACCCAGAGCAAGTCACATCTTTGTCTGCTTCCTGATATGTAAAATGAGTTAGTGAAGACAATCACACACACACACACACACACACACACACACACACACACACACACACACACAAAATTGTTAAGAATCCTTGGATTAGATGAATAATAATTGTAACACTTCATTCCTTTCCAATGACTAGATGCAGCAGCTTCAGAGGATTCATTCAATGGTAGAGTTTCATGAGATCTTAGAATTTACCCAATACAAATCCCTCATTTTAAAGTAGAAACAGAGGATCTTAGTGAGTTACTACCTGCTTCCCATAGTTAGAAATAGAAAAGCCAGGATTTGAAACTAGATGTCTGACACAATATTCATAATTTTTTCAAGACACTGTTGCTTTAATGAAAATTGCAATTCCCATTTACATGCATATATATAAATATTTATTTTTAAACAAATTACTATTTGTTTAAAAATGCATAAACACTACAAATGAGATTAATTTTTGGTTTCTTTTGATTTAAAATTGATCAGAAAGCAAGTGTTCTTGATTCAGGGCTGACAAGTAACACTAAGGTGATTTCTTCATAACTTCCCAACTGGTGACTAGAACTTTCCTCACTAGAATTCAAAAACCAAAATAAATGATTTAGAGTTCTGAAAAAAACTGTTAATAAAACCATGCCAAAACATTATAGGCAAAATATAAAAGAACTAAACTAGATGGTATGCTATAGTCTAAAACTATAAAACCAGAATCATCAATTTGAATAATTATTTTGAATGTTTACTGGCAAATTAGCTCTTAAAGGACCTATATGGAGAGAAATATTTACAGGAACTCTTTTCATAGTGGAAAACTACTAGAAACTAAGTGGGTACCAATAAATTGAGAAATGATCAAACAAATCATGCATGTATATAAAATATGAATATAACAGAACAGAAAACCACTGTGTCATCAAATGTGAAAAAAGTCATAGTTTCAGAGAAACCTTGCAAAACTTATAAGAACTGATGTGGACTGAAAAGAGCAGAACTAGGAGAACAATTTACAAAATCACAACCCTGTAAAGACTATCAACTTTGAAAGCCTCAAGAACTCTGATCAACATTGTTGGAAGAATTGTTGGAAATCTAGAACACTATTACAATGTTGGTGGAGCTGTGAACTCATCCAACCTTTCTGGAAAGAAAATTGGAACTACACCCAAAGGGCAACAAAAATGTGCATACCCTTTGATCTAGCAATACCACTACTGGGTCTATACCCAGAAGAGATGATGAAAAAAAAAGGTAAAAACATCACTTGTACAAAAATATTCATAGCAGGCCTGTTTGTGTGGCAAAGAATTGGAAATCTAGTAAATGTCCTTCAACTGGGGAATGGCTTAGCAAACTGTGGTATATGTATATCATGGAACACTATTGTTCTATTAGAAACCAGGAGGGATGGGAATTCAGGGAAGCCTGGATTTGCATGAACTGATGCTGAGAGAGATGAACAGAACCAGAAAACACTGTACACCCTAACAGCAACATGGGGGTGATGATCAACCTTGATGAACTTGTTCATTCCATCAGGGACAATTTGGGGCTATCTGCAATGGAGAATACCATCTATATCCAGAGAAAGAACTGTGGAGTTTGAACAAAGACCAAGCAAGGATTATTAACTTCAATTTAGAAAAAAAAACTGATATCTTATTATCTGATCTTGCTATCTCTTATACTTTATGTTTCTTCCTTAAGGATATGTTCTCTCTCATCACATTCAATTTGGATCAGTGTATACCATGGAAACAATGTAAAGACTGGCAAATTGCCTTCTGTGGGGGGTGGGGGGAGGGAAGTAAGATTAGGGGAAAAATTATAAAACTCAAACAAAATCTTTAAAAAAAAAGAACTCTGATCAAAGCAGTAACAAGTCATCTTTACAGGGAATCATTGATGAAACACAAGCATGCTACCCACCTCCTAAGAGGTGATTTGAATTCAAGATACAGAAACATATTTCTAGATATGGACAATATGGAAATTTCTTGATTCTGCATATTCAAGAATTTCTTTTTTCTTTTCAAATTGAGGGTAGCTATGAGGAAGACAGAATAAATTCTTGTTAATTGGAAATGAAAAAAAATCTAAAAGAAACTGTTGAATTACTATGGTTCCACTAATTTTTTTGCCTCAAAGACAATTTTTAAATAGCAAGTTAGATAACATTTTAATGGATAATTGTGTTTTCATTGCAAATACCTTCCTGAGTCCTCTTCTACCCCCCCCCCAAACTTGGGGGTTTTAAATAATTAATTCTGACAATATCTAGGAGAAAAATTTCTCTTGGACATATCCCTTCAACATTAATGCTATTTGAAAGATTTTTTTTAAAGGACCAAAATAAATTTAGATCTATATATTCAAAATTAAAGTGATCCCTTGGTAAAAAAGACAAAGCCAGATACCACCCCTATATTTTAAAACATAAGTTAAAAGAAATTAAAGACTCAGAAATAAAGATAAAATTTTTAGAGCTAATATATTTCAAATAAACATTGCCCTGGAAATGTACATATTTACTCAAAATTTAAATTCTGTGCTTTGATTTTCAAATCAAAAATTTCAAGCAGTCAAGTTTCTAAAATCTAATACTCTTGTCTCCTTTAACCTCAGGAGCCTTAGCTTTGATATTGATCCACTCAAAGGAAACTACAAGGAAGCTTTCCTTCCATGTTTATTTTATAAATTAGGTGTAAAAACTACAAACCAGATGTAATTTTCCACAGTTCTCTTCATAAATTCTTACTATTAATATAGGATATTACTCTTGTATCATAGGTAACTTAATAAAAAAATATGTGAATATAAACACTTATACATATATGTGTGTTATATAGAAAAAAGTATCTTATGTAGTGTAGTAAGAAGAAAAAATCTACCACTTGCCGTGGCTATATTAATAACTATAAAAGCAATACTATGTTGAGAAAAGAAAACCCACTGTAGTTTTGTAGTTGTCAAGGATATATTTTTAAAAAATCAAGGATCAGAAATATCAATTTGAATTTTTCATTAACATTTATGTATATTAGCATACCATTTGAATTGCATATTGGCCTTGGCTACTTAGTGGTGCCAGAACTTAGACTCAAAAAACTGTAATTTATATTTCTTTTCATTTCTTCACTTAATCTCACTACTTTATGATGGAAAGCAGGAATTGACTAGTCTAGGGCCAAGGCTAAAAAGGGATAGATGAAGAGAAACAAGCAGATCCATTTAAATTCCTACATAGTTACTATTTACTAGAAAACAACATTTGGTAGAAGATATGAGTCTTTCTTGATATCAAAGTAGCCAAAGAACCTCATTAAAAATAACTTTTGTAAACAAAAAAAGTTTTCTTATCATTGGTCTGTGAACAAACTGTGAACAAGGGGGTAACAATTTAAAGACAATACACTAAATTATCATTATTTATCCTCATTATTTTAATAATAGCTAACAATTATGTAGCAGTTTAAGGGATATATAGATGAAGTGACCAATATGGAGTAGATAAAACTCATCTTCCTGAGTTCAAATTTGGTATCAAACAGTTACTAGCATAATCTATTTCAGACTATTTACTGTCATGTGAAGGGCAGGGGGTAAGAAAGGAAAGGAGGTTAAAAAATGTAGAACTCAAAAGTTTACAAAAAGATGAAAGTTGAAAATTATTTTTGCATGCAATTGAAAATATTAAATAAAATAACATTCTAAATAACAATAGTTACTAGCCCTGTGATCCTGGAAAACTCACATAACCCTGTTTGCCTCTGTTTCCCCATCCATAAAATGAGCTGGAGAAGGAAATGGCAAACCATTCCAGTGTCTGCCAAGAAAACCCCAAATGGCCACAAAGAGTCAGACAGGATTGAAACCAACTAAACAACTTTTTTCTCTCTATCCTTCTGTGTGCTTATTATGTGTGTATATGTGTACATGCATATGTACACATATATATGTATAGGTAAATTTGATCCTTTCAATAACCCTGGGAATAAATGCTAGAAAACCCTAAGAAAGACTAAATGCTTTTCTTAGGGTCACAAAGTTAATTTAAATTAGAAACAGAAGCGTATAAATAATCTGGAAATAGTAAAAGACATATAAGAATTAAATATCTTTAAAACATACTTTGATCAGAGGGGAGACATTCTATTACTCTTATCAAGTTTTTATCTGCTGGATCTCCTAGATATCAAGATTCTTTGATACACTAACCCCTTAAAAGATCTATCTATCTATCTATCTATCTATCTATCTATCTATCTATCTATATATATATATATGTATATGTATACATATATATATATGTAAACTGGGTATTTTGGCATGCAAAAAGATAAAGATAGGTTATCTTTTTGAGCCTACTTTCTTATATTTATGAAGCAGAATGGATAGCAAATAGCTAAGGTACTTAGAAGCTTTCTTACTCATTCTACACTGATCATCATTTTAGTCAATAATTGGGCAGGGAGAAGATTTGCAAACAAGTTTTCCAATATGACTTTGAGAAATACATTCTTCATCAAAACTATTTGGCAGGCTAGATCACCATCTATAAACTTTCATGTTTCCTCCTCTAAATTCCTTTCTAGCTTTAAATTCAATGATCCCATGTTACTATATATTTCATACTCTGAAACAAAGATGTCAAACTGAATATCCAATTGTGGGAAATATTTGAATAAATAAATAAAAATATAATTTGTTGTTCAGTCATTTTTCAGTTGTTTCTGAACTCTTTGTGACCCTATCTGATAATATCAAAAATAATGGAATGGTTTGCCATTTCCTTCTCTAACTCATTTTATAGAGGAGAAAACTAAAGTAAACAAGGTTAAGTGATTTGTTCAGGGTCATACAGTTATGAAATGTCTGAGTCCAGATTTGAACTCAGGAAGATGAGTCTTCCTAACTCCAAGTTACCTATTGAATGTTTTGCAATTTCATTAATATCTATAGACTGTAAGTACTCTACTGTATTTATAGACAATCTTCATGAGCTTTTAGCAGCCTTCTTTTTCCCCATTAAATACTTACAACCTGATAGTCAATCTTTGGGTGATGAAATCACTTTGACTATATGGAACTAGGTCCCTATAAGCTTTCTATGATTATTATAGCCTTAGAGGAAAATGCTAAATATAGTTATTTAGTTATTTATCTATATCCTACATATATATATATATACATATATATGTGTATATATACACCTTTTAGGAAACATAATTCAACTATTTTTTTATTATTTTTTCCATTAAGGTTAAGTATTTAATAATTACCCTAGTTTCACTGCATTCCAAAGTAGAGTTTGTAAGATCATAGGCTTTAACTCTTTAAAAAATGATGATCATAGTTAGAAAACTATATACATTTATTAAAAATAAAGATAATGATTTACTCTGATCTCATTTTGCAGATGAGGAAACTGAAGTCCTGCCTTCTAATGGAAGTCAATTGTCCAACTTACAAAAGCTTTCAATAGATAAATTGTGAAGTCATTTAGTTTTTTCTTTTGAGAAGACAGTGGCTTTAAGTGTATATGACTTTTATTAGTGTTTATATGTCTATCATTAACAGGTAATAGACTACTTTGTTCTAAAATCTGACATCATGAGACCTTCCAGAAATAGTTGAGGTGGAGTTAAGCAATAACTACCGAAGCTGAAGGAAAAAAATATAAATGGGAAATTATAATATAGCTTTAACTGTCTAATTATTTAGAAGGAAGGAGAAAATGTTGGGACATTGCAGGGGGCAGGGGTGGGGGTGGGGGGAATGTAGACAGAAAATGGAAAAGACAAACTCTTGATACTACATGGGAACATGTATTCTGGGATTTGAATTAGAGATATAAGCACTGACTTCATAAAGCTTATATTAAAAATAATGAAAACATGAACTAAGAGACTTCTATCTAATAAAAACAAAGACCACCAGGTAGGTTGAGGGAAGATCAAATAGGAGTTGCAAAAGAGGAACTTAAGAAGGTTCAGAATCACTTGAGTGAATCAAAAAGAGAAGGTGATAAGAGGTAGATTTGAAAAGATAAGCACATTATCAATCACAGTTAAGGCTATTAAAGCAAGGCTCAGGAGTTGTATCTTTGGCAGGAAAGATCTTTGACTTCAGATCTATTCTGTCTTCCTCTTCAGTTTTGTAACCTGTAGTAAATCTCAGTAAGAGTAGGTGGAGATGTTAATTGTCTTTATCCATTTCTAAGGCAATATCAATAATGCCTTTTTTTCTTCTTCCAGATTCCTTACCTTCATCTTGCATAACATTCTGAGTATGACTTAAAAAGTTAACAGATAATTAAGAAGATCCGGGATTGTGTGACTTAAGTCTTTGGAAACCTTGATTTCAACTTACATGTACTAACATTTAAGAGGAATGTTAGTATTCCCATAGAACTCAAAGTCAACTCAACCAGACATTTGAACTATGAAATGGGGTAATGGGGAGATCTGATGACTCAATTCAGCCATAGGAATGTGAAGAAATGAACAAGGTTTAAGGTCTCTGAAAAGTGGATGACCCCTATGAAAGACTGTGTTGATTTTTTGATTATAGCCCATCATTTCATGGGAAATGGCTTAAAATGATGTTGTATAACCCTTTAAAATTATCCCATTGATCAAGTCAGGACTGGAGTAGCTAAGATATAGCCAGAAAGCATTAATTTCATTCCCTCCCCATTTAAAGTATATTTCCAGATTACATAAATTCAGTCTAAAGAGGGTAAAGGAAAAAGGGTGATTCACCAAGTTTCTCTAACTACTGGATGCAAATTACAGGAACCCAACATGTTAATAATAGCAAAGTGTCAAGGGGGAATGGTGTAAAATGAAAGATAAGGTAAATGAGAGGTACTTATAATCTTTGCCCCAAATACAAGCTACTAAAGTGAGGAAACTGAGGGGAATTTAACTTTCCTCCCCTCCCCATTATCCAATAGACTCAAAAGGAAAAGGAACACTCTAGTCCAGATAGAGTTCTTCATTGTCTACTGTGACCATGATTACCCTCAGGATTTCAAGAAAAGGTTTATTTTTAAAGGAAAATAACTTTTTTTTTGAAATATGACTAATTTTTTATTTGAGAACTAAAATCATCATATTAAAAATCCACTCACTGGATAACAAGATCATGAGTAAAAGTCCACTATTTATAACAAACTAAATATTTAATAACTAATACTATTTTCAGAGTGGCTGCTCAAAGTATAAGGAACATCATGAACAAATTATCTACTGAATAAAAGGTAAAGGGCTAAAATCATAGATTCTCACTTTCATAATACTTAGCAGAAGCCTCATTCCATAATGAAATATCACATGCACTCTTAAAAACTCAGAAAAAAATTTCAGTTATTGCATAGCATGCTCCCTATGAAGAAGTTTTAATTATACAAACCTTACAGTTATTTCAGAAGTTGCAAACACATTTCAGTTTGCAACATGAATCTATTAAAATAGCAGTTGGCTATTAAGTTTCTCAAGTATTTGCAGCTAGATTTAGATGTTCCACTGCCCTCAGGCAGCTTAGTTTCCTCTCATATTTTCCATTCCTCTTCATTAACACTTGTATTATTCATCCTATTTTTAGCATTAATTAGAGGTTGAACAAAGCCCAGATTCATTTTTTTTTGATGAAAACATAAATGTGTCATTTCTTCTCTAAAATTACAGTGGTAAAATCACCACCAAAAAGCCTTCATACAGCTTCTAACTGGGCAAAGGTGCAACTATACTGTGCTAATATGGCTCAATCTACTAATAAATATTTATTAGTGTGCCTACTTCATACTATGAACATGCATTATTCAACTATCACTGAATTCAAGGACTCATTCAAATATGTAAATATTACATATTTATTGGATGCATATTATGCAAAGTTTTGGTTTGACTAAAGGCAATGGAGTCATAGATGATATGGGTGAATAGGCTACAATTCTAACAAGAAATTTAGGAGTCTCTTTTTTCAAGAGAAATAAAAGCTATCATGATGGAAAAACAAGTACACCTGAAATATCAAAAACCTCTATTAAGTATCCTGGGTAGATGGCCCTTGGAAATATCAGCATAAAAGTCAGAAAGGCTAAGGTGTGGATGGGTTACAATTTTGAAATTAGGCATGGATCTATGCTAGTCATCGGCAATGATGGCCCTGACATTCACACTTCTACCAAGGTCACCATTGCTTTCCAGGGAAAAAAAAAATAACAGCATATTGCTATTTTACTTTAATGTTTGTAAGGATTTATCTTGTTAGCAAATTTGAAATCCTAACTCTAATAGTTGTAAGACTATTGCTTACCTCTCTCAGTCTCAGTTTTCTTATCTGAAAAAAGGAATAAATTATATCACAAGGTTATGGTACAATTGTGTTTTGCAAACTTTAAAATAATAAATGTGTTATTGTTATCTGTTATCTGTTAGTTTTGAAGTTAGATTTTTCAGCCAAAAATCTAATATTTAGATAACCTAAAGATTAAGTGCTATTATTATTTGGTCTTAGATTTAGAAAGACTTTTCCTGTATGCATTTTACCTCCACATTAGCATATTGGCAATGTCAATCTATCAAGTCATTTTGAGGTGACAAGTATTAGAAAGACTGTTCTGCTGAAATAGAAAGTCCTAAAAATTGGGATTCCAATACCCAATTCTATCACTTTGGACAAGACAGTTCAATTTCTTTAATCTGTAAAGTGGCAATAATAAAACTTGTTCTGTTTGCTTCATAATATCTTTGTGAGAATCAGTTGAAAAAAGAAAATCACTAAGGGTCACACTAATATAAACATTATAGATTTCACTATTAGTTTAAAATAATAAGGACTTTGGCTTCAATGAGGATAAGAAAAGTTAGGCAGCTAGATAGCTCAGTGGATAGAGAACTGTGCCTGGAGACAGGAAGACTGCAGTTCAAATTCAGCTTCAAACATTATTGCTATATGTGACCCTGGGCAAGTCATTTAACTTAGCCTCAATCCACTGGAGAATGTAGGCAAATCTAATATCTTTCCCAAGAAACACCCACAGACAGTATGATCCAGGAAACTAGGTAGAGTCAAGAAAAGTAAACTCAGCTATAGGTGAAAAATATGGCACTTTTATGTTGTTTGGTATAATATCCCAAAAGAAGCAGCACTAGGAAAGACTTCAATATTCAGAACAGTAATAGCTCTGTTGTAAGAGGATTTTAAATGAATTGCAGTCAAAGTGAAATATCAAGACTCTCCTGCTACAAACCTGGACTCTTCCCTGTAGGCATGTTCACAAAAGGTCTGACATGTCCTTCTAGGTTAAATTACTGAGTAGTTTTGCTAAGGAAAGCATTTAAAGGGCTAAATGTACCCTAAAGGAAAACAAGATATATAAGGGTGAGAAAACACATGTGAAAACAACCTGCTTATGGCAAACTTTACATACTTTTAAACCTTAGTCTATGCTATTAGTTTTGAAAGAACTGCATATTTTCTTCCCTCCTCCATCTGCCCATTGAATAACAGGTTTGATCTCCTTCTGCCCCACCCATCACTAAGTCAGCCAAACAAGACTTTGCAGTAACTGGCCGAACACAGTGCTAAAACCTGCCAGGGGAGAGAAAACAGCTCTTCAGTAAATGCCAATCTACTTCAGGACCAGCTCCCTTCCTGTCCTCCAATCTCCTCCTCTTTCTTTCCCTCCCCAACCCATTGACTGGGATCCCATTCTTTATTGGAGCCATTAATCAAAATATCTGTGCACACATATATAATGGAATACTTAGAACTAGGTTTTTCAATTTTTGGAAGTTTCTAAATAAGAATAAATAATTTGAGGGAAATAAATAATAAGCCATTTTTCCTGTTTTGGAGAATTTTTCAATACAACCTACCATTATACAACCAATCAATTCATTTATTGGGCAATTGAAAAAAAAGTTTTAGGGGGGGGGAAATCAACCTTAATGTAATACAGTTAAAAAACAGGTGTTTCTTCCTATCTAAAATTGCGATTCTTAAAATATAAGAAAAAAATAAGAAATCTATTACTTATCTTTCTGTAATTCTATAGAGGTAACATCAGTACCAAAAACAACCCACAGATCAAATGTAATAACTTGTGGATTTTAAGGGGGGTGAGGGGAAGGACAGGGAAGAAAAGTAATTTGTCTATTTGAAAAATGTCTATTGTATTTAAGTCATCATCCAATCAGTCTTTTCAAACAATAGGGTTGTTTTGTATGATACAGGCAATGCATAATTTTTTTTATATATCTGCATCTTTTTTTGGTCATGGATTGAAATAGCGCAAGCCCCACACACAAGCAAAGACAGAAACATACCCACACATATACACACATACCCCTACCTACCTACCTTACTCTAAAACACCAAAAATCCTACCCATTCCGAGTTATTAAAGATCAGTTTAGATTGGAGCATAATTGGAGAAAACTTTAGAATATCAACTCCTAGAGATATTACCAAGCATTTTAAATGGCCATGACAATATAGAATTTACAACATAATCATACTTAGGTCCACAAACTGAGCAACCAACACACAAACCAGAAAAAAACTGAAAACTGAAAATTGACTTTTGAGGGAGTTTTGAGTAAAGCAAGAGTTGTGTTCCTTTGAAGGTCAGACAACAAAAGGAGAGACAAATACAAGTGGGAGCCATAAATTAGTCCCCAAATCCAAATGTTCTGTGGGATCCTATAGGAAACTCTCTTCCTTGAAGATCAACCTTTCTGGAAGACACCTCTGCCTAGTCCCCACGAACTTTTCAGCAGGTGTCCAGGGGAAAAAAAAAAAACTTGTCTAAACAATAATCCCCAGGGACCAAGGAACTGATCTGATCTGTCGGTGATCCATTTTCATAGGGGGGATTGAAACCCGATCCCCAAGTGCGCTCTCCCTCTAAGCCACAGATCTCCTATCATGGCTACTAGACCTCTGAATGAGGATGCTAAAGCTCGAGCTCATTCTTAGAGAGGAGCTCCGTCCGATCAGACCTCCGAGGTTCGGGCAGCCTTCCTCTCGGGTTCCCCAGGTAGCTAACTCACCAGTATCCCCATGACATCTGTCCAGAGCCTGGAGAAAGCGTCAGACCCGACGCTGTCGGACTCCGCTTCTGCCTCCGGCTCGGGACCTGCGGCTTGATCCTGCTCCATCGCTGTGCCTTCCAGCTCACCCGAGCTTCCCCAGAGCCACTGGTGGGTGGCGATGCTCCTGCCCTCCAGCAGTAAACACTCGTCCAGCCCGGCCGAGCTGCTTCACCATGCCTTCCTCCTAGTCACCAGGATGGTCCCCAGGGCATGCCCCAAGGGGGAAGGGGGGCGGGGGCAGCGTCCTGCCAGCCAGGGCCAGGCTTAGGAGCGGCGGCTGTCCCCTGGCTCGGGCCGGCCGCGTTGCCCTGCTCCCGGCCGCACCAGCCCGCGCTGGAGCACAGACATGCCTTCCCAAAGTTTCTTGCGGGAGCTCCAGGCAGCCCCAGGGGATGAAGGCTCAGCTCGCTCACACCACTGGGCGTCCCAATAGGGAATTCCCTCCAGCCCGGACTCCAGAGGACGAATGCAGAAGGCGTTTCTGCCCGGGGCGACGAGCCCCCGGAGTCCTCTCCGGCCCGCTCCTCCCCTCTTCCGCTGGCCCGGCCAGCCCCGGCCCCCCAGGACTGGGCCCTGCTCTGGTTCAAGTTTGCAGGCAAAGCCCAGGCCCCCTGTGTCCCAAATGAGCTCTTCCAGTTTCACATGACTGCTCCCTCCAGTCGGTCTTCCCCCCAACCCCCCAAGCTTTAGAAAGCTTTTTAGCAACAAAAGGTGCTCTGATGTCAGCTCTTCGCATGGAAATGAGCCACCGGCCGGGAGAACAAACCGCCTGTTGAAAGAGCGGCCCCGCGGAGCTCCCGGCGCCAAAGCTGGGGCTGCTGCCGCTGCTCCCCGGCTGCCCTCAGCTTCCCAAGGCCGCGCTTCTTTTTTGGGGGGGGGGCGGGGGTGGAGAGCGAGGGGGACCGCTTCTCCGGCCTGCTACAACCTGGAGAAGGTTAATCTTTAAACTAGTCCGGCCTGCGGACTTGACTGGGGCTTCAAGTGGCTTTAGTCTCCCCAAAGACTTGAGGAATTTCAGCCCTGCCCCTGTTGGGCAAGATTTAGGAATAAAAACAAGTGTGGAAAGCTTGGGCATGAGCCCTTCCTTGTCATTCGGAGAGGCGCAGCCCTCTGCTAGTTCCCCCTCGCCACCCGGGCCTCCACCCCTGGCTCCCCGGGGAAAGGCAGTGTGGGATGTCGGCGGAGTCTTTGCATTGGGGAGGGCTAGGGTCGGGTTCATTCGAAGACCACGTGTTATGGCTGTAGCACAGTCAACAAACACACCTGTACCAGTGTTCCCAAAGGAGTGGATTCCTGACTGATCCCTTTTAGCCAAGGAGACGCGCTAGAGAAAGAGTTCTTTCTTAGTAATTCTTTCAAAAATTAAAATGAATTGGGGGGGGACTTAGTAGAGCTGCCAAGAATATTACCTTTGATGCTGAAGACCAATTCAATTTAACGAGCATTTATTTTGTGCTGGTACAATGCTAGGCCCTAGGAACTCAAAAACAAAATGTCTCTGCCCTCAAGGAATTTACACTACTGGCTGGTTACAACAAACAAGAAAGTAAATAAATGCAAAATCATTTCAAGAGGGGAACCCCCCCCAACATCTGGGGGATTCAGGAAAGACCTTATCAGAAGGCACAACTGAGCTGGGCTTTGAAAAAAAAATCAGAGATGCTACTACCTGGGGAAGATGTGGAGGGAATCTGATCTGAGCAAGAGGAACCATTTAGGCATAAAGGTTGGAGTTGGAAAAACCATACCTCCAGAGCAATTACCAGGATCTCAGTTCTTTCTTACTGTGTAGAGTCTATGGTAGTAAACCTTGAAGGTACAGAAAAAAGTGAGACCATCTGTTTCCTACATTCTGAAACAAAAACATAGTCATTCTCCCTCATACAGAATATTTATGAAAACAAACACAATCATTTATTAAACATATTCTGGGAAATGAAAAGTATTCTATGTGCATTAGAAAGGTGAAAAAAAAAGCACAAAACTGTGGAGTATAGAGAACAGACACTGTCATCTAGCAAAGTAAAAGATCAAAAGAAAGACTTCTTGGAGAATGTGACCTGTGAGTCAGACTTTTAAGAATAGGTAAGAATTCAAAGAAGAAGTAGAGGGTAACATTTCAGATATGTAGGATAGCTTCAAAGGAAAGAAAACAGTCAATTCAGGACCTTTAGGATAGAGAGATTTCAATTTTGCTGGATTGCAAAAGTGTAAGGAAGTTGTAGAATGAGTTAAGTTTCAAAAGGTAAGGTGTAATAATATTGTAGAGAGCCTTGAATACAGATAAATATTTGAAACTACAATTAAGAAAATATAATTGTCAGAGGTGCAGCTTTAATAGCAGCATTCTTTTTAGTTCAGATTTGATGTTGGGACTCAAATCATTGAACATTTAGTACTAGGAGGTTTATTTTTACCCAAAACATCAAGATATACAAGAATAAAAATGTACTTAGCTTCTATACATGCAACCCTCAGCCTCCCTCACTATAAAAATCATCTGATCATCAAAGCAAAGTGAAGTGATTTTTGTAGATTTTAGAAATCTGCCATGTCTGGAGGACATAATCTCCACATGACTAAGACTTTGCATGTCCTTACATGGAAGGAAGTTGAATCAGGGGAGCCAGGGTCGTTCAGGTCCCAAGGACAAGTTTTCCTGGTCCCACTCCATAATGACTTAGGATAGGGATAAGTCAAGGAAAGTCAGAGCCAATCAGATCCTAGAAACAACTTGGTCTACTTTTAAGTGAAGCCTCCCCATAATGTGCCACTTTTTGTTGGCAACGTATTAAAGATTTTCTAGTGGCCAATCTACCATCTAAATGCATTTAAGACTTTTACTGCACAGTATTCTTGACATGGACTCTACAGAG
Organism: Macrotis lagotis; assembly: GCF_037893015.1. Taxonomy (NCBI): domain Eukaryota; kingdom Metazoa; phylum Chordata; class Mammalia; order Peramelemorphia; family Peramelidae; genus Macrotis; species Macrotis lagotis. Next base: position 162,617,021 of record NC_133662.1, on the reverse strand, counting down.
ATTCAAGATAGGGAAGAATGACAATGTTTGATTCAGTTTTCTCCTTTGACATGTTTCCTTTCATATTTGACTTTAAAGCAAAGAATAAAAAAGTATACACTAAACATCATCAGTAGAGTATTAGTGTTCCAGAGAGCCTATCAAAATACTTCTTTCCACAACTACTGTAAAAAAAGTATCAAATGTAGATTTTTAAAACTATGTTTTTCTAAATTTACAACAGTATATATTCTTCTGCCTCAGTAGCAATAGCTGGCTGAAATATAAGGTCTTATGTTTTGTAGTGGAAGAGAAAGAGAAATATTTTCCATTCTAAATCTTGGCACAGTACGTGGCATATGATAATAATAGCTAGCAGTTTAAAATTTTGCATATATATCATATTATTTTACATTTGATAAATGTTTCTTGATTGACAGTTTGTTTTAGTAGATAGACTTGACCTTGGAGCTAAGAAGACCTCAGTTCAAGTCTTGTTAACCTGGGCAGGAATCTTAAGAATTTAGTGTCTCCTGATGACTCTCTAAGATTCTAAGTGTCAGAACATTTGGTACTCTTTTTTGGTAAGTGAAATTCCTTCTACCATTAAAATCATAGTTATGATCTAACCCTGGGGTTCCAAAAGAAATAATATTTATTCTCAAGGAACTTACATTCTATTAGAGTGAAAAAACCATATATATGAAAAATAATGAGAAAAGCATAAAATTTCTAGAAAGAGGATATTAAGCAAATGGGGAGGAGGAAATCAGATCAGGATAAACTTCCAATGGGAGAGGGGACAGAGGAGAACATTTAAGCTAAACTTAGGGATTACATGAGATAGAGATGAGGAAAAAGAATAATCTAGGAATGAGCAAACAACCTGGGCAAAGGCAAAGAGATGGGAAATAAAATGTAGGGGAAATATCAACTAAACAGTTTGACTGCAGAGATGAAGTATCATAGATAACAGTAAAGCCATATTTTAGGCTAGACACCACAATCCAGCTCTGGCATACTAAACTGGGATTTGGAAATCCTGAACCCTAATTCTGTATCTGCTCCTTCTTGATTCTTTTTGTGACCTCAGGCAAAAGACTTGAATCTTTCTATTTTCCAGTTTCCACATCTATATGATGACTCAAGGTCAAGTAATTGCCTCCTAACTCTTTAGAGGTGATATTATGTGTGGGGGTCATTCTATTTCAACACATTAACCATCATCATAGCAAGAAGAGTATGAGAGACATTCCACTGGATATGTTCTTGACCTGTGATCTGGAATCATCTAATAAATCATTAATGAGGTGGTTTAACTGTACACAGTTTCAAAATACTAATGCCTGTGGGGTTACTCTCTAAAATATAAATGAGGTCCTTTCCACAATGGCTACATGAATAAGCTAGTTAGCTTTTCTTAATTATCACTCATATCTCTTGACTCATAGATTGCATGATGCTTAACTCAAGTGCATCGTCTTCTTTTGGTTACATTTAAGATTTATTTGTTTCTCCATAGTCTTGAAGATTTTTACTTCTTTTAGATTTTTAAGAACTTTGAAGGCAAGAACTATGTCTTAGTTATCTTTGATTTCCCAAGACTATAACACAATGACTTCCTTATAGACTAAATGAATCATTTGTGAATTTTTCTTTCCATAAGATTATAATAATAAAACACAGAACTATAGAATAATACTTTTAGAATTGAAAGGCATCCTAGGTTTCATCTAGTGAAAAATCTATGACTTTATAAAAAAAGATTACCCTCTCATTTTATAGATGAAGAAAATAAAGTGAAAAGAAATTAAGTAACTTAAAGAATCACATTTTCTTTCTTTCTTTTTTTTTTGGCAAGGCAATGGGGTTAAGTGACTTACCTAAGGTCACACAACTAGGTAAGTATTATGTGTCTGAGATCATATTTGAACTCATGTCCTCTTGACCACAGGGTCAGTGCACTATCTATTCCACCACCTAGCTGTCCCCATCATATTATCTTTTTCTGTATGTTCAAAATGTCTAGGTCTTAATATCTATCTAGTACTATTTACTAAACTCCAAAGGCTCCATGATCCCATTGACATATTTTCTCCAGAAGTACAGATCACTATCCATCTAAACCTTTTCAGTCTGTAATTCTTGTCTATGTCTTACTATAAATCTTCTAAAATGGAAGATTCTAAATCTGTTTAACATACCTGCATATGAGTGTAGTGCATATGTCAATCTTCCTTCTTTTTTTAAATTGGTTTTTGCAAGGTAATAGAGTTAAGACTATCAATACCCAAGTTCACAAGCTAAATAATTATTAAGTGTCTGAGGTCAGATTTGAACCCAGATCCTCCTGACTCCAGGGCCAGCTATATCTACTGCACTACCTAGCTGCCCCAATCTTCCTTCTTGTTAGAAGACTCTCCTTACTATTACTATAGCCATTATCTCTTAAATGCTTTTCTGCACTCTATTTTTAATCATTTTATTATGAACTTGGTCAACAAATATGGGCATTTAATATACAAAAGGCAGATAAGAATATTGAAAATAAAACCATGACTACCATATATAACTAGTTTTCTAATTAAATTGAACATGATAGCACCCTTCTGAACCATCTCCTTCTCTCCTGTATTTTTAAAAATTGTTCAGTGATATTTTTCAGTCTTTTCTTCTTTTCTATTCTTTATAATATGCCTTCCATTACTCTCTGGGTTATCTACAATTTTGATTCTTAAGAGACAGTGATTTCTGTGATGAGCAACTTTATTATTTTTGTTACTGCTTTTGCTACATACTTCCCAGATCTACTAAATAATAAGAATAAAAAGAATAAAACTAAAATTATGATTTGGTTTATAAAGTGCCTTTTTCAAATAATCTTAAAGGATTTTGAACATCTGAATTGAGTGGTACAACTATTATTAACCTTATATTGTAAATGGAGAAAATTGAAGCATTGAGAGAAATAAATGACTTGCTTCTAGTCTTCAAGTTAGTCAAGGCTGATTTTTTATTTCAGATCTTCTGATTTTAAGGTAATTACTCTTTGCACTATACTCTTTGCACTTAAAACTTCACTAAGACTTTCAGAACAGCCGCTGTGTAAAGTAAATTGATGTTGATAAATTTAAATTTTACTATAAATGTGAGATCTAAGTCAATTTCCACAATTAGAATAATTAATAATTTTATAAATTGGATTTCTGCACATAGAACTATTGAAATCAGCTAAGTCCAAGTGTCCTCAAATTTTATGATTGCATATAAAAATTTTGATGCAACTGTTCTCTGGGCTAAAAAAAATCTAAAAAGTATGAAATTCTAATGTATTTATACATTTTCAAAAGATATCTTCTACTGGTAAATGTCAGTGAGTATAATAAAGCAGATGATAAACTGAAACAAACATGATTAGGGATGAAAACAGAAATATAAATAATTCTCAAATGAACACCTTGGGTGAAATAAAATACTAAATTCTAAAATAAACTAAATTCCTAAATTCTGCTACAAAGTAAGCAATGTTATAGAGAACTAATCGCTAATATAGGTACTATGACATATTGTATCCTAATGTTAATAAGCAGGAAATCAATCTTTTAATGAATTGGCTAATTAGTGTCATATTTTTATTATCAAATGAAAGCATCTGTTTAAAAGTAGATGCCATTGATTAAGGAATGGATAAACTATGGCATACAAATATAATAGCATCTTCCTTCAGGATAAGAAAAAATGAATATGGAAAAGCTAAGAGAACCATGAGAAGATTTCTTTGAGCTACTAGAGAACAAAGCATAAAAATAGCATATACAGTGGCTATAGCAATATAAACATAAAGATCAAAGCAAAATTGAACATTCTATAATTATGTTCACAAATTTAGAGAAGAACTAAGAAGCTACACACTTCCCTCTCTTTGCAGAGTTGGGGCACTATGGGTAGAGAGTATTGTCATAGTTACTGTATTGCTTGGTTTTGGTGAATGTTCTATCCCCCCTTCACATCTTCCCTCAATTTCTTTCCCCTTTGTCTTTCTCTGTCTCTCCCTCTCTCCTTTATCTTTGTCTGTATCTCTCTTTAGTTTGAATAGATGACTGGGTAGGGGGAAGGGATAGATTTAGAAATGAAGATGATTTTAAAACAAAGGCTATCAGAAAATATGATTTTTAAACATAAAAGTTAAATCTTTTTCAATAGGATATATTTGTTTAAAATGAAGTCATTGGAACTACTCAAAACTATTAAAAACTCATCAAAGTCCTGGGATGAACCTGTCAAAAACTGCAAACTAGAGGTTAGATCCTAGTAGAGTGGAATACTTAGAATTCTTAGACCCACTTGTGGCCCTATTCCTTATCATTTTTATTAAAAACAAAAAGGGAAGGAGAAGCAAGAATTCAAAAATCTAAGGATGAGGAAGAAATCATTTAGAGTTGATATCTTGCTTGACATACTTGTCTCATAATTTTCAAGTCCTGAGTCTGTGCTCCAAAAAACAGTTCAGCTTCCTAAGAGACAGATGTGATACATAAGAAAAAGGACTAGATTTGGAGACATAATATTTGAATTTGAATCTCAGCTCTGTTCCCTATACTATATTAAATATGTACTTAGAGGAGTCAGTTAACCTCTCTGACTTCTTCATGAGATCACAGCTTTGGAGCTGAAATGTAATTCAGAAGACATCAATCCTAAACACTTCATTTTACAAGGGAGGAAAACCACCTCAGAAGCTTGAAATTATCAGGGTTCATGAGAAAACCTAAATATCCAAGGTAGGATTCAAGCCCAGTTCTTTTTCATTCAAAGTCCAAGTGCTCTAAATACTACACCACACTGCCTGATCCCTAAAATGGGTATAATGAGTCCTACCCACCTCAAAATATTACAAGCTCCTTGAGGACAGGAATTATTTCCCTTTTTTTTAACCCTGTATTCTGATAGTAGGTGTTTAATAAATTGATTTACAAACTATAGCATATTTCATAAATATGTTATCTAACCAGCTAGAGGAACTATAGTTACCTCAAAATAAGACACTTAGATCAGGCTTGTATGTAAGCAAAAAAGGGAGAGCTAGGTGGTGCAGTGGACAGAGCACTAGCCCTGGAGTTAGGAGGACCTGAGTTCAAATGCAACCTAAGGCACTTAATAATTACCTAGCTGTGTGACCTTCAATAAGGCATTTAACCCCATTGCCTAAAATTTAAAAAAATGTTTAAAGAGTATATTGAATAGAAAAAAAGATTGTGTTCATATGACAATGATCCCCAGATCATACATAAAAGATTTTTGAAAACAATAAATAATTATATAAGATGACTAATAGATTATAGAAATTGTATAACTCTTAAGGACAAAACTGTCTCTTTTAAAAATGCTTTAAGAAAAGAAGATATTACCATTCTTTCTTTTTATTTTAACTAATAACATATGCTTGGATATGGAAAAAACAAACAATATGAAAAGTCTAATTTGTTTTGAATATGTTGCATTTATACCTCTCTTAGAATGAGCAATAAAGACAGGTACCCATTCCATTCTTTCCTGGAGTCATTTCCTTTCTGGAAGCCCTAAAGTGGGATGAGGAATGCAATCCACAGTGCTTTGAAGGATGCAAGTACAGAGATAGCCTGGAATGTTCATAATTTTTCATGGTTCTCTTAAAAGTAAGCAAGCCTAATTTCTTCCATCATTAACTCTCAAATTTAGGGGTAAGGATGATGGGGGTAGAAAGAAAAAGAGAGGGGAAAATGAGAATTTAAGTTTAGGGAAAAAATGAAGAGGTACTGTCTGAGGTGGGCCAAGACCAGGGGAAGAAAGGCAATGGGTTATCCAAACCCTTTCCTTCCTGGGGATTAACTGACTCTGGATCCTTAAGAGAATGATATGAGCCTTCAGATATTGAGCAAAATGATGGTTTTGCCTGGAAATATTTTTCTCAGGCATGAAAACACCACAGTTTATATCTATCTATCTATCTATCTATCTATCTATCTATCTATCTATCTATCTATCTATCTAGGAAAACCAGACTCAGAATCAGGAATACCATGATTTCAGTCAACATGTACTGACGGTGTGACTCTTGTCTAGTAACTAAACTACTCATTGTTCTAGGGTCTAGAGTTTAGGCAACTCTCTAAATTGCAGAGAAGGTACTGACCTACACTGATCCTCACAAATAGAGGCTGACAAGAATTTGAGGGTCTCGCTATACTGCAGAGAAGGTGATGACCTGAATTAGTAGAGGATGTTATCTAACCAGAAGTTTCATATAGCAATGAAATCATAGATTTTCATTCAGTCTTCTTTCTCCTCCTCCTTCTTTTCCTCCTTCTATTCTTCTCTTTCTCCCGTTTCTCTTCCACCTCTCCTTTCCCTTTTCCTTCTCTTTCCCCTTCCAGTTCTTTCTCCCTCCCACCACCTCCTCCTCCTCCTCCACCACCACCATCATCATCATCACCACAGTAATCTAACACTTTAAAGTTTATAAAGTGCTTGTGACATATATAATCTCATTTGATCTTCACAATTACATGAGAGACAGATATTATTATTCCCATGCTAATAGCTAAGGGAATTGGTCATAAGAGAACTGATCTGCCTAGTATCACACAGGAGTTATGAAAGTAAAAATTCCTATTTCAAACATTTACTAGTTCTGTGACTCTGAGCAAGTCACTTTACTCCTCTCAGTCTCAGTTTCTCCTTAGGGCAATAGGTTAATAATGGCACTTAACACACAATTCTGGTGAAAAATCAGAGATAATATATGCAAAATCCTTTGTATACCTTAAAGTGATGTTTTTATTCTTAATTATTCTTAATTTTATTATTCTTAATAGTATTAATATAGAAGAATTTCCAGTGAAAATCACTCTAAAAATTACAATAAACATAAATATATAAGATGATGCAGATGTAGTCATAGATTTGAAATATTCTCCAAGTCAAGAAAGTTTTGGTTAATGAAGAGTTTTATCTGTTTATTTCTTTATCTATCTATTTATTTTAAATGGTTAATAATAAAGTCTAGCATCTGACTAATTCTTTATGGAAAAAAGATACAAAGATCACACAGGCCATTGTAATATTTTGGGAAAAATAAATACTCATTCAAAGAAAGGAAATGGTAATATCCTCAGTTCCCCGAACAAAGACCTTGACACTTAATTATTCTCCAAACTTCCTGAGCATAGAATTGCTGTTTTCCTGCAATCTGATCATTGCTTGATATAACCTGTGAATGTATGAAACATAATAATTCTTCACAATGTCCTGCATTCTCTCTTTTCTATTACTTTTTTGGAAGATTCAGTATTTTTAAGTCATGTGGAAGCATTATTTTTGTAGAAGTGCAGTTCTCCCTTTGAATGTTTATAATGCACTGAGCCGATCATTCCTACTCTTACAAAATAATCTTAGGGATATATATTTTTCTTCTTATATCATTTGACTCCACCCTTTTCACCTCTATAAGTAACACTCTTCTCCTAGTCACGTTAGGCAATTATTTCCTCCATGGTGCTTTTAAAAATTGCTTATTTCCTGTGACATACACACATACACAAACATAAAGACACAATTATCTAGAATTTTCTGGGTTGTCATTATACAATTGGAGATAAAAATAAATGAACTCAGTATAGAATTCATCAAGAGAGATGGTGCCATGAGAACAACCCAGTAAGTGTACCACATATGAATCTAGGTAGAACTTGGAGGGTTCTTAGTTTTACCCCAAAATAGTTGTAGGAATGACCAAGTATAGCAACTACTGCTTAAGAAAGGACTCAGTAAATGTGCTACATAAGTAAGTAGCATATTTTAGGTTTGAAGTCATGAAAGAGAAAAAATGGAACTATATTATTGGAGCACTTTAACTTTATCCTACCATGAAATAAAGCAACACAATCATTTGAAAAAAAGCAAATAATGGACTACCTAACCAGAGGAAAAAACAAAGAATAGACCCTAAATGCTGATTCCTTCATAGTTCAGGAATGGGACAATTAGATACTCTTCTTTATCACTAGAGATTCTGGGGGCAAAAAATCAGATGATGTTGATCTCAACATTAAAAAGGGACCATCACAAAGGTCTCTTGTCCTAGGGATGAGGTCATTTGGACAATCTAGTCCATTAAGAAAAAGCTTATTTTGCTTACAAGGGTCACCTATTAGGGCAGGAAATCAGTCTTTCAACCAGAGAACTAACATCTGGCCTGAGTCTACTGGACTGAAATGTCAATTTCCTGATCTAATGGGAGACACATGAAAGGAAAAAAGAATTAAAAAAGAGAAACTTTTGTTATAGAAATTTAAAAAAATAAATAATACCCAAGTATCAATCCTCCAATAGGAAACCTTTTGCCAATGGGATAAATAAAAAAGCAAATAATAGATAACTATTTGCCTGATTTAGACAAAGGTAACACTAAATATTATTTAGAGGTTTATGAGAGCGTGTCAGCAAAGGGATGCAATAGTTCCTATATTTTAACTCAGACTCAAAGGAAGGAGTATAAATAAAACTAGGGAAAGGAATGATTACCTCCTAAAAGAAAAATCCAGCTAACTTTTAAAGCTATTTGTTAGTACAACTGTATATAATAAAGAGTGTTAATGTAGCATTATGCTTATGTATCAATTAAAGGCAGTCATTGAAGAAAATACCTATTTAGGAGTATCAAGTTAGACATGTCCTTTTATTATTGAATATATTTGAAATTAATTTAAAAAGCATTTCCTTTCAAATATTCTATATTTCAGATTGACCCTTCCCTTAGATAGTACAGATTAGTGGTTTCACTGTACTCTCATTCTGTCTCTCTGTCCTCTAGATAAATCTTAGTACATATTACTTCTAGTCAAAAGATTTTATTCTAATGAATAGCTCTAGACCTTAAATACTTTATATCTTTGTGCCCCAGTTTCCTCATTTGTAAATGACGACAATGATATTAACACAACTACTTATCCCAAGGTTCTTATTAACAATCTAGAACCTTAATCAGAAGATCTGGTTTCTAGTTCTGTCTTTATCCACACATAACCTATTTGTTCTGAGTTTCCATTGTAAGGGACTTGGATTAAATGACTCCCAAGGAATATTCTGGGATTCTATGACTATACCAGGAATGAAAGAACAAATACCAGCATAAATATCCAAACATATATTGAGATGGGTTTAAATTTAAATTGTTATATAATCTAATCAGACTTTAGGGAAGTAGTCATAATGACACCTCTTTTTTAAATTTCTTTTCCTCAAATATTTTAATAATTTTCAATCCCATTAACAACTCTATGAGGAACATAGAATAGTCATCATTTTTCCCCATTAATTCATCTTTTATTTCCCCCTTGAAAGTCTTAAACTTTTACTTATACTCTGATTGTAAATGAAGAACTCCTTTCAAAACCTCTGTTTAAGGAAGGTTTCCAAGACAGCAATTTTTTAATTTCCCATTCAGTTGCAAATCCCTAGACCTCTTCATTATTCCTCAGTGCCCATTACTTTTTCTTGAAGTCCCCTGCTTTTCAGTTTAATTTTGTGTGTTTTATTTTCTAATTAGATTACAAACACCTTTACAGTAGACACTGGCTTTCATTTATTCTTATAACAAGTGCTTAGTACTAAGTGCTTAGTAAAATTTATTAGTATTTTTAATCATTATTATTTTTCTGATCCTCATCTTTCTTAAACTATGGTTTCTAGAACAAAAGTTCAACTGTCATAAGTTCAAAGGGAAGACTAAAAGAACTATCACTTTCCTACTAATTGCTCCCTTTGCATTCCTAAATCCTCTTAGGGTTTTTTTGGTTGTTATATATCACACAATTGATTTATAGAGTTTTGAGGCTGATAAAATTTCCAGCTCGTTCCAGATAAAAAATGCTAACTAACTGTGCTTTCCCTGTCTTGTGTTTGTAGAATAAATTTTTTTTGAACTCATGTTCCTGAGTTTACATTAATCCCTAATACAATTCATCTTATTAGATTCAGTTCTATATCTTAACCAGTTGACATCCTTTCAGATTCTATTCTCATCTACTGTGAGAGATATCCTTCATCATTGTGACATTTGCAGATTTGATAAGGATATCACCTCTTGTTTTATCTAAGTCATTAATAAAAGTATTAACCATTATCATAAATAAAGATATACCCAGTCTAGGTTATGTTCAGATAGGCATCCATAGAGGAAAGTGTTCCATGCTCTGCCTTGACACATCTGGAACTAATCTGAACTTCACATAGCCCTTGACACCCAGGGAAGGCAAATGAAGTGAGTTTTACTTTTATATGCTTCTCTCACTCAATTACATTAACTCAAATCATCTGAAATGATCCATTTCAAAGTAAACTAGGAAGACTTCTATGAGTTGATGCAGAGTGAAGAGAAAAGTACTAGAAAAATAATTTACACAATAACCATATTATAAAGAAAAACAATTTGAAAAGCCTGTAGTAGAACTCTGATCAATGCAATGACAAACCATAAGTCCATTGGTCTAAAGATGAAACAGATCACCAACCTCCTGCAGTGGAGATGATGAATTTAATATGTACAATGAGACATATTTTTTTAGACATGCTCAATGTGAGGGAATTATTTGGCTGAACTATGTCTATTCAATATGAGGATTTTTTAAAACTATTCAGTAGGGAAAGAGGCAGAGAAAGAGATAATAAATACTTGTAAAACTATGTAATTTAAAGGAAAAATCTCAGAACACATAGTTAAAACTGTATTGATCTCCCTCTACAATTTCCTGAATGAGTAAATGGTTATGCTACCTCTTCTTGAAGACTTCTAGTGACAGAGAACCTACTCCCTCTTTAGATGAGCCCGCATTACTTCAAGACAGTTTACTTATGTGAGCTTGTTATATGCTTATTAGTTTATTTAATATTTACTTATTAATTCATTTTTTCTTATATCAAGGCAAAATTTCACTGCAACTTCAGTTCATTTCTTCTAATTCTGCTTTGAAGTTGAGTGAAACTAGTCTAATGTCTCTTTCATATATCAGCACTTTATATCTTTAAAGGAAGAAATTATGATTGCACTCCACCCTCAATCCTCTTTCCCAGTTCATTCAGTTGAATTTCATATAGCATGATTTCAACTTCCTTTCTTAACTTAGTTGTTCTCTGAACATTCTCTAATATATCACTGTCATAGGATCACAGGATCATAAATTTCAATCTGGAAGGGGCATAATAAGCCATCTGATCCAGCCTCCTCATTTTTGCAAATGAGGAACCTGAGTTGAAGTTCAGAGAGGTTAAGTAACTTGCCCAAGTTCACAGAGGAAGTCAATGGAAAAAATTCTCTGATTCAAAGTCCAAGGATCTTGCATACCACATGTAGTCTGACCAGGGGAAACAACAGTGGAACTATCCATTCTTTGCTTCTGGATAATACTATCTATTGATGAAACCTAAGATTTTGGCTTTTATTTTTTTTAGCTGCCATTTGTATGTTAAGCTTATAGTCCACAAAAATCTCCAGGTATTTTTCAAATAAACAATAGCCATATTTCCTCATCCTCTTTTTTTTTAACTTAAGTGCAAGGTTATGTGTCTAATTCATGGTCATGCAGCTAGTGAATAGTTGAGGAAGAATTTGAATCCAGGTTTTCCTAACTATGAATCCAACACTTTGTTACCCCCAGCTGGATTTTAAAGTTATCTTCATAATAATTATATTGTTCCCTGAATAATTAATCTAAAGATAAATTATATTTAATTACATAATTAATTTTTAAATATGTATTAATAAGTGT